>NC_064809.1:43712943-43754396 GCF_023721935.1 Panthera uncia
GGTCAAATCCTTCACTGCTGCCGCTCCCTTCCTCCTCCTCCTCCCCAGCGTACTAGCAAGCAAAGAAACAGAGATTCAGAAGAAGTTTCAGCAAGGACAGAACCAAAGAATACTGCTCAGGATGAATATCACCAAAGGAAAAACAAAATCTCCCCCAAAGGGAATAATCCCCTCTATTATACGGACAAAATGCATTTAACCCAGGTTATCGTGTGATTACCTGGGATAAACTACATTAAGATTAAAGTAGATCTGGGCAGATAAAATATTAAGAAGCAGAAAAGCAAAAGCAATCAATCTATAATGAATTGACGAGTCATCTCATTAGAATTGGTGAATAACGGTGGGGCTGGGGAGGGTGTCTGGGTGGCTCGGTTGAGCGCCCTGCTCCTGACTTTGGCTTAGGTCATGATCCCAGAGTCCTGAGATTGAGCCCCACGTAAGTCTCTGTGCTGAGCGTGGAGCCTGCCTCACGTTCTCCCTCCCTTCCTCCCTCCCCCTCTTGTCTCTCTCTCCCTCTGTCCTCTCCCCCACGCATGCTCTCACTCTCTCTCTCTCAAAAAAAGAATTGGTGAATCATCAGTTGAACAACCAAAGAAAACATGTGCAAGGTTGTTAACAGTTTAATAGCTCCAGCTAATGTGTGTCTCCCAACATCTGCCATCCAATGGGGCAGAGTCAGGGCAAAGCAAGAAAAAAAACATTGTGTGGCATTAACAGTTTTGTCCTAAGAGTCCTACTTCCTACAGCCGTTCTCAAAGTGTGGCTGGGGTCTCCAAAAACCTTTCAGAGGTGGGGGGCGGGTACCCAGTTCAAACGATTCTTATAATGGTGCAAGGATACTATTTGCCCTTTCCACTCTTATTCTCTCATGGGTATATGGAAGCTCCAAACAGCCAAAGGGACACAGAGCCTCTTAGCTGACTGAATGCAGAAGGAGATCCGAAAGCCCAGCTGGCTTCTATTAAACCAAGTAGAGATCTGCAAAAATATGAAGCAACACCACTCTTCTCACTCAATTTAAAAACCTAGTTTTCAGGGGCGCCTAGGTGGCTCCGTCAGTTAAGTGTCTGACTTGAGCACAGGTCATGATCTCACGGTCCGTGGGTTTGAGCCCTGCATTGGGCTGTGCTGCTTCAGATCCTCTGTCCCTCTCTCTGCCCCTCCCTTGCTCTCTTTCTCTCAGAAATGAACGTTAAAAATATCAAAAAATAAGTAAAAATAAAAGCCTAGTTTTCATTAAAAATGTTATTTATATTTATGTGTAATGAGCTTATTTACAATCAATTAAATATCTCTTAAATGTCTGCTCTAATTGCTAACAGATATAAACACACATAAAACCTCTGGGATCATCGATAATAATTAAACATATAAATGGGTCCAAAAACCAGTAAGTTTGAGAATCACTGACTTACAGCATGATTTTCTTTATAGGCTTTGGAATAAAGTTTTAATTGCACTTTTATAGTAGTAAGTAATAGACACAGGCAGTTTCTAAATATAGGCCTTATTAACAAAGGAAACTACCGACCCCACATTTTTTCCTATATTTAAGCTACTATATATCACATACTAATATTTTATATAAAAATATAAATAGCCAAACATCCCTCAAAGAATTTATTTCAAATCTCACACTAAAGGATATAGATATGCGAATACAGAAGGCAGTCAAGGGAAGTAATTATAGTTTTCAAAAATGAATAAATTAAAAACTAATAAAATAATGACCCATTTCTTTTGGGGGTGAGGGTATTTAAGATTTAGAACACTCCAGAATCAGCCACACAGGCAACTAAATTCCCAAAAGGTGAAAGTTTCGGCTACCACCTCCAGTAATTTCAGAAAAATCCAGCCATTGTACACTTCATAAAACCTGTACCAGCTACAATCGACAACTACGTAACACATTGGCATAAAAAAGTAAAAAAGAAACATTAGCATAGAAATCATACACCAAAATACTAAGTGTGAGACTGCATTATTCTTCTTTTTAGGCTATTCTCTATCTTTTTGAGTTTTATACAGCCAAATCTTTCATTAATTACCTTTCCAAACAGGAATAATGGCACCACCCTTGCCAAACATGCTCTTGAGAGAGAGTCAATAAGCTGTCAGGATGTCAGGACATCCCAATAAAAAAAACAAAAACAAAAACAAAAAAACCTTCATTTACACATACTTTCAGAATTTTGAAAGTTTTCTTTCTAAGGAGCTTTCACACGCAGGACTTTGCAATTTCCAGCTGAGGAGGAAAGTCTTTAAGGAAAAACTGCTAACGTTTTTCTACCGCTTTTACTTCTGAATTCACGTAATAATCAAAATACAGTTGCCCCTTGAACAACGAGAAGGTTAGGGGCACCAATGCTGTCAAAAACCCATGTGTTCAAACTCCCCCAAAACGTAACAACTAAAAGCCTACTGTTTCCTGGAAGCCTACTGACAACATACAGTCAATTAACACTTATTTTGTATGTTACGTGTATGATACACTGTATTCTTACAGCAAATTAAGCCACAGAAAAGACAATGTTATTCAGAAAATCATAAGGAAAATACATTTATATTCATGTACTGTATTTACCAAAAAACACCTGCTGTCAGTGGACCCACACAATTCAAACACGTGTTATTCAAGGGTCGACTGCCATCACAACCAGAGTTCTGTGAATCTGATGAACTTGGAAAAGTTAACATGCTATATAATAAATGCTACAGTAGCTCATTCCTACTCGCCACCTCCAGCACAGGTTTTTATTAACAATCAAACAGGAGGGATGCCTGGGTGGCTCAGTCGGTTAAGTGTCCGACTTCGGCTCAGGTCAGTCTGTGGGTTCTCGCAGTCTGTGGGTTCGAGCCCCGGGATGCCTGGGTGGCTCAGTCGGTTAAGTGTCCGACTTCGGCTCAGGTCAGTCTGTGGGTTCTCGCAGTCTGTGGGTTCGAGCCCCACGTCGGGCTCTGTGCTGACAGCTCGGAGCCTGGAGCCTGTTTCGGATTCTGTGTCTCCCTCTTTCTCTGACCCTCCCTGTTCATGCTCTCTCTCTCTGTCTCAAAAATAAATAAATGTTAAAAAAAACAAAAAACAAAAAACAATCAAACAGGATAAGGGGGGCACCTGGATGGCTCGTCGGTTAAGCGTCCAACTCCGTTCAGGTCATGATCCCAGGGTCGTGGGATCCAGCCCCACCTTGGACTCCTCACGTTGGACTCTTCACTGAGTGTGGAGCCTGCTTAAGATTCTCTCTCCCTCTGCCCTGTCCCCACGCATGTGTGTGCTCTCTCAAAAATAAACTTTAAAAAAAAAATCAGTAAGATAAGCAAAACACGGGTATGAAAAATACAAAACTAGATGAGGGGATGGGAAGATGGGTAAAATAGGTGATGGGGATGAAGGAGGGCACTTGTCACGATGAGCACAGGGTGATGTATGTATCTGTTGGATTACTAGATGATACACCTGAAACATGTTAATGTAACACCTATGTTAACTAACGGGAATCAAAATAGAAACTTAAAAAGAATAAAAATAAAATAGCAGTAAAATAAAAAAAGAAAAATACAGAAAGAAAAATAAGAGGTCATCAGGTAGCTGATAAAAAACCAATCTGGAGGGCGGGCGGGGGGGTGGGGGGGGGGGCGCCTGGGTGGCTCAGTTGGTTAAACATCCAACTCTTGATTTCAGCTCACATCATGATCTCACAATTCATGAGATCGAGCCCCGTGTCAGGTTCTTCCCTGACAGGATGGAGCCTACTTGGGATTTCTGTCTCCCTCTCTCTCTGCCCCTCCCCGACTCATTTGCATGTGTGCACACTCTCTCAAAAGTAAATAAATAAACATTAAAAAAAATCAACTTAGGCAGGGTGTGAAGATGACAGAATGAAGAGGGAAAGCATTAAGGTAAGTGGAAAGATATAAATCTATGAAAGCATAACAATAAATCATTCTCATTTTGCAGACTTTCTTTTCTGGTGGGATTTTTCAAAAGGTTTCCTCGGATGATACGCAAAGTCATAGTCTAGGGCTCACAAAGCATCTCGAGTCTTATTCTGTAAGTGCCAATCCCAAGTACTAATTCTAGAAACCTCAAAAAATGATTCAAATTTAACAGGCTCCTCATGACCACAAATGAATGGGATTCTTTTTGGGTGCCTTGAGTGTGCTTCAAACTGAGCCTTCTAAGTAAGCTCCAGACAGACCCGGTTGTAAACCCTTTCGTCTGGATTGTTACCAATCTAGAGAACTAAAAGTGTGGAGTATCACTTACTGCTTCTTTACTTTAAAATAATGGGAAAATGCTACGCTGAATAAACCAGCTACTTAATCGAGGTAAATTAATACTTTGGCGGTCAGTGCTGGGTTTTTTGCCTATTCCTGAGCTATCCCCCATTCTCCTTGCCAACCAAACACTTCTTTTCTTAGAGGTCAACAGTGCTCGTGCCAAGAGATGAACAGCTTTAGGCCAATCATGGAAATCCCGTTCCCCTTTGCCAGTGAATGCCACATGACCAGGTTCTGGCCAGATAAAAGAGCCAAATAAAGAGAAAGCCCTTTTGACGACCCTGGCACAGCCTATCTTAATTAAGCCCTTCCTCTTAAAAGATAGTTGTCTGTTACTTGCAGCCAAATACGTACAAACTGATACAACTTCTGAATGGCCAGTTTCCAAAGAGACCCGTGGCTATGGATGAATTCTGGGCACTACAAATTTCCCTTCCCAAACCAAATCATTCTGTGCCTCCGGGAGGAGATACATTTATCTGCTGCAGGTATGTATACTTCGTTTTACACGTGGGAACTCTTTCAGGCACTGAGACAACATACATTACGGGGAGGCCCACGGCGTCTGCCATAGTAGCCACGTCTGTAACGGCGCCGATCAGCAGCATAACGGCTCCCTTCCACGGGAACGCCATCCGGTCCAGTCACATTGGCTGCTTCTGCACCCTGAGAAAGAAGACAAACAAAGACGGCCTCAAAATCAAAAGAAGCTAACTCAACTAACCCCTTTCACCCCTGCCCCCCATAAAAAACCAGCCTGGGACAGTCAGAATGTTAAAGCTGGCAGAACGTACCCACAATTCCTACTGTGATCTCAAATACACACCCAAGTCTTAATAAGATCAGCAAGGTGCTTGGTGTCCTGATTATAAATGTAGTTTCTTTGCTCACACAACCTAAACTCTCCCTTCTTGTTTGGTTATGCTAAGTTCAAAAACGGTATGTACCTCTTTAAAGAACACACACCGGTAAATGTAATGCGACTGTGAAAGAAGTAATGCTAGACCAGGAAGAATATTTCTCCATGGGAAAAAAAAATGAGATGTTATCTTCCTAGAACAACACTGAAACCTAGATTATTGTAAGAGGCACTAAGAGAACAGCTCTTCATGGGCTCGAGTGGCTCTGTCCAGCACTGAGCTATTGAGAGGGAAACTTCTTCCATCTCGGCAGCAGCACAAGAGTCCTGGATTGAGTAAGAAGACATCGTTTCCACAAATGTAGTGCTGCTTTAGACCGTCTTAGTATCCTTCAAACACACTCAGCGTTCTTATTCTCTTACGGACAAGGAGATAAAAGATAAAATAATGCTTCAAAAACATTAAAAAAAAAATCAGACAAAAGAGATTCAAAAGAAATATTTCACATTCAACATCTATTTGTAAAACCTCAAGTTCTGAAAACATATGAAGGTGAAATTAACCTGGCAATACAAAATTTTAAGAGTTGGATGGGATAACAGAGATCATTATAGGTCAGCATTTGCTGGTGGATGATTTGAAACTCCAGGTTTGCAACACAGCTGAGGGATCACATTAGTAAAGAAATCATTTAAGTTTCTGTATTAAATAAATGTGGAGCCTGGGTGGCTCAGTCGGTTAAGCATCCGACTCTTGATTTTGGCTCAGGTCATGATCTCTCTTTCTGCACTTTCATCGTGGAGCCTGCTTGGGATATTCCCTCCGTCTCTCCCCCCACCCCCCACCCCGCCCCACTCGTGCTCTTTCAAAATAAATAAATAAACTTTAAAAAAAGATATCTTTTTCCCCAAAGCAACTGTTATCTATTTAATACTATAAGTGTTATGGGGCACCTGGCTGGCTCAGTCTGTGGAGCATTTGACTCTTGATCTCAGGGTCATGAGTTGGAGCCCCATGTTGGGTGCAGGGATTAAAAAAATACTATAAAAATTTTAATCTACACTGGAATATACATTTGGTACCGAAATAAAATACGTCCTTTAACTTTTAAAAAATTAGCTTCTCCCTCTATAACTAAATAGGGCTCTTCATCATTTATTAAGTGAGAAATTACAACCTCCTCTTATAATCAATCAAAGAACATTTATAGCGGTATTCAGTAATCAAAAATTTTCTACTTAAAAGTCACTTCTGTCAAAAATCCAAAATAATGTTAATTCATAAGGGGCTGCGAGACCACTCACTATGCAAGAAAACCGTGTGCTAGCACACTTCGATACCCAGCCACGATAGTCTCACCTTCTCCCCCTCAACCACATCAAACTCTACAGTTTCTCCATCTCCTACACTGCGCAGGTACTTCCGTGGGTTGTTCTTCTTGATGGCAGTCTGTCAAGAGAACAGAAAATTCTAAATGAAGAGTATGTCAATATTGGCCACAGATTTCATCTCGCAAGTTTACTGCATACGTTATTGTTTTTTGAAATTACTCTCCCACTCACCTGGATCTTCAAAACAGTAATAAAAAACAAAACAAAACAAAACAAAACAAAACAAAAACACGGCAAAACTATGTTCCGCATTTTCTTAATTTGTGGTATCCTTTGAAATTCATCTTGGTAGGTGGATTCAACAGGATGTGCAGTTACTACCCACCTCCGTTACAGCCTGATCATGAAATTGGAAATATTAGTTCCCTCAAGCTATCAGGCATCTAAGATTTAGACTGTACCTCTATGGGTGAGGGGAAAGGGGGGATGCCTTCATGAAGTCCTGCTTAAACACACATATATTTTTTATTTTATTTTATTTTATTTATTTATTTATTTATTTTTCTTTTTAGGTGGAGAAACTATCTACAGACAAGAGAATCTCAAAAAGAATTTTAAAAGAAGCGAAGGAGAGGAGGGATGATGAAGACTAGAGAAAAGGAATTTTAAAATGCCAGGGGGGATAAATACACCTGATGGAACACACAAAATTACCTCAGGAACGAAACGTTACTGATAATCATAATCTGGCCTCTTTTCCCCCTTCCTCCATTTTATGGAGAAGGAAAACAATGAAGCTGGTAAGGGATTTTGCTGAAGACATAAAGATACAGCCTGCATGGGTTGGGGGGGCGGGTAGGCAGGGTGGGTAGGGGGAATCCATATCCCTGCACTGTATCCATATAATATTTATCCAATACTTTCCCCATCACACCATTCATATCTCACTCATCCCTGCACATTCTGTGATAATACATTAAAAGTTTAATGGAGATGTTCTGCTGCATGAAACACCCGCACCTCAGTATCTGCATATGAAAAGGCCTCCCCTTTTCGGTCAGTGGCGGGGACAATAATTCCTGCAAAGAATTTCCATTTCTTTAGCTGGTATCTCTAAATAGTTAAAGGGGCTCTGAGTTTCTATGGAACTAGGTCAACCTTATTTTATAAAGCGATTAGGCATGTGTAATCCAGCCCTTCCCTTACTCTGAGTGGGAGGGAGGAGGGAAAAAGAGGAGCCAATGCCACAGAGACCTCACCCACGGAGGAAGAAAGGCGGCTCAGGGCAGGATATCTGCGCGAAGTTAGCACATTCAGCCATTCCAAAAACAGCCCCTCCCTGCCGGCTCGTTCCCTTTTTCCTGTTCAACGGGGCAGGCCTCAACACATGGAGGTGACTCACCACGCAACCTCATGGGGGCTGGAATCAGGTCACAGACTTGCAGGCTAATGATGCTGGCCACCAGGACACAAACTTGTGAGGTCCCTATAATGTAGCTGTCAAACACAGACTGCTTAACCCCAAAGGTCTACCTGTTAACCTCTAGGTATGAGAAGAAACACTTTCTTTCAGTCTGTTTTAACTTTAAAGGTCACTGGGTCTCAACAACAACAACAACAAATCTCAAATTATCTAGGCACAACTGAAATACATCCAGTCAAGCAGAAACGTAAACAGCAGAAACCACAATAGAGAGCTTAATCTTAGATATTACTCTCCCCAGTCACCACTCCCACCCCAATTCGCCCACGACCCAAAATAGAAGGAAACAAAACCAAAGAAAACCAGATGCTGCTTCACAGAGCCCTGCAGGTAGGTACTGGTCTTAGTACCTGACTCTGTATTTTCCTGTTACACACTAAGCTCCCCACAGATATGAGACAATTGGCTGGAAATTAAATAAATATACAAAAAGAACAACGAGGGCAGGCGTCTCTTCTTTTAACCTGTATTGTAAAACAAGTCCAGGCTGCATAATGAAATAAAGAGCATCCTAGGCCAGGAATGTAAAGAAAGACAAAGACATCAGTAGCCAAGAAGCCCATGGTTCCCATATTTTACCCATCTCCTACATCTCCGAATCCAAAGGGATGTGGACCTTTTGACCCGGACATGTGCTAACCATGCCTCATTTTTACAGGAGTGAGGATTATCCTGGGCATTGGGGAGTTTTCTCGTGTCCTGGCTACACACACCCTAACCATCTGCTTTGCTGCGCTATTTACTTCAAGTCAGAGCCACTCGGGGAGAAGAGCTTTAACCAACACCCACCCAGGCAAAAGCCACATCAGTTCCAGCCAAACACGGAAGGGGAACCACAAGATCAGGAAAATAAGATGGTAACACGGGAACAGAGTTCTGCTAAGGAGTCAAAGGCTTTAAAAATTAGCAACTGGTCTGAGTATTACTTCGTTCGACTGCAAAAATAAAAGGCTAAAATGATGGGACAGAAGAGTTTATCTGCCGATCTTAAAATGTGCAAGTGTGCTCTCTTGCCAGAATAAAACCATGCAGAGTTTAGAGTGGAATGATGGTTTACAGGACTTCATCTTGGAAAAGGGACACGAGCAGGTCACAGACACCCGTCTCTTCACACAGCAAATGTAGCATTTATTATCCCTCTTACCTGATGTACAAACACATCTTCTTTGGTGTCATTTCTGTTAGAAGACAAAAAGTTCACAAATGAAAGTACTAGATATGGGGAAAAACTTAAAAGAACAGATGTTTTATGAGTTTAGATCCCAAGACCTCAAAAAGGCAACATAACATCTTTGTTTCTCCTCAACCTAGAAGCCCAGAATCGGTCCCTGATAAAAACTTCCAAACCTGCAAGATCCCTGTCATACTCCTCCATATTACCACAGTGCTTAGATCCAAGTGTACAGAATCTACAGAAACATCCCTTCCCTCTCATCACCTCCTAAATCACGTGGAATGTAATCAGAGCCCGAGATTTCCTTCCCAGTAAAAAGCAAAGCAAGACAGTAAAAGGACAGGGCACAGCTGTGAATTAGGCTCTCCTTACAGTGAAACCTAAAACAGCACCCTCCCCACCACCCTGCCCTAACTCACCCCACCCCCCCACCAAATCAGTTAAGGAAGAAATTAAGGAATTTTTAAGGGGGGGGGGGGCGGTGCGGGCAAAGCGAATGACTGTATCACATAAAAACATCACCAGACTGCCAACAGTCTACAGCTGCGTTCTCCTTCCTATAGGGTTAGAAGCTACCGTCGTTTAAAGAAAACACTACACTTTCTACGCAGGACTTGGGCCAGACCTGGGTTACAGATCTAGCTCAATTACTCACTAGTTGTGTGACCCTGGGAAAGTTGCTTAACCAGTCTAAGACTCCATTTCTCCATCTGTGAAATTACAGATAGGGTCTCAATTGTCCTAAGGCCCTTGCCATGTCTCTTTTATCTCCCTCACCTTCAATTTTCTTTTAATGACTGGATGTTTAAAAACATGTCATTTATCCATACTCTGGAAGTGTATTTTAATTAATATTTAATAACCACTAGCTTAGAAAGGAGAATGGTCACAGTGCTTACAAATCTTAAAACTTACTCCAGCCATCAACTGAAAACAAAATGAACAAAAAAACTTACATAAGCCATTTAAAAAGTCTGGTCAAGGATCTATAAACTGCTGGTGCCACAAAGCAAGCATGCATTTAAAACATGTACGGAGATACAAGCACGTACCGATTTATGAATCCATATCCATTTCTGACGTTGAACCATTTAACAGTGCCAAGGACTTTGGTGGCTAAAATAAGATTAAGCAGATAAATTAGTATCTGACCTACAAAGAGATAAAGCTCATATCGCTAAGGTCTTGATAGCATTATATAAAGCCTAAACATACCGGAGGAAACCATTAAAGGCTTAATTCTAAAATATATTAGGAAAAGAAAATGGAGCAAGGGAAGACACCATAGGAAAATGCTTTCCAGAAGCCTACAGCTTTCTTCCTCGTTAAACGTTTCAGTACAGTCATAAGGAGTGGTCGGAAAGTCTACACATTTCTGCAATAACTCAAATTGAAAGACATCACGGAAAAAACAAACAACGTTCTTTACGATTAAAGTTTTCGCATGGAAAAGTTTTGCCGGTGCCAAAGAAGGGTCTAATGAAATGAGAATGTAGGCAGACGAACAAGGTCAAGTACCAATGACCCTAACACATCACTTTTGCACTTTGAGATTGGGCAAACTTTAGTAAGTGAAATAGTAGCTCCCTGTTACTAGCTAATCTACAAAGACGTAAAGTAGCTTGTCCAGCCGCCAGATGGGGGCCTATCAGAGGAGTCAAGAGTAATAATAGAACTGAGGCTGTCTCAACCCGTTCTGTACTCACCACCCCAAGACAGGAGGTAACAGGCCTTTCCAAACCATAGTGATGAATTTGGGCTTCTGTTTCATTGTTTACCCTGCTCCCTGCAGTTGGGGAGAATCAAACTCATCCTTTTTTGGGTTTTGTTTTTGTTTTTACAAAATCTCCCTCTTTAACTTGAATGTCTCTACTTTCCATCGCTGAGTAGGGCCCTTTCTGTACCATGCCAGACTTCAACAGAATTGAAGAGAAGGAATCTAAATGAACAGGATGGTCCTGGAACTTGTACTTTGTACATTCATATTTATGTCAGCCGTCGAGTATGATTTGAGAAGACTCCTTTGAATCACTTGTGAATGTCAAATTCAGAACCTCTAGGAAATGCCTATGTCTAAATTCAGGAAATGCATAAAGCGATTATCAAGACTCAGTGAAACGGGAAATCTGACAATACAGTACCTAACAAAAAAAAACAAAAAAAAAAACGCTTAGAAGAGAATGAAAGCAACAGCATTAACTGTTACTAGGGCTGCTTCTCTATGAGATACAAACTTTATAACTTCCAAGGATAAACAATGAGGATTCAGTTTTCAAATTTAAGACTAAAATAGTAATTAGGACTCGTTTTGTTGTGGACAGAGCCAGTTCTGAGTTTTGCTATATTGATATGCTTAAGGAAGTATTTTAGCTCTCTTTGTAAAAAGAAAAAAAAAAAAAAAAAGGAAAGAAAAAAAAAACAAAACCCAGCTCTATCTATGCCTCCAAAGTCATTCAGAGCCCATCACTGACTGAGCAATCTCCAGCTCTAATTCCAAGTGAGGAAGATCTTTCCAACAAAGAGACTGAACCTTTGGAATGTTTTAGATCTAAATGTACACACAGAAGAGGCCCATTTTTGATAAACCATAGGCTTTTACGTCACACTTTTAAGTTATTTCAAGTGATAGAGTTTTTGTGCCTCCTGTCATTTGCCCCAAAATTAATGACCTAGGACAATATAAAGACAGGAACTCTTTTAAAGGAATAATCTTGATTAGAAAGGCAACACTAACAGAACAGCAAAAAAAAGATGAAAAATGGTTTTCAAGTCTAACTTCAAACCAGGCTGAAGGCTATTTTGACTCCTCAGTGTAGATTTTTAAATTTTCCTAATTCCACCAACACTCCCAACAATTTCACAGGGTCAAACACATTCATGCACACTTCTTGCTTTAAAACCATACCTTCACGTCACATACACAAGGAGGAAGGGGGGACAGAGGAAGACCATATGGCTTCCATAATGTTTATTAGAAGGAAAGTTTTCTTTCACCCGGGGAAACCACTTTCTCCGGCCTACGGCTATCCACTGAGGCTAAGGACTGTTTGTAGGAACTCAAATGGAAGACTCCAAAACCAGAATTCCATTTCAGTCAGCACTGTGCCTGGCACATTTTAGGCACCCCTGTGTTTGCCTGGCAGAGGGAAGGAGATGGCAGGACACTCTGGGCAGGGACAGCCAGTGTTGAAATGTCATGTAGAAGGCCATCCTTCATTTTAAGAGTTGGGAGTTACAGCAGAAAGATACAAGACCTCCAGACTCATCACCTGGGATGCGGGAGAGGCTTAATAGCAGTTGGTGGTTAAGAGAACTAATTTCTCTGTTCCTTTCATCTTTCAAGATGCCTGCTTTAGTTTAAAATCCAGCAGTTCAGTTGAGATCCAGAAGGGTACAAGGATCAAGGGAAAACCTGCAAAAGTTCCTGTCCACAAAATAAGTCACCGTTAAGAGTATATCTTAACTCTGCTTTGGAAAACGGGAGGCTGTCTCTCTCACTCTGTACAGAAGTGCTCCCAGAAACATTTGTTGGAAACAATAATCAGAATACTGACTAGACTGAAGTACCCCTTTAGTCCAGCAAAATAAGAGCAAGTTGTGGGGGGTTTTTTTTTGTTTTTTTTTTAATTACTATTATTTATTTTTTCTGAGAGAGAGAGAGAGAGAGAGAGAGAGAGCGCGCGCGTGCGCGCGCGTGCGCAGGGGAGGGGCAGAGATAGAGGGAGAGAGAAAGAATCCCAAGCAGGTTCCAGGCTGTCAGCGCAGAGGAGGGCAAGTTTCTCTCTTAACCTACACAGGTTAGTTTTAGCATGCCGCTCCCCAGCAACTGAGAAAAAGCCCCGGGAAAAAACAAAAACAAAAACAAAAAAAACCCAAAAAAAACCCAAGGAAACCGGCCTCTCAAGGTAGGGAACATGGAACTGTTGTATTACACGCTCTTCACATTATTCGCTTTTCTTCCCACGAAATTGGGCAGGCAAGGCTCAGACAGATCAAACCCGCCCCGCCCCAAACACTGGAAATGTCTCCGAAGCATCCGACACCATCTCTTAACTTTCCTGTTTAAAAGAGCGACTGACATAGACACGCACCCTTTGGAGGGTTTCTTCACCACCCACCTGCTTCATAAACACGCTTAAGGCCTCACAGGGCGTTCCAGAAGGGCTGAAAACGCTGAAGTAAGACGACGAAGCCAACAAGGACCACAGAAAACCATTCGAAGGCTCTGCCCGCACAAACCTGAACGAGACCTCTTCCCACCTGCTCTGCTAAGTTACAAGTCCCAAGATAAGGGTGTTCTGAACAAACGTCATACCCACGCTATCGACCAAGTTTTTTCAGCTGCTGCACCGAGCGCGTTCCCACAGTCCGGGAAGAAGAATACGCGTGAGCGATTGGTGAGCGCAGCAGTGGGCACAGGGAGGGAGGAGGACGTGGGACCGAGACCCAAGTTTCCCGGAGAGGATTGCAACACCCCTTCGCCGGCATGTGGCCGACAGAAGCATGGCGTCTTTCCCGTGCCCATGTGGGAAGGGCGTCAGGGACAGACACCTGAGCCTTCTCAGCAAGAAGCCTTTCCACCTTGCCCTGCCCGTCCCCCGGCCCCCACTTACCCCCCCCCCCCCCCCCGGGGGAAATCCTCCCCTCACCCCCGATCCCCAGCGAGGGCTCCACGGTGCCCGTCCCACGTGTCTGTCCCTCGCCTCCATCCACGGCCATCCCTGCCCTGCGTCCTCGCTCCCAGACCGCCGCTCCTTTCCTCTTTGGACCGAGGTAGCCCCCCCCCACTACGGGAAGGTGCCACAATGCCTGCGCCTAAGGTGACAAAAGTCAAGACCCCAGCTCGCCGGCCCGGGACCGGGAGAGGCGCGCACCGGGCGGGGAGGAGCGCAGGGCGGCGCGCGCGCACCCGGGAGCCCCACAGGGCGGGCGGGCTGC
The DNA here is from genome assembly GCF_023721935.1 of Panthera uncia. NCBI lineage: Eukaryota > Metazoa > Chordata > Mammalia > Carnivora > Felidae > Panthera > Panthera uncia. The sequence goes on from NC_064809.1 coordinate 43,727,014, forward strand.
GGCCCCGGGCGCTGGGGACCCCCTGCTGTCACTCCGGCGCCCCCGGTGGGAAACGCGGCGGGCGCTGCCCGCACGTGCCCGGCCGCCCGCCCCACTCGGAGCGGTCCCCACCCTCCGGGGCCTGACTCACCGAGAACTTTTTTCTCCGCGTCTTCACTGCCGGCGGGGGCTGAAGAGGCGGGGGCCGCGGTGCCCGTGGCTGCGGGGGCCGCGTCCCCACCGGGGTTTCCTGCGACGAGGGCGGCGGGCGCCGGGGCCGCGGCCTGGGGCGCGCCGCTGCCCACCGGGCTCTTGGGCGCGGGGTCCTGGGGGGCCGCGGCGGCCGCCTCCGCCGGAGCCTGCGGGAGGGTGGTGCTGGTGGAGGTGGTGGTGGTGGCCTCGCCCGCCTCGCTCATGCCGCCTCCTCTGCTCTCACTCGGGCACCTCGGTGGCGGTTGGTCGGCGGTTGGCGCGGCTGGAGGTCGCGGCGGCCGGGGCTCGCTCTCTGGGAGGCCGGTGGCGGCTCTCGCGGCGCAGGCGGCGGCGGCCGAGGTGGGGTCTCGCGGCGGAGGCGGCTCGAGCTCTCGGGCTGCGCGCTCGCTCTTGGGCTCCTCGCTCGATCTTACTGCCCCAAAAATGGCCCCGCACAAGTTTTTCTAGGCGGCGCACCGGCCGGGGAGGGAAGAGGGTGGGGAAAGTTGGCCTCGGAGTTGGGCACGACTCTCATTAGCATTTAAAGGCGCCCGATGCCCTTTCCGAGCCACCAATCCGCCCGGGACGGGAGCGCAGGGGCCGAGTTGAGGAGTCCAGGAAAGCCAGGCTAACTCCGCGCCTTGCACGGCAGGCTGGACTTTTCCGAGGAGCACGCGCCGCCGGCCCTTTGTTGGAGCCGGGCAGCGGGGCCCCGCCCCCGCAGCATCTTGACGCCTGAAACTGACCCCTGCGCGAAGGAAAACGCGGCTTCCACGTTTCGCTGCGCTTCTTGTCCCCCAAACCCTTGCTTTTAAGCCCTTGCTGTGTATTCATCCGGCGTTTATGAAGCACCAGGAACTATTTCCGACACGACAATACAGAACTGAAACAAAAAACTCTGCTTGGCCGTTTACCCCTGGAAAATAGCTTAGGGATAATTGCACCTGCAATCCCCAGGTGAGGAAACTGAGGTGCAAACGTCAGAGAATCGGTGTCCATATCAGAGCGTACACCAATTTCATGGCAATAAGTAACGAGCCGCTGAAATGTGTTTAATACTATACTTGGGGAAGACTGAATAAATTCACATCCTACCGTCTGTTCCAATTGCAACCCTCAGCTGGCGAAAGCTTAAGCAACTGAGCCCTCTTAGTCTCAGGGATGAGAGGTACGGAGAAACAGATCACCCAATAAACGATATTCCCAGTTTGAGGAGTCCCCCTGGCTTTTAGAGAATCAGGCTAAACACACGGCCAGAGGGACAATGACCTGGACCCGGCGCCTATTTGGAATTTAGGAGTATTTCGTGTTCTGGGCCTATAGGATGCAGGCACACCTAGGTCCACATTCTAGTACTGCTCTTTCTTGAGGGAGTTTACTTGGACTAGGTATGCAGAGTCACAGAGTGCATTTCCTCCTCTGAGGGAGTTTCTCAAAGGCACTCTGGGAAGTAGTTGAGATTATCCTATGTAACTCTCATGTCTAGTCCAACAAAAGCTCATTTTCTTCAGTTCCTAATCTCCTGAATCATTTACCAATGGTTCTCCCCCGGAATTGTCTGTTTTGTGGCTACATCAAGACGGTTGCTGGCGAGTGTGATTCGCCATTGTATCCCTGAGGGCTAACACGGCGCCTAGAATAGAGCTAGAACACAGTGAATGTTTACTAAATGAAAACAAACAAAAAGACCAAATTTTCCCAAACCTATCAACACGTGCATTATCCATAATTGTGAAAATACCCTGCCTTGTTTCTTTCTTACTCCATTCATGAAAAACATACAAATTAAAGAAAATGAATTCTTAGAAAAATAGCAGAATATGGAATTTTTTACTTTTCCATGTACTGCTATATTTTAAAAATAACAAACATCTAAATGTTAGATTCATATTTTGGTTTGACTTCAGTATGTAGCATTCGGTATTGTTAATGCGTGTGTTTGAAAAAATCCTGGTCAAATACTAAGCATGACTAAAGTATTTCTTAATTTTAAAGACTCTAGTCTTTAAGTCACAAGGAGGACTTATTCTGGCGAAGACTGGCCATTGACTTCCTTACCCAACAAAATGATTATCATTGCCATTTACCATGTAGAAATGGATTGCAAGAAAAAAGATGAGAGGGCTTGAGCTCTTCAAACTCCAGTCTAATTCATCCTAAAGCCCTTTCTTAAAATATATGCAAGAGGGGCACCTGGGTGGCTCGGTCGGTTAGGTGGCTGACTTCGGCTCAGGTCATGATCTCGCGGTCCATGAGTTCTAGCCCCGTGTCGGGCTCTGTGCTGACAGCTCAGAGCCTGGAGCCTGCTTCATATTCTGTGTCTCCCTCTCTCTGACCCTCCCCTGTTCATGCTCTGTCTCTCCCTGTCTCAAAAATAAAATAAACGTTAAAAAAAATTTTTAAAATATATATATGCAAGTATCCCCAACTCACAAATGTTCATATTAAAGCCATTTGCCTTCTACGAAAGACGTACATTAGTACCTGTTTTCACTAACAGGAAGAAATCCAAAGAGGATTTCGCTTCTGTGAAAGAAGGTGAAAAGCAAAGATAGTATTCAGCGCTTGTTTTGCACAAGTCATTGTAGAGGCAGAATGCACCCCAAGCAGGGAGAGTGGTCCTGCTAAGCTCCTTCCCTGAAAACTGGACTCAACATCTCGGTATTAGGTTGCCATAGCTTTGAATTGTTTCTGTGAGCATCTGTGTTTTGTCTTGATTTATTTTGCGCATCTGTTAGCAAGATGTGTCCTAAAGTATCATAAAAGCCCAAGAGAGGCTGTTTTTTGGGTCTAGGAATGCTCAAAAAGTTTTCCGTATAAATAAAGGATAATTGTGTCTTCACTTTACGCCATTTTGCTTTCATAGAAACACTCTACATTCTGATAGCGGGGGAAACCTGTATATGTATATTCACCCCTGGAAAATAATTCCTAATGAACAGGTATGGTCTCAACCTCTGAAGATTGGATACGTACTTACAGATGCATCCTGGGATTTCCTAGAATTCTGTGCGGGCATGGCTCCCAAAACTGCTCATCATTTTCATCCAAGGAAAGCAGTGAGCAGCTGGTAATTCTTGGTATTGTGCTAAATAAATCTAGAGAGAATGATTTAGAACAAACGATCTATGTTGTTTTAATAATCATAACTAGAGAGGGGTGCGGGGTGGCTTAGTCAGTTAAGTGTCTGACTTCAGCTTAGGTCATAATCTCGCAGCTCATGGGTTCGATCCCCACATCGGGCTCTGTGCTGACAGCTCAGAGCTGGAGCCTGCTTTGAATTCTCTCTCTCTCTCTCCCTCTCTCAAAAATAAAATAAAACTTTAAAAAAAAATTTTAAATAGTCATAACTAGAGACCAGCTTGGTTCAGATGCACATAATCTTTCATTCCTTCACTCACTCGTTAATTCCCATACTCACTTAGCACATATTTTCTAAGCACACACTATGACAGACAAAGTGCTACATTATGAGTTTCCAGTGTTGACCAAAATGAAGTTTACACTAAGGTTTTCTTTTATGTGATGTTAAATAATTTCTTTCACTATCATTTCCTTTGTAAGAAAATGTCATTTTTTTTTAATTTGAGAATAAGTGGAACAAACAAAAACTGAATTGTGATCTAATTGTTGACAGCAATCATTTTTAAGCAATGACTGTCTCGATCATGAAAATAAAAGCCACTCTGTTCCTAGTATGAAGGGACTTAGAACTTCCACAACTTTCGGAAGGGCTGAAGCGTTGGGGGGGTGAGAGGGAAAATCTGAGAGGCTCCATTGAAGATCTCAGAATCCAGCCTGAAAGCCAGTGATTCTTGGGAACTCTTGCAAAGTCACTGGAGTCACAAGATCTCTAGGAGGTGCTCAACCATTCAAGGCTACAGCCAGGTTTGGGGAGCCGTAAAGCTTACGCAATTTAGACAGCTCTCTTTAAGAAAAAAATAATGAACGCGAATTTGCTAAAGCCACCCTCAGTATCTTAGAATGGGCCCATGCAAGAAAGGAGCCCTTCGGTCTCGACTTTATTAGCTTCAAAGTGTGTCCACCCATACTACCTGTCTTAATCAGCAGTATAGATGCTGGAGTTCAAGTTTAGGTGTAAGCAGCTTTGAACTTCCATCTGTCCATGCATCTTCCTGTAACTAACTTTGGAAAACAGTGGCATCCTTCTCTTCTGCCTTCTCAGTCTTGAACTAAATCTTGAACTAGTCTCATTGACAGATTCTAACCTGGAACCATTCAGAGAAGGTAATTCTGGGAAATGTAGTTCCTGCCTTTGAAAAGGCTCAGAATAATGCTGGGTTGCCAAGAGACTATCCCGCATATCACCCTAGGGAGGAAAATACGATCAATTGACTAAAGGAGATTAAGGAGAGTTTAAGCCATTCAAGGAACTAGAGCTTTAAAGTATGTAAGCATTGATATATTAGCACATCTGACACCAGAAAAACAGTGAAGTGCTCATCTAAACCTGATGAGGGGGGGAAATGGTCAGTTTGGAATAAAAAAGTAGATGAATCAGAGAGCAAAGATTCTTCTTTTTTTTTTTTAATTTTTATTCATTTTTTGAGAGACAGAGAGAGACACAACATGAGCAGAGGAGGGGCAGAGAGCGAGGGAGACCCAGAATCCAGAGCAGGCTTTAGGCTCCGAGCTGTCAGCACAGACCCCGATGCGGGGCTCAAACCCACGAACGGTGAGATCATGACCTGAGCTGAAGTTGGCCATTTAACCAACTGAGTCACCCAGGCTCTCTGAGAGCAAAGATTCTTCTTGGTCTCCAGCAGTGTTCTCCTTCCAGGGGAGGAGATACCCTGACTCTCTTTGGCATTCACTAGTACCTTCATACATTTACTGACTGTTCCCATTAGGAGCTAGGGTGCAAATCAAGACCACAAGGGCCCCTGTATTCAAGGGGCTGTTGGGCTAGACCAGCACTGTACCACTGAAATATAATTTGAGCCCCAAATATGAGGCATGTATATATTTTAAATTTTCTGGCAGCCACACACACACACACACAAAGCAAGTAAAAAGAAACATTAGATTGATGTTAATACATTTTACTTAACCTGATATATCCAAAATATGTATTTTTATTTCAACATTTAACCAACATAACATTATTAATTCTCTATTTTACTGTTTTTTCCCCCCTTTGTTACTGTCTTCAAACTATGGTGTGTATTTTAAACTCAAAGCACTTCTCGGGGCGCCTGGGTGGCGCAGTCGGTTAAGCGTCCGACTTCAGCCAGGTCACGATCTCGCGGTCTGTGAGTTCGAGCCCCGCGTCAGGCTCTGGGCTGATGGCTCGGAGCCTGGAGCCTGTTTCCGATTCTGTGTCTCTCTCTCTCTCTCTGCCCCTCCCCCGTTCATGCTCTGTCTCTCTCTGTCCCCAAAATAAATAAAAAACGTTGAAAAAAGAATTAAAAAAAAAAAAAAAAGCACTTCTCAATTTGGACTTGCGTCAGTTAAAGTACTCAGGGTGGGGGTGCCCAGGCGGCTCAGTTGGTTAATCATCCAACTTTGGCTCAGGTCATGATCTCACAATTTGTGAGTTCAAGCCCTGCAAGGGGCTGTCTGCTGTCTCCCTCTCTCTGCCCGCCCCCCAAAAGAAATAAATTGACATTTAAAAAAACAATAAAGTACTCAGTGTGGCTAGCGGATGCAAGTATTCTAGGCAAGGAGAAGTTTTTCTTTTTTTTTTTTTTTCAAGTTTATGTATTTAATTTTTGTAATCTCTACACCCAATGTGGGGCTCAAACTCACAACCCTGAGATCAAGAGTTGCATGCTTTTCCGACCGAGCCAACCAGGTGCCCCTAGACAAGGAGAAGTTTAGCCTGAATAATTCTCCAGAAGGCTAGTATAAAAAAATCCTGGCCTTGAACTCTGGACCATGAATCTGTCTGTGGTAACCCATTAAGATAATGTTACCTATCAGGCTCCCTTGAGCTTCCTTATGACATAGAATACCCAAAGAATTTATGTGAACCATAACTTCATGATTCTGAATAGTTCTATGACAGTGTCACTGATAAGTTCTAGAGCACGTAAATAAAGTTAATTTACAAGATCCTTTCCTTGCCACCACTGCTCTTGTAAACACGCACTCTTATCTTTTTTTTAATGTTTATTTATTTTTGAGAAAGAGAGAGAGAGAGAGAGAGAGATCATGAATGGGGGGAGGAGCAGAGACAGGGGGACAGAGGATCTGAAGCGGGCTCCGTGTTGACAACAGTGAGCCCGATGTGGGGCTTGAACTCATGAACCAGGAGATCATGACCTGAGCCAAAGTGAGACACTCAACTGACTGATCCATCCAGGCACCCCTGCACTCTTCTTTTAAAATGTATATTGGCATACCAAGGTGAAGATATAGTCTAGGATTTCTTCTTTTGCATTAAGAGAACTAAGGGTAAGGTAGGGAATTGCCTTTACCCTCTCCTAAGGGAAACTGGACTTAGGATTTGGAAAATGTTGCTCCTCTAGATGTGAGATTATTGAGAGGGGAGAAGCAATTACTGAGAAATGGAAAAAGCAAGTTTAAAAAAACCTGATTATTTCAACATACTTTTTTATATAAAAAATAGTTTTTTTTAATAAAAAACTTACTTTTTCATAAAAGTAAGTTTACTTACAACATACTCTTTTTGTATAAAAGTGACAGCTTCTCAAAGACTTTGTTGCATTTGTTTGCTTCTGTTGTTTTTTTCTAAACTACTCTTTAACTATTGGGATAAATTCTTAATGTTTCTCTAAAGATTAGCAAATTGGTATACTTTTGGTTGAAGAACTTAAACAGATCGTCTGATAAATAAATAAGAACTGGAAATAAATATTAGAAAGTATTCATTTCAGGGGCACCTGGGTGGCTCAGTCAGTTAAGCACCCGACTTCGACTCAGGTCATGTTCTCACAGTTCGTGAGTTCCAGCCCCACGTTGGGCTCTGTGCTGACAGCTCAGAGCCTGGAGCCTGCCTCAGCTTCTGTGTCTCTGTCTCTCTCTCTCTGCCCCTCCCAGGCTCATGCTCTGTCTCTCTCTCTCTCTCTCTCAAAAATAAATAAACATTTAAAAAAAATTTTTTTAAAGAAATTAATCATTTCAACCCCACTCATTTTACAAATGAGAATCAGAGGTATTAACCAACTTTCTCAAACTAATTCACCTAGTAAGTGGTGAAACTAAAATCAAAACCTGAGTCTCTTTATACTAGTCAAGTACTCTTTCTACTACACAATTCTGGTTGAAAAAAAAAAATCTCCATTGCTCTGACACTGGGGCTAATGGAGGAGAGTTTCAACTCTCCTCTTTGATTAAGAATTAGAATCTGGTAAAATGTAAGAAGCATGCATAAAAATCTGTAAACACTCTGAATTCACCTCAGAAACGGAATCAGCTTGGGGCACCTGGGTGGCTCAGTTGGTTAAGCCTCCGACTTCGGCTCAGGTCATGATCTCGCTGTCTGTGAGTTCTCGCTGTCTGCTTCAGATTCTCCGTCTCCCTCTCTCTCTGCCCCTCCCTTGCTCATGCTCTGTCACTCTCTCTCTCTCTCAAAATAAATAAAGATTTAAAAAATTAAAAAAAAAAAAAAGAAATGGAATCAACTAATGGGGTACCTGACTGGCTCAGTCAGTAGACCATACAACTCTTGATGTCCCCGTTTCAAGCCCCCATGTTGGGCGTGGTACTTACTTAAAAAAAAAAAAATCAACTGAGAAGGCTCTCTGGCCACTAGAAGATGTGCATCTTTCTGGTGGGAACCCCTAGAGAGGAAACCAAACAGCTGTGTGCAATTTTAGTTTATAGTGTTTGGAACTAACTCTCTAAAACTATGCATGAAATATATTCTCGTCTTCCTGAAAAAGCTTTCTTCTGTCTCTTTCCACACAGATTACTTTTCTTTTTTTCCTGTTTTAATGACTTCCTCCATTCCTTTTCATCTTCTTCATTACTTCCCTTTATATCTTTACTTGTTCAAAAGCAACACAAAAAATAAAAAACAAAACAAAGCAAAAAACAAAAAAAAATGTATGTCATTCAGAAATTAAGTCTCATGGCCATGGCTCAAGCTTGCACTCTCTCTCAAAATAAATAAATAAACTTAAAAAAATGAATAAACATTATTAAAATTTTAAAAAGAAAGAAATGAAGTCTCATGGGATATCTAATCTAAACTCTTGTCTAGGAGACCTAATACCTTATGGTTTTTTATTTTGGGGTTGTTGTTGTTTTGTTTTGTTTTGTTTTTTGGGGGGGTGTTTTTTGTTTGTTTTTGGTTTTGTTTTTTTGTTGGTGGTGGTTTGTTTTTGTTTTTGGTTTTGGTGTTGGTTTTTGGTAGATATGACAGTTCTGGGAAATAAATCCTCAACCAGTAAAAGAAAAAAAGGGAAAGTACACTATAGATCTCTTCCTCAGTTTTTGCTTTTCAAAACCCCTTCTCCTCTCCTCTTTAATTTAAATTCTTCCTCTTGGTCAGACACCATTAGCATCTGTAACTGCTCCCTGTAATGATCTATTTCATTTTTGTTATTTATTTGTTTTAAATTTATTTATTTATTTTGAGAGAGGCAGAGAGAGAGAGAGAGAGAGCACACATGTGTTCCCGCATACCCACAAGGTAGGGAGGGGAAAAGACAGAGAGAGAGAGAGAGAGAGAGAGAGAATCCCAAGCAGGCTCCGTGATGTCAGGATGTCAGCACAGAACCTGACTCATGGCTCAATCTCACAAAGAGTGAGACATTGGCCTGAGCCAAAATCAAGAGTCAGACGCATAACCAACTTCACCACCCAGGTACCCCAGGTCTATTTCATTTTTGGAGACACCAGCTTAATTTTACTGTGATACTCCCCCAACGTGGGAACTTTGGTATAGAGAACAAGAACGAGAAGATTTGTGAGGGTACAGAAAAAACTAGGGACGCCTGGATGGCTCAGTCGGTTAAGAACCAACTCTTGCTTTCAACTAGGGTTATGATCTCACAGTCGTGAGATTGAGCCCCGCCATCAAGCTCCACGCTAAACATGGACCCTGCTTGGGATTCTCTCTCCTCTCTCTCTGCCCCTTCCCCACTTGTGCGTGCACCTGCACACACACTCTCTCTCTCTCAAAACAAAACAAAACAAAAATGATAAAAACCTAGCTTGTAATGAAACCACAAGAGAGGAAGACTGGTCACACACCATCAGACTTTTGACTTCCATATGATAAGTTCACAGTGTTAAAGAAGAAAAAAAAAACATGTCTATACACAAAATTACCATGAAGGAGCAATGTTTGCTAGTGTAGATCTGAGCGTATACTTAGTTTGATATTATGAACTAAACTTATAAGCAAGGAGAGTAATAGCTACCTCTTCCAAACATTTAGATCTCTAGAAATCTGACTGCACCCTGAGCAAACTGCTTCTGGTCCTCTGCTTTCTTTTGCTTTTTCAGGTAATCTCTGTAGCCAAAGTAGAGCCCAAACTCACAACCACGAGATCAAGAGTTACATGCTCTACCAACCGAGCCAGCCAGGCACCCCATCTAGTCTCCTTTTAATTCTGCCTTTACCTGAATTCTTTGCATCCATCACTATTCGTCTTAGTCTTTTATTCAGCGTAGGATGTGGGGGAATGTGAACTTGAGCTACAACAAAGAGTTGAGTGATGGAGCGAAGTGTGGGCAGAGCACACACTCCAGAGAGGACTTCTGTTCCAGGTAAATCCAGGTAATAAAACACCAGTTAAGCATTTCCCTATGGGCCTTTCACAATAAGTCAAGATTCTATCTAACCACCAGCTTCCTGCCCACAAAGGTTGTCTTTAGAACATTCCCAAGTAGGGACACCTCAAAGTCGTTTTGTCACATGGTTAAATTTGAACAAAAATAAGTACAGTAAAACCTTGGATTGTAAGTTGTTCTGCGAGAGTTCTGCAAGACGAGCAAACATTTCTAACAAATTTTAACTTGATAAATGAGCGATGTCTTGCAACGGGAGTAGTACATGATGCTGAAAGCCACATGATCACAACCGAGCCAATAGTTCTCGATATTCGCTTTGGTATACAAGTGCTTTGGATTACAAGCATGTTTCCGGAAAGAATTATGCTTGCAAACCAAGGTTCTACTCTATTATGACAGGATAACTGTGTCCTAACTAGATAGTATTTTACTATAATATACAATTGCATACAAGCTTATTGCAAATTTCCAGAAACACATCCACCTAATACTGTTTTGCTTTGAGTCATGAAATATATTTTCAAAAATAGTTTTCATAAAATAATCTTTCCTTTATTTGTATTCCTGGTTAAGCAACTTACAGTGATTTTCAACATCTTGGCTCTCAATCTAGTTTCTTCTTCTCTTTGGCTTTTTATGCCATTTAACATGAAAAGGAGTATTAAGTAAACAAGTGGTTTCATTGGTAAAGATGGAGTAATTTTAGAGTTTTTTAAGATGAAAGCTGAAGTTTTAGAATGTAAAGTTATACCAGACTAGGAGTCCCCACAGTGAGAGTTACATGGAAAATGAAAAAAAACAAAACAAAACAAAACTCAGAGATATGAAGTATCAATAGAAAGAACTCAAATTCAGGTAGGCTAATTAAAAAAAAAAATATTGCAAGAATTAAGTGGAGAGGTTTTGTTTGTTTTCTGAGGAAATTACTTTTGTTTTGGCGGTGGTTGGGGGTGATGATTTGTGTGTATGTGTGTATATGTATTATAATAATTATTATTTTGCCATTGTGAAAGAAAAAAAACCACACTGCTAAGCTAAAAACATGTCTTTGAGATGATTGTCAATATGAAGAAGTATGTTATGGTAAAGGCATATGTTATGCTGTTTGTCTATGGTTATGCCTATTCTCCTGTGTCTTAATTCTAGGACTTTCTATTCAGATTCAACGTTCATAATCTATAAGTATAATGAAATTAAATGTTGTCCTAAAGCTAAAGAATGGAACTTGACTTTTATTTTATTTTATTTTATTTTATTTTATTTTATTTTATTTATTTTTTAAGTAGGCTCCACACCCAGCGTGGAACCCAACACAGGGCCTGAACTCACCACTCTGATATCAAGACCTGGGCTAAGATCAAGAGTTGGATGCTTAAGCAAATGAGCCAGTCAGTTGCCCCAGAACCTGACTTTTAAAGGAACCCATTATCAGGTTCTACGAAAGAAGAATAATGGCATTTTATTTGTATTTCATTAATGTATAAAAATAGTAGGCAGCTTTTTTTTTTTTAATCTCTAACAAGAGTAAACCAAAGAACACAAGTGAAGTTGTACCAAGAAGGATCTCGGTTTCATGGTATCTAACCCTGAGATGGTGAGAAATTTAATCATGTGACAAAATGACTTTGAGGTGTTCCTGTTTGGGAGGGTTCTAAAGACAATCTTTGTGGGCAAGAGGTTGTTTGGGAGTTGGATAGAGTCTTGACTTCTGTGAAGGGCCCATGGAGATGTGCTTAACTGGCATTTTATTACCCAGATTTATTACCCAGACAGGAGCAGGAATCTGCTTGGAAGGTAATGTACACTTCACTCCATCACTCAACTCTCATTACTCTCATCACTCGTTATAACTCAGGAAATAAGATTCATTATGGCTGCTCAACAAGTAGGACTGGGCACATCTTAGCCTTAGTTTCTGATCTCAATGTATTCTGGTCCCTTAAGATTAGTTGGCACTTTCTTGACCTCTCTTACAACGGACACTCGTAAGCAAGCTATACGTACCTCCAAAAATAGGCCACAGTATTGTTTGAAATACAAGTCTGTCAAGAAGATGCTGAATTGGGATTATTGATGGCTATTCCTCCAGATGGGGACCAAAATCATATTGAGAGTCAGTTTTGTGATCAGGATCCCTCCCATTCCCCACTCAGACAAAAACTGGAAAGAAGAGACAAAAATACTCCCAGGTAGAGACTTTTTATTCCCTTCAGTGGACCTTTCCCTTTCCCTTTTTTTTTTTTTTTTTTTTGGCCCTTTTCCATTCTTATAATTTCATTTGGTCTTGCCTCTAGTCCAGGTCATTTTTTAATCCATCACATTCTCAGATATTTCTTTCATTTGTAATCTGTAGCAGTGATGGTGGCACAATTACTTGAATACTATTAGGAGGCATCATTTATTCGGTATAGACCATAGTCTAGGAACTCAACGGCGGCCTCATCTTCATCATTTCTAATCCCTGCACCAGCTCCATAAGGTTGGTATTGTTATCCTAATTTTACAGATGAAGAAACCAAAACTGAAGAGTGGTCGTAGACCTAGTGGGTCATAGAACAGAGACTCAAACTCACGTCTTCCAGGGTCTAAAACCAGACCCATCTCTTCAACTCTGCTGTGATGCTCCTTCCAGCTCTTATCTGTGTCACTTGTGTGAGGCTACCAGCTCCAGAAAGTAATCTGACGTTCATTCGGAGAGGCAAGTTTGTTTGAAAATCATAGTTGAAGCCATGTCACTATATGGTTACTTTTATCATCCCATATGCCTCCATTTCTATGAAACTCAGAGGCTCAGACACGTGAAAGTGAGGAGAGAGAGAGAATACATGGGGAGTGAAATAAGTGACTAGGCCATGGCTGTTTTCTCGGTCTTTTTATATACTGATTTCCTTTATTTACATATTTTTTTTTCTGGTTTCTGTCTTACATGGTAGGATTAATCTCAATTTCCCCTTCGGCTCTAGTACCCCAACACAATTTTAATTTCCAGCATGATTTATGTAAATCAAGCTGCATGTTACTTACGTTGCAATGGAAGAATCAGAGAGAATTCTGACAAACTGGGTTTGTTTCTGTGATATTTTTCTTCCTTGTTCCAAGAAGAAAGCCAAGATTTTGGTAGTTACCAGTCTGCAAGACTGACAACAGAAGCTGTCTCGGGAAGCCCTCTCTTTATATTGTAAAAACACAAATCCGCTAAAGAAAATGTGTGAAGGTGTTTCCACTGGAAGAGGAGAAGAGCTAGTATACTTGTAAAAAGATATGTAAAAGCAGGAGCCAAGGCAAGAAGATTCTCAAGCCTGGGAAAGGGACAATAGTGTACTGTGGGTAGCTGGCACTGGGACCTTCCCCCTCTAGTGCCCTCTGGAAGGACTTGGCAGTGTGGTAGCCTTCTGTAGGGTGAGCACATTTGGGTAGCATCATTTTTGTCTGTGTTCTCAACTCTGGTAAAAACTCCCAAGATTGGTACAACTCAGCCAAAGGGAGGGTTGGACGTTCTGGCAAACTTGGACAATGCCCATCCCAGCAGCAACCATGAAAACAATTTAGACTAAAGTTTGCTTTGTGTAATAAAGGTCTTGGGTGGGACGGACATGAGTGAGGAGGGGAGGCAGGTTAACGGATGAACTTCTGTGTGAATTCCACTAATGATGGAATCTCTTACAACTTCGATGGGATAGGTCCTTCAGATAAGATTACTTGTATTTTTGTTTATCCCTTGGATCTATTCTCCACCTTTCTTTTCCCTGTTCTGTGCCCAAGGGGGCTAACCTTTCTAGGCAGCTTCTATAGATTTCTTGGCCCCTGGATTCCAGTTGTGTCCAGCCATCGGGAGGCACTGGCAGGAGATCAGAGGAAGAGAGGAAAATGAATTGGGGTATTTATTTCCAAGGATCCCTCCTTATGGGGTGACAGTCTCTTTACTGAAGGCAGCGGATCCCATCTGGTGACTCTCTGGGTTGGATTCTGGCAACCATTCCTTCCCCTTACTCCCTCAAGCTTAAGATCTTTAGAAACTTCCCCATTCTTGTTAGCCCAGGATGAGGGCAGCGTTGGGGGCGGGGTGGGGGGGGGGTGGGTGGAGATTCTGAAATATTTCTAATTGATTTCCCTTAATCCTACCTAAACATTTTAAGTAGTTTCTTTGTTAAATCTTTCTCAATTACTTTTTATCATGCCATCTTTAAAAAAAAATTTTTTTTTTTAGCATTTATTCATTTTTGAAAGACAGAGAGAGACAGAGCACAAATGGGGGAGGGGCAGAGAGAGAGGGAGACATAGAAACAGAAGCAGGCTCCAGGCTGTCAGCACAGAGCCCTAGGTGAGGCTCGAACTCACAGACTGTGACATCATGACCTGAGCCGAAGTCAGCTGCTTAACTGACTGAGCCACCCAGGCGCCCCATTTCTACCAGAACACTTGATAATGTGTTAGGTGACCCCCCCATACCTAAAATGTGGACTCATAATCCTTATATGTTGCTTCCCCCACCCCCTGAATTATCTTGTAGAGTCCATATCAGAGCTATGATAGATTATAGCTCCTTGCACTAAAGCCAAATTATTTTGAAATTTTAACAGTGAAAGTCCCACATCCTGGGCAATGCCTCAGTCCCAGTAAAATCAGGTACTTGACCAACCAACTTATTACTTTGGTAATATACTCAGAAGTATAATACACTCTGTGTATACCAAGTATTCTCTGGTGTATACTCAGAAATCCTTTGTGATTTATGTCTAGCGGGCTATAATGAGTCAGAGTTTGAAAATTACTACACAATTCTACATATAAGATTGTCCAGAAGACGATGAAGGAAATTAGGATAAATGCAACTCTGCCCAACAATTGTTTCAAGATTTTCATTTCAGAAAAAAAATTATTAAAAATTAAACCACTGCTTGAAGATTGAGGAGCTGTATTGTCAGAATCCCGGATACAAGGTGAAAATTATTCTCCAAGCCCGGGGCTGCCATTTGAGGCATGGTTTACCATGTTGGAGCAGATGAGAGAGCTAAGGAAAGGCCAGTTGGCTTGTGATGGGAATGATTACCAGAAACTGAGAGTGTTTTGAGGAGATACAATTTCCATCCCAAGAGAAAAGACAGTTGTACCCTTGATAGAGCTAATACTGAGCTGGCAGGAAAAACATGATCTATGGAATGTCTCATAAGGTCAATCTGAGGAGGCCACAAGTGCTCTGAATTAATGTGTCAGTGACTGTGGTTAAAGGTGCAAGAACTGGTTTCAGGGGGTTCAATCCAGAGAATGTGGTAGGCAAACCTCCTAAGTGTTGCCAGAAAGTTAGGGAAAGCTGGCTATATTTATAGTTAAGTTTGCAGACTGTTGTAAAGGAACCTGCCGTCGAAGCCTGAGGAAAAAGTGGAGCTGACCTACTTCGCACAAGTGTGGGCCGGAGAAAAGATGGGCATCTTTCTTGTGCAAAGTTTAACCTGACTGAACTCACTCCTTTTCCAAACTTCTCCCAGATAGTGAGGCTGGTGAAAAAAGAGGGAATAAGAGAAAGCTGTTTCCTTCCACAGCAGGGAGGTGGAGTTCAAGAACATGGGTCCTTTTCAGTTGATTGGCCCAACCCATGCAAGTGTAGATGGGGAATTAAAATGGCAGTTAAGGTCTCTGAATGCCAGCCACTTTCCAGAGTTTTAGATAAGCAGAGGTGATTACCTTTTCCAGAACAAGCTTCTTCTTCTGAGAACAAGCTTCTGTGATGAGTGAATCCTGGCGCTCCCACCAAACTGCCACAGACTTGAAGCTGCCATCAATATGGTAGCCTGAGGCACCCACAGAGAGCCTGTGCCTGGAAAAGGGTGGACCCCACAATGAGACCAGCATCGACAGGCATGCCAGTATTACGAATGGAGATCTGGCACCATATTTCCCAGATGTTAATCTTACAAGCTATGGGACTTTAGAAAAGCTTACACCTTCTCTCTTACATTTCCTTATCTGAAAAACGGGGATAATAATAATACTTATTTCATAAAGTTGTTGTGATGATTAAATGAGATAAGATATATAAAAGTCTTAAAATGGAAATGTCACATGGAAAGTATTCCGTGAGTGTCTATTCTCCTCCTCTTCATCAGAAGGCACACATTCATAAGAGAGCTGTTTCTAGTTTAGGGTGTACATTCTTTTTTTATTGTGCTTTTGAGGAAGATGAGCGCTCCATGATGGTATACACACTGAGTGCTTTTGAAGGAAAGGCTGAGATGTGCTTTGAAGTTCCCAAGGGAGCACCAAAGGGGCCACTGTCATCTCAGGAGAGGCCACGCTCAATTGGCACCTCTTCTGCTTGACTCACCCTCCCTTTATGATCTTCTTTATGTGCCCCGTGAGTCAAATAACACCCGCTCCACACAGTCTTCTCAGAAAATGGTTTATTAAGGGAGGTCTGGGTGGCTCAGTTAGTTATGCATCTGACTTGGGCTCAGGTCATGGTCTCCCAGTTCATGAGTTCGAGCCCCACGTCGGGCTCCGTGCTGACAGCTCGGAGCCTGGGGCCTGCTTCGGATTCTGTGTCTCCTTCTCTCTCTCTGTTCCTCCCCCACCCATGCTCTCTCTCTCTCAAAATAAAGAAATAAACCTTTAAAAAAAAGAGTGTGGGTTACAGAGCATTAGTCATATTTTTAAAAAAGAAAGAAAGAAAATGGGTTGTTAGTTGTTATCAGAAAATTTTTCTCCACTAGAGAACTTCCTGTGTTTTATTTGGGAAATTTATTAAATGTGAATTTGAAAAAGGAGAGGTGCAATCTAAACCCTCATCAGATAATGAATGAAGGTCAAGGATAAATGTAGGAAATGGAGTGATATACCACCTTCCACTCTCCTCAGGCATGTATGAATGTGAGCAGGAGATTCTGACCAAAAGGGTGAGAGGAAAAGGAGGGAGACGGTGCCTCTCAGGGTGAGGAGGCTTGGCTGAAGATTTGATTTGGGTGAGCTACTCACATTTCTTCTCACCAATAAACCCCGTGTGCTTCTGCCCTGAGCCCCTGGTAAATTGATTAAGCAAGACCATTAGATTGAAGTGACTTTAGTGCCTTAGTAACCTGCATAAGCAAACCAAAATCTAAGCTTGTAATGCCTAAAGTTTATGAAATTAAAACCTAAGAACAACAAATGACCATTAGCCAACTAGGCTTTCTCAAATAATGCAACCACTAAACCTATAGCCAATCAATTTTCTGGCCTTGCTCCTGTCTTCTCTATAAAATCCTTTCTCTTATTTCCTGTTGGTGGAGTTGCTCCTAAGCACTTCTAGTGTGGCCCTGGCCAATTTGAGTCAATTTTTGCTCAAATAAACTCTTTTTTTTTTTTTAATGTTTATTTATTTTTGAGAGAGAGAGAGAGAGAGAAAGAGTGGAGGAAGGGCAGAGAGAGAGAGAGGGAGACACAAAATCTGAAGCAGGCTCTAGGCTCTGAGCTATCAGCACAGAACCCATGAATGGTGAGCTCGAACCCACAAACAAACCCACAGAACAGTGCAGAGCTCAAACCCACGAACAGTGACATCATGACCTGAGCCAAAAACAAGAGTCAGATGCTTAGCCAACTGAGCCACCCAGGTCCCCTTCAAATAAACTCTTAAAATTGCTAATATGCCTCTGTTTATTTTTTTATAATTCTGGTGTCAGTAGTGTGATTCCCTTCCCACACTCTTGCCCACTTGGAAGCAATGAGCAATATGCAGGCAAAGGTATTCACAGAGATCATGCTGGTCACTGCTTTCTTGTTGCATCTGAGAGTCCCAAGTAAGTCCCTGTCAGATATATGAACTCTGTAGCTTTTTATTATTATTTGAGAGAGAGAGAGAGAGAGAGCGCATAAGCTGGGGAGAGGGGCAGAGGGAAAGAGAGAATCTTAAGCAGACTCCATGCTCAGTGCAGAGCCCAACATGGGGCTCGATCCCATAACCTTGGATCATGACATGAGCCAAAATCAAGACTCTGACACTCAACCAACTGCCCCAAGCTCTCTAGCTTTTGCATTATGAGCTCCCAGACTTTATTTGAGCATTTCTTTACTAGATTGGATCCAACTTAAACCAGACTAGGTCTGACCAAAACCAGACTGGTCCAGTGTGCGACCTCAGGTAAATAAAATTTTCTTTTAAGGAGAAAAAAGAGAGAGAGAGAGAGAGAGAGAGAGAGCAAGGGTTGCTGCTTCCAACTCCAAAGAGCCTAGGACTCCAGCTAATTATAAGTATAAAAATTATAAATCTAGAACTTTTGTTTGTCTGGACAACTGGGTTAACCTTGTGAAAGATAATCTTGAATTACAGTGGACAAAGTGGGAGACTTTTATTTTTTTCCTCTCCAGCCCCACAATGGGAGACTTTTAACCTAGATAAGCTTATCCATTTATAAGGTGCCCTAGAGAAAAAGGAGCCTCAGCCAAGAACTCAGAAGGGTAGAGGAAAAATTACTTTTCCTCCACCACAGTTTCTGATGATGCAGATGGGACCTGCTGGGTCACCCCACTGCTTCAGGAGATCCTGCATATGGGATCCTGGGAAAACTAGTAGAAGCTGGCAAAGGGCAAGAATTCTTACCAAAGTCAGCTTTCTGGATCTCTGTAGTGTCTGGTCAAGAGAGGAAGGTAAAATTTCACTTGTCTCTTCCTCTCCAAATTCAGGCCTTATGTAT
This sequence comes from Panthera uncia, assembly GCF_023721935.1. NCBI lineage: Eukaryota > Metazoa > Chordata > Mammalia > Carnivora > Felidae > Panthera > Panthera uncia. The sequence goes on from NC_064809.1 coordinate 43,745,577, forward strand.
TTTGTTTTTTCAGTGCCCATTGGTGATCAATCCTTTCCCTTCCAAGGACAGCTATCGTTTTCTTGTTTGTCTCTTTTTGTGTCCTGAGAACTTGGCTTTCCTTCTGTTGGGGTATGCAGTTGCTAGCTTTTGTACGTGCAGGTTTGAGGTCCCAAGAATATGGCGGGATAGAAATGTGGGTTTCACCCCATTTGTAGTAGTGTCCTACTGATTGTTGCCAGCTTTCATGGAAAATTGTCCAGGTCTTTCTTTCTTTTGGTTATCTTTGTGAGTGGTTCTGGATCTTGGGAGGGCTACATCTTTTGCACCCTCTTTGGGGATGACGCTTATGTCGGTGATTAAGCCATAAAGGCTTATTGGTTTTGGTTTTGAGTCATTTTAAAGTATACCTTTGGTTTAAAAGAAAAATGAAAAAAAAAATTTCCAAAAGGAGTTCAATACAGCTGGGACCATTTACTGTTTGTTCTGGCTAAAATTTGATAATAATGAGATATTTGAAAGGATTTTTTTTTTAATGTCTATTTATTTATTTTGAGAGGGAGAGGTGCCAAGCAGGCACCACACTCAACGCAGAGCACGACGCAGGGCTTGATCTCACAAACCATGAGATTATGACCTGAGCAGAAGTCAGGAGTCGGACACTTAATGGACTGAGCAACCCAGGCACCCCGAAAGGATTTTTTAATGAGCTCTGTGGTCAAAAGTTGGTCGACTTGGAAGCTGATATTCAGAGCCTGGCAGGAAATTTTTTTAAGGCCTCCTCTGGTAAACTAACATGGAACAGTGTACTCAGAAGGAAAGAAAACATCCTGAAGGCATTGTGGAAGGATTTACTAAAACATTCCAAAGACCTGCAGCTCTAAATCTCTTGGTTTCCATCTTAGTTGGAAATCCTCTCCCTGATGTAAAGAAACAATTTGGATGGGTGGGTCAGCCCCTTCATATCTTTCAGGTTGCACCCAAATTCTCTGAGGAATTAAAACAAACAAAAAAAAACAAACAAAAAAAACTGTACTTGTTTTTACAATAATAGAAATGCAACACTGAAAGCAATTCAAAGCCTACCAATCCTTTTTAACAGTCCCCAAACCTTCCCTATTCATCTCCAAAGGCTTGTAGATATTGTAAAAGATCCAGACATTGGAAATAAAATACCTTCTTGGAGGAAACTTCCATCCTTTCTCTGTGCCTTTGAGATGTAAATTTTTGACCCAGTCTTCTCTAGGAACCCAAAGCTATCTCTTTGAAATGCAAACTTCAGAGAGATAACTCTTATCAGAAGGGGGAAAAAAAGAAGTTATTGGAAATTAGGCGAATGAAATAATCTTGAAAGTCTTCTTCATAAATATTAGTAGAAAGCTTAAACTAAATGAGCAAGTAAACGTAACTCATTCCTTCTGCCAGAAACACAGTTTGGATCTCTTCTTTTATACACTCATGATTTTTGCATTACTGCACCTGTCTCATGGCTAAAATTTTTAAATATAAGCTATAAAATATGTTTGTGTCTGTCTGCATGTTTATGTATGTGTGGATTTGTGATTTTTCTACCTGAGGACAGGCATATCTTCAGAGTTATTGACATTAAATACAATGTGGATGTACAACGTCTGTCCTACCTGGGATCACTAAAAGTCTAACTCGCTCTTGTTATCTCATTACAGAATTTGTCAGCAAGAAGAATAACTTAAGAAGATAGCTGTTTAATGTCTTGTGACATTTTCATGAGTAATCTAAATGTAATAGTTTACGTGGGTAGCTCAGTCAGTTAAGTGTCTGACTTGGCTCAGGTCATGATCTCACAGTTTGTGGGTTCGAGCCCCGCGTCGGGCTCTGTGCTAACAGCTCAGAGCCTGGAGCCTGCTTCGGATTCTGTGTCTCACTCTCACTCTGCCCCTTTCCCACTCGCGTTCTATCTCTCTCTCTCTCAAAAATAAATGAACTGAACATTGGGGCGCCTGGGTGGCTCGGTTGGTTGAGCGTCCGACTTCGGCTCAGGTCATGATCTCGCGGTCCGTGAGTTCGAGCCCCGCATGGGGCTCTGTGCTGACAGCTCAGAGTCTGGAGCCTGTTTCGGATTCTATGTCTCCCTCTCTCTGACCCTCCCCCATTCATGCTCTCTCTCTGTCTCAAAAATAAATAAACGTTTAAAAAAAAAAATAAAAAAATAAATGAACGTTAAAAAAAAAATTCAATGTAATTGTTTACAAATCATTTCCAAAATCTTTTTGCTAACTTGAAACCTTAAAGTGATACTGTTAGGTTAAATGATGGATGTTCATTGAATATCTAGATCATTTCCAAATACAATAAAATTTTGAAAAGATTAATTACTGAACCATACATAGGTCTATCTACTTTTGGCTTCTTATTAGAAAGGAATGAAAGATGGTTGGTTCCATTAGTAAAAATGGCTGAGTCACACTGAAATATTTACTATGAGGAAGAATGTACTTCTAGAAATCATGAAAAATATTTATAAATTTGCCAATCCAAAGAATGCAGGAATAAAGAATAGTCCATAACTGCTTATTTCTTAGCTTTCACTAGAAATTAAGGTTTCTAAGGGTTAAGAATTCTAATCAATGTATATAATTTAAAACACTGGAAATAATTCAGGGTAAAAGAGACTGTAGGAAAAGTAGGTAAGGAAAGTAAAATGTGTTTTCAGGCTAAGGAAAGGTATGCAAGGCATGCTTTCGTTCAGAGAAAAAAAAGTGAGTCATTTTGTCCTAAAGTAGAATGACTAGTTGTTCCAAACTGAGAAAGGAAAAATATAGGACAAAATCTGAATGGATGAAAAAACATTGTAGAAAGTTTATGGAAAAGGGAATCCTGGAAAAGAAATTTTATGTGTGGTCCAACTGGCCGTGATCGGAATGGATTTATTCAAGTTTTTAAAGAATGAGCCTTAGGGGCGCCTGGGTGGCTCAGTGGGTTAAGCGTCTGACTTCAGCTCAGGTCACAGTCTTACAGTTCGTGGATTCAAGCCCCACATGGGGCTCTGGGCTGACAGCTCAGAGCCTGGAGCCTGCTTCATATTCTGTGTCTCCCTCTCTCTCTGCCCACCCCCCACTCACACTCTATCTCTCTGTGTCTCTCAAAATAAATAAAATAAATAAATAAATAAATAATGTTAAAAACATTGGGGATCAGAGCTAGGCCTTCTTAAAAAAAGAAAGAAACAAGTGATGATATAAATACACAGGACAAACTCGTGGTAAACAGAGGGGAGAGGAGTACAGAAATGAACAAAATAGGTGAAGGGGATGAAGAGGTAACAAACTTCCAGTTACAAAATAAATAAGCCACAGGGCTGACACAGTAGGGGGAATATAGTCAATAATAATGTACTAACTTTGTATGGTGACCAGATGGTAACCACACCTATCGTGGTGAGCATTTCACAACATGTGTAAGTGTTGAATCATTATGTTGTGCCCCTGAAACTAATACAACATTGTATGGCAACTGAACTTCAATTCCAAATTTTAAAAATTTAAAGATATTACTATTAAAGAAAAAACAAGTGATAAGAATCATCATAAACTTTCTTAGCTTATAGGTGTAGGGGTATTTGTTACACAAGGTATTCTAGAAGTTGAAGTTCATAGAAATTTGTCAATACCTCTTTGTCCAATTAATGCCCTTAAATTATTGTATACCTTGGAAAATAACTAAGTTTCCTTATTAGATGAAGTCTCATCAGATCTTTAACCAGGGCTGTTTTTAAAGTCTTTTTGTCACTTACAGACAGTTACTGTTTTGCCTTGATAATTTTGTAAAAGTGCTTTATCTTTAAAGTGATTTGCAGAAAGACCTCAAATACGTACTCCACGATACGTGGAGTTTCTGATATTTTGAGATCGTGTCACTGGACTGGGTGAGAACTGTCAGAACTCTGATGGAAAAACCAGATTCAGGCAGAACAGGAATTAATAGCATGAGGTTTAGTGAGCTGATGAGGATAATCATAATTTTTAATGACTTTATGTTGGAAACATTGCTGGCTCTTTAATATTTTGGTTTTCCAAGTTTGAGGAAACTCTTTTCTCTTCAGCTATCTATGACTTACAGCAATTTCATGAAGTATACCTTTATAAACAGAATGGAAACATTTATGTTTTTCTCCCTACATGTTCCCTCCAGAATTTGGGTTACCTCTGTTAGAAATAGGGGTGCCCGCAGAGACAAAAATTATGTTTCAGTGGAAAACTATAGCAGAACCACATAAGCATGAAACTCTATTCTTATTCATTGTCTTTGAGGTTTTGTTATCTGCCTATAAATTAGACTGCATCCTGAACTTCTCTGGTTTCTTCAAATACATGTCTATGACTCTCTAAGCTAACATTTTCAATTTCTTCCCACCCTTCTGACTTAGAATCACTGGCAACAAAGACTACCCTGGAACTTCTTTGGAAGGGAGCCTCCAAAACACCATACCAGGTCACTACCTTGTTGGCAGCCAAACTTCAGGGTCTTAACTTGTGTACACATCTCTGAACCTAAAAAGAGCTCCTGCAGACTCTTAGATCTGCACACCTGCTGGTGATCTAAAATAAAGATTACTTAGGAAGGTTCCTCCCCAGAAGCAGACAGCATCTTAGGGTAGACAGTTCTTCAAGGATTACAATAAGATTGCTTCCTGGCTGCCCAAGGAAGAATCCGTGCCATAGCAAATAAGAAGAACAGAAAAAACAAATTCTTTCCCGGACCTGATGTCGTAACCTACTAGTTTCTATTGTGGGTTAGTTCCCACTAGTCTCTGATGGAGACTGAGAGGGGTGGTAATATCAAGTTTTGGCTTAATCTCTCGTGGATGAGAAGATGACCAAAAGGGGGGTTGGTATCGATTAATTCATTAAATCAGGAGGCTATTAGACTGCGGTTATTTTAATGGCTAGTAGACAGCATAAGCAAATCAGAAAGTCCTTTTTATTCACATGCTGTCACACCTCCGTGCATTTTTACAGATTGTGTCATCTATCTGGAATACACTTTCCCCTCCTGCACACCTGAGAACTGTCATTATTCCTTCAAGACTGCGTCAAATTTGACTTTCTTAGGAAGCCATCCCTAGCTCCTCACACATCTTCTGAGATCGCTAGATTGTGCGCCTCTGGAAATCTGATTCTTGGTCTCCCTCAACATACTGTCTCTGCAGCACCAGCAGTGACTGACTAAAAACAGGCACCAAAAGAATGATGAGCAAAGAAATGATCAGTCTCGACAAAAATCACTATCTAGTCGGGGATAAGAGAAAACAAGTAGCATTTAATATAGAAAGTCGGGCATGAAAAAGCATCAAAAAAAAAAAAAGTGGGAAAAAAAAAACAAAAAAAAAAAAAAAAAAAAAAAAAAAAAGTGACCTAAAGTGCTGTGGGGATTTAGAGGCTGAGAAAAAATCCGGGAATAAGGCAAAGCATGAAGGAAATGACGTTAGATAATATTTGGCTGAGAGCGGTGGCTTCTATCATTGGGCAGATATCTATCTCCTCATGAAGGGAGAGTAAGGGAGAATGAAAATGCATTTTTATAATTTATATCCTTTATATCATTGACAAGACAATACAGACTGGTTATGCTGTCAAAATGGCTCTTTTGCATTGCATATTCAGAGAGGATGAGCCATGGTGTGGTAGATGTTCAGGGTCAGATTTTTTTCCCCCCCGGGAACCGAATCTAACAGCAGAAAGACTAAAGGGTTATTGGAGCAATGCGGGAGAAAAAAGGAAGACTAGATTATGAAAAGTAAATTTTTCCCACGTCTTCTTTTTGCCTAACTGGGTCTGCCAACGAGGTCTTGAAGGAATAAGACATCGAAGTAGCAAACATTGCTCAGAGAGAGAAAAGCTAAGGGCTAGGCTTGGAAATGGACTAAATGAGGAAGTCATTCTCCTGTGGGAACCTCTGGATCCTGGCATAGCCAGGGAACCCAAGATGAGAAAGCTAAGGGGGATGGAAAAGCTTATCTTTGTAGGAAGGCAAGCATTTGGCCTCAAACTATTGGGGCTCTGACCTTGAATTTTTGCCTATGTGATCGGGGGACTGTTTTCTTGTTTGCAAAGTGATAATGATGATGGTTATGACGATGATGGAGTCTCGAGGGGCTCTTGTGAGGACTAGAGAAGCTAGCGTAGCTTGCGGACTGACTTGCACATAATTGTACTCTAATATATGGTGGCTATTGGTTTTGAATGCTTACTATGTGCTAGACATTTTAACATATGTTACCTGAAAATGTTTTCAACATTCACTTTTTAAATATATTTTTTAATAATTTTTTGATGTTTATTTATTTTTAAAAGAGAGAGACAAAGCATGAACAAGGGAGGGGCAGAGAGAGAGGGAGACACAGAATCCAAAGCAGGCTCCAGGCTCTGAGCTGTCAGCACAGAGCCCGATGCAGGGTTTGAATTCACCAGTAGACATCATGACCTAAGCCAAAGTTGGTCACTTAACCAACTGAGCCATCCAGGCTCCCCTTAAGTGTTATCTCTACTTGATCTGTTATTAAAGCACACTACCTTTTTACACTTCATTTTTCAAATAGGCAGACTGGGGAGAGATATTATAACTTCAGAATTTTCTAATTTGGGCCTAACTTTAAGTATCCTGAAAAATTATCCAAATTTTGGCCCTAAATTACAATTTGTTAGTTATCACCATCAGCATGAGGGGAGATACGGACATATTATATAACTTAAAATTCCATCCTAATGTCCTTTCTAACTTCCTGGAAAGGTATTTAGCCACATGGAACACATTTTCTGGGGCATTTGCCCCCCTCAGAGCATCCTTCTGTGATAATCATTACCCTTGTTTGTGCTTGGCTCTACAGCAATAGTCATTCCGTGTTGAATTCTTTCTCAGAGGTTAGGAATCTGATTCAAAGAGGTGGGAAAGTCTCTGCTGGTCACTGGAGCTGAGGATGTGTGAATATAAGAGCTATGGGGTCTAGAGAAGCAGAGAAAGCAAGTTACTTGCAAGAGGCAATAGCCCAGACATGTCAAGAAAATCACGTACGAGGGAACATGGAGAGAAAGAGTAAGTATGAGCAATTGCCATAGTTCCTATGAAGACTAACACCAAGCATTTATTATAAATTTTGACATATTTTTTAAACTTCATTTGTTTATTCTGAGAGAGAGGGAGATAGAGAGGAGTGGGGAAAGCATGAGCAGGGGAGGGGCAGAGAGAGAGGGAGAGAGAATCCCAGGCAGGCTTCCTGCTGCCAGCGCAGAGCCCGATGCAGGGCTTGAACTCACGAACCATGAGATCATGACCTGAGCTGAAATCAAGAGTCCGATGCTCAAATGACTAAGCCACCCAGGAGCCCCTTGACATAATAATTTGATTATGATTCTAATCGGTGGTTTGATAATGATCCCACTTTTTTGCATCACCTAAAGGAGCTTCTTATCTTTGGGATCTTTGAAATGCACCTCTATTCCATTGAAAACACATCCTTCCTTTTTCCTTTAACTAAGTTTGTTTCTTCCTGCCTAGCTTCTGCAAAATAAGGACGAGGATTGTGAAGTCTCTTTTGCTTGACTGTGAACATCGCAGAAAGTCTAGGCGCGAGTTGGTTCTGCTGGGTGGTCACCACCCTGTTTTGTGCTCAGCCTTTGTTCTCCCAGCTTCCCTGGCCTTGCTGACATCATAAAAACAGGGGAAGAGAAATCTGTAAACATTAACCATTGAAGAAACTTGTTTCTTAGAATTCAACTCTGAATTCACTTTTAGTCCAGGGTTATTGCCACCCTGTGGATTTCGTGGGTAATGAAACAGTCTGAGAAATTAAAAGGGGAATTGCTGTTACTATAATTCAGTAAATCCCAGGTATCGGTGGGAGCGCCCTCTGCTGAGGATTGGAGGAATGAGCACACTCAGCCTTCCATTTGGGTTTGTAAAGGTGGATACCGTGCAGCGCGGTGCCAGGAATGAAATGATTAATTTAAATACTCCCTCCTCCCCAGTTTAAATATAAACTCTTAATCCTAAATAATTTGAATTTCAAAGCTGGCTACTAGTAAATTCAGGAAGAGCAGTTTAGGCTTCCTGTTTTCCAACTGAACATAGTTCCCACTTACACAATTGGATAATAGATGCTTGTATACACAATTAGCAGATAGTTATTTGTCATTATATATTTATTTTGGAGGCAGCAGTTAATTGGTGAATTAATTAATTTGCCTTGTAGCACTGAACTTACGTGTGATCCTGCTCTCTTCCAGTTGTTTTCTGGGAGCTGCCAAATTTCTTTCTTTACAAGCATTGTCTTACCGCCTTTTTTATTTTTATTTTTTTGGTGAAACTTTTGGGTGATGGTTTAAGAGCCTGTCCCTATTCGCTGAAGTTTCCTCGCAAATTTCCACTTCTGTGTATTCCTCCTGCATTCTGAGACATCCCTCCTCTTCTCTGAAGCTAATGCAAGGCACAATTCAAGTTCCACTACTTTTGAGACTTTCAGGCCACAGTGGCTAGTGCTGTCTCTTTTGAGGGCTCGTATCACCGACTTCTATGTTATTTTAACATGTATACTATTATTTCTGTAGTTCAACTATGCTTTCTTGGAAAGTGAATCCCCAATATATACATGATTCATATGTATTTCCTGATTCATTGTGTGTGTTCCGGCTTTCATTTCCTTTTTCTATCACATTTCCACCTTTCTAAGCAATAATAATTCCACCTTTCTAAATAATAATCTATTTAATAAAATAAATAATTAAATTATATATATAATTATATATAATATATATTTATTTATATTTTTAAATTTTATTTATTTATATTTATTAAATATATATTTAG
>NC_064809.1:43754796-43842984 GCF_023721935.1 Panthera uncia
ATATTTATTTATATTTATATATAATTATATATAAATTAAATAATAAAATAAAATTAATCTAAATAATAATTCCACCTTTCTAAATAATAATCTATTTAAGATTATTGCTTTTTGTTTCTACTGGTTTTGTGTCAGCCCGGGTCCTCATCTTTGCACATGCATGTGTGCGGCAGGCGATCAAGCGAGTGACAGAGTTTGATTTCTCCCATAACTTCCAGTTCCCAACAATTCATCTGTGAGTTGGGATCTGGGTTTGAGTTGCTTTCTTCCACAAACTTTTCTTTTTTGCTTCTCTGAGGCAACTGAGGATATCACTTTAAAATAAATTTTCAGGGGCACCTGGGTGGCTCAGTTGGTTAAGCCTCTGACTCCTGATTTTCGCTCAGGTCATGATCTCATGGTTCATGAAATTGAGCCTGTGCTGTCAGTGTGGTATCTGCTTGGGATTCTCCCTCTCTCTCTCTCTCTCTCCCCCTCCCCTCCCATAATAGACAAATAAACTAAAAACATTAAAAAAAAATTTTTTTTTACATTTATTTTTGAGAGACAGGGTGAGACAGAGGGAGTGGAGGAGGGGCAGAGAGAGAAGGAGACACAGAATCTGAAGCAGGCTCCAGGCTCTGAACAAGGGTTCAGCACAGAACCTGGTGCCGGGGCTTGAACCCATGGACTGTGAGATCACGACCTGAGCCGAAGTTGGACACTTGACAGACTGAGCCACCCGGGCACCCCAAAACTAAAAATATTTAAAAAATAAATAAATTCTCAGGTTGAGGTTTGAGGACGAAATGTTGCAAACATGTTTGAAGACTGATTTGTGACTATGAATTCTCAGCGATGATTATTTTTCTTCTCTCCCCTCATTTCCAAGGCCGAAACCTGTACGTTTGTTGTTCCTTTTTCTGAGTAGAGGAGTGGTTTGTTGTTTTAATTTGTTTGTTTATTTGTAGTTCACCCTCACAATGAGAGGGTAAACTTTTTATGTTCCAGGCGCATGTGTGTGTGGAGGGGTTCATTTCCATTAATTCTCCTCCAACCCGAATATTGCTTGTTCAACATTAGTGAACTTGAATGAGTGCTTGATTTTGTGTCTGTCCTTTTTTCTCATGGGCGCTTCTCTGGCTGAGCAGATAGCCTGAGGGAGGATCTCAATTTCAGGCTTTCTTTCCCTCTGTGGATTATTGCTTTTGTTTCATTGGTTAAATCTCTGAGCATTTCCTTTGATTTGCCAGCTCAGGAATGCACTGAAAAAAACAAAAATTTTTTTTCAAGTTGTATCTAGAATTCCTACTTCTTTGAATTGGGATGGTTCACAGACTAATTCTATCCTGTTATTGGACCGAGATTTCACTGAATTTATGGAAGAATTCAGGAAGACTTAATATCTTTACAATAATTTATTTTTGTCTTTTTTTAAATGTTCATTTATTTTCGAGAGAGAGTGTGAGTGGGGGAGGGGCAGAGAGACAGGAAGACAGAGGATCCCAAGCAGGCTCCTGGCTCTCAGAGCAGAGCCCCACACGGGGCTGGAACTTGAGCTCAGGAACTCTGAAATCGTGACCTGAGCTGAAGTTGGACGCTTATCCGACTGAGCCACCCAGGCACCCCCTGTTTTTGTCATTCTTAAAACATGGCTTATCATTTCATTTATTTCCATTTTCATTAAGTCCTTCAGTAGCTTTTCTGTTTTTCTTTTAAAACTTTTACACTAAGGTTTTGTAATTCTTTTCTTCTCAAGCTTGCATTTTTTGATTAGTTACTGCTGTATAAATAGCCAACACTTACTTAGTACTTAGTACGTGCCAGGCGTTATTTTAAATCCTTTAGTAATCTTCTACCTGGAAGATTTGTGTATTACATTGAATTTTCCTGTCATTTGACTTCTCTTGCATTTCCAGGAAAAGCAATGATATCACCTACAATTAAGGCCTCTTCCCTTGCTTTCTTTTCAATGTCTGCGCCTTTTATTTGTTTAATCATATTTTTCTTACTGCTGTTTTAGGCAGTGCCTCTCTTTAATGAAATTGGTTTTTTCCCTGTGTGTTGTTAGTCTTGATTGTAGGCCTGCATTCGCATTTGAGACTTCCTCTTCCCCCCCCCACCCCCGACTGTGGACACTTTTCAAATTCCCTGTTGTCTGCCTCCGATGGCGGAATGGAGACCACTAGAATCTCCTAGTGAAGCATCTTCCTGTTATTCCTATGAGGATTTTTCTATTCCTTTTGACTGTTGCCAGCCACCTGGAACCTGTAATGACTCTGTGACCCAGTTATTCATACTGGCTTCTTCAGTCTGGAAGCGGATGCTGAACTATTTACTTCTTGACTCTGCGTGCGTGTGTGTGTGTGTGTGTGTGTGTGTAATGTTTGTGTTTGCACAGGAATTGTGGTATCAGGGCCGACCTGCCTGACTGCTTCACATTCCATCTCTATTGCCGTCATCCTAATGATTGCCCTTGGCTCCCTTGTTGTCCTTATTTTTAATAATTCCGAATAAGAACAGTCTTTATAACTAATCTCACCCATATCTGCCGTTTTATCTGGTGTCTGTCTTTGTACCAAATTTCCTTCCACTATTCAGTCCTGTCCGATTTCTAATTTAAAAAAATTTTTTTTTTACGTTTATTCATTTTTGAGAGAGAGAGAGAGACAGAGCATGAGCAGGGAAGGGGCAGAGAGAGAGGGAGACACCGAATCCGAAGCAGGCTCCAGGCTCCGAGCTGTCAGCACAGAGCCCGACGCGGGGCTCAAACTCACAAACTGTGAGATCATGACCTGAGCCAAATGAAGTCAGACACTCAACTGACTGAGCCACCCAGGTGCCCCCAGTTTCTACTTTTTAGGCATATATAAACACTTTTGCTTTCCTGATGACATTCTTTCTTTCTTCCAGTATGGTTAAGGATTTATTCCTTATTTTTAAGTTAATTTTTCAGGATTTGTTGTGAGGTGAAGTTTGCTGCATTTGCCCATTCTGTTACTACTACTGACTTACTAATTATTAATACCCACTTATAATTTTTTTTCTCTTCTAGTTATTTCTTATTGGCTCAACTGTTAGGAAAACACATTAACAATACCAGTAATGAAAGGATATTTGTATCCAGCAATCTCTGATCAACACATAGATCAGAGAAATACTGTACTGAGTAAAACTGAATAATACATAGGTCATTCTATGTAAATTGAGATCATCTTGCACGTTCCAAATCATTTATAAGTTATATCACCAAATTTTCTCCATAAGTCTTAGATAATTATTACAGTTTCTCAACTTGGGAAAAATACGTCCAAGGATTAGCTGAGATTCACACTATTCATATGCAGCAGAGAAAGATTCAATGCCCACCATAATACACTTGTTAAAAGCACAACAACATCTACAGCCAGACAGTCTGGGTTCAGATTTTGCCTCAATTACAGACAAGCTTCATCACCTTTGAAATCTATCTAATTTTCCCAACTCTTAGTTTCTCATCTGCAAAACGTTATTAACCATGGTACTGTCCTCCAAATATTTTAGTGAGGATTAGATTTCAAGAGCTTAGAACTGTCCAAAGCACATAATACGCACCCAATAAACAGTAATTATTGTTATTGTGATTGTTTCTACTGTTTTGAACTCACATCCCACATCTTTCACTACCTTCTATCAGTATAGGTAAGATTGATTTTAAAGGTCCTTGTGAATTTAGGGATAAGGTCAGAAAGAAAACAAGTGGAACTCTCCAAAGGTGCAAATCTCCACAAACACAGCATATAAATATCGTCTAACTATTTGCAGTGGTGATAGCTTAACTTGGTGCTTCCTAGATGCTAGATAATACAAAATGTGTCAGGAAAACAGTGTTGAACAAGACACATTCTCCCCTCTCTCATGCAGCTCACACACCAGAAGAGGAGGGGCGTGGTAAAAAATGATTCTACGAGGGGTGCCGGGTTGGCCCTGTCAGAAGAGCACACAACTCTGCATCTCTGGGTTGTGAGTTCAAGCCCCATGTTGGGTGTAGAGATTACTTAAAAACAAAATCTTTAAAAAAATGATTAGACTAAAACAAAGGCATTACAGTTGTACTAATGCCTTTAATGCAAGAAATCACATACTGCTCCAAAGGCAGAAATACTCAGGTTCAATTACAGCGACTAGAATTTTCTCTTCCCAAAGGCATGTCCGTAAAATAGCTGCCTTTTAAACTGTCAAAAAATGTCATGGCAGAATATCCACGGTTTCTACTAAACGCGTCAAACACAAAACTTTATTATTTTCATCTTTGTTATTCAAGTGAGGGAAACAAAGAATCTGACAGGCAAAAAGATCAGGTCTTTGGACAAGTGTTCCCTATTGCAAAAAGAAGGACAGGAATTTTGTTTGCTTTTGTTGTTCTGAGGTGCTGGAGAGAGATGACTGAAACAGGGCACACGGGCATGAGTGGGTCCATGGACTATAAGCAGTGTATTAGGAAATTGCTGTGCTCTGAACGGTTGTGTCCCCTCCAATTCATATCTTGAAATCCGAACCCCAAAGATGATGGTATTAGGAGGTGAGGTCTGAGGGGGATGCTGAGGTCATGAGGATGGAACCTTTGTGAACTCGATTGGTATTCTTCAAAACGAATTTTTTTTTAAGTTTATTTATTTATTTTGAGAGAGAGGCAGAGAGAGCGAGCGGTTTAGGGGCAGAGAGAGAGGGAGAGAGAGAATTCTGAGCAGGCTCCGCACTGCCAGCACAGAGCCCAAGGTGGGGCTCGAACTGACAAACCACGAATTCATGACCTGAGCCGAAACCAAGAGTCGGCCACTTAATGGAGTGAGCCCCCCAGGTGCCCTGCGATTCGTGTTCTTATAAGAGACCCTTCAGAGATCCCTGACCCTTCCCCCTCCCAACATGTGAGCATATAGGGAGAGGTTGGCAGTCTGCAGTCTGGGGGAAAGCCTTTGCCCAACCATGCTGTCACCTTGACCTTGGACTTCTAGCCACCAGAACTGTGAGAAATAGATGTCTGTTGTCTATAAGTTACCCAGTCTGTGATACATGGTTACAGCAGCCTGAATGGACTAAGACAAATCAAAAATTAAAACTGCCTCTGCACTTGTGTGGCTCAGTCGGTTGAGTGTCAGACTCTTGATTTTGGCTCAGGTCATGATCCCAGGGTCATGGGACTGAGAGCCCTGTACTGAGCATGGAGCCTGCTTAAGATTCTCCCTTTCTCTCCCTCTGCCCCTCTCCCCTGCTCTCATGCGTGTGCTCTCTCTCTAGTACAAAACAAACAAACAAAAAAACGTTCCTGTGTATTGATCAGAGATCACTGAGTGTTAAAATTCTTTCATTATTTGCATCATTGCTCTGTTTTATTCCCAGGTGAGCCAATAAGAAATAGCCTCCAGGTTCTAATGATTTGTCAATATGTAAATATATACAAAACATAATAATATATAAATATGTCTATAAATAATATATAACAATATATTAATATACTCATATTGTTTATATATTAATATATAAACATATAGTTAATATATAAATATTTAAATTATATATCAATATTTATAATATACTCATATTGTTTATATATTAATATTCAAATATATAATTACTATATAAGTATTTAAATCATATATATTAATATTTATAACATACTCATATTGTTTATATATTAATATATAAATATATAGTTAATATATACATATTTAAGTCATATATAATATTTATACCATACTCATATTGTTTATATATTAATATATAAATATATAGTTAATATATAAATATTAATCACATATATTAATATTTATAATGTGCTCATGTTGTTTATATATTAATATATAAATATATAGCTAATATAGAAATATTTAAATCATATATATTAATATTTATGTGATAAATATAATTAATAATTGATGTATAAATAAAATATAAAATTATCAAATATATACTGACTACTCACATGTTCTAGACACATTCTAGGCATTTGGGGGCATATTAGGGAGCAAACTAGGCAAAGATATCTGACCTTGGGTACTTTAAGTAAGTCAATAGAGGGCAGCTCTTCTTACCCATGGGTCCTGTCTCCATGCTTTAAGAAAATCACCTTCTTGCACCAAAAAAATTGAATGAACGAATGAACGAATGAATGAATGGATAAATAAATAAATAAATAATATAAAATACCCTTTGTTCTCAACCCACCCTGTCTTTGTGGAGAGAGATGAGGGACCCTGCTTCTGATGATAGAACTGAGGGGGAAAATAATAATAAAAAGAAAAGAACTGAGGGCAAACTAAAGACATCTGAGCTCCAGTCAAGGTGAGAGACCCTGTAATGTTCCTCTTGCTTGTCTCCGTGAGGTTTGCTGGCCTGAGAGATATTTTCACAGTTGACCCTAACAAGCAAGTACACTGTGGGCTCATTTGCAGTCAGAAATGTTCCAGCAGTCCTTAACCATGCCAAGCATCACAGGCCAGCCCTCTCTCCAGGCAGAGGATTAGGGCATGTGGAGAGGGTGGGTGATGTTTCCAGAGCAGTGTTACAGAGTGATGGGAGCTGAAGCCAGTGCGGTGGATAAAGAAGGAAAAAGTTGTTAAAGAAGCGTTCCTAGAAGACAGAGTGGGATTTGGTGGGTTTATTCTTTTTGTGTTTTTTTAATGTTTATTTATTTTGGAGAGACCGCGTGAGTGGGGGAGGGGCAGAGAGAAGGAGACACAGAATAGGAAGCAGGCTCCGGGCTCTGAGCGGTCAGCACAGAGCCTGACTTGGGGCTTGAACCCGCAAACCGTGAGGTCAGGACCTGAGCTGAAGTCCGATACTTGATTGAGCCACCCAGGCGCCCCTGATTTGGTGGGTTTAGAGGTCCTTAAAACAGTCATCTGGGATCCTGCCCTTAAGATTTTTGTCTAGGGGTCATGAGTAAGGAGTTTGTATGAAAAGAACATATAAGAAAAAGCACACCACAGTGACACTGCCTCTAACACAAAGTTAAGAAGCAAAGTCAAAACATAAGGTAATAAATCATGTATTGATAGAATCACCCATGATAATCTTATAACAGCCCCAAGTTAAAGTACTTGGTACCTGTTTTCGGTTTTATAACCATGTATCGAGTCCTATAACCTTTTGCTAGTCAATGTTTTTTGTGCCCTTAGTTAATTTTTCAATCGGTCTCTCATGAATATTAACAAATCCATCACCACTCACATGTCTGGCCACATGAACCATACTTTCCTTTTCCTCTTTCTTTACTTTCTATATCAAAAATTCTTTGAATCAATTCCACAAATTTCCTTAGGTTTGCTAATATACACTCTCTTCAGCTTGCTTGTACTTAGTATAAGTGATGATCAATGTATATCCAATATTGAAAAAATTTTTTTAATATTTATTTCTGAGAGAGAGAGGGAGAGAGCGCACCCATGCACCTGCAGACAAGAGAGGGGCAGAGAGAGAGGGAGACTGAGCATCCAAAGCAGGCTCTGTGCTGACAGCAGAGAGCCCGATGTGAGGCTCAAACCCACGAACCATGAGATCGTGACCTGAGCCGAAGTTGGACACTCAACAAACTGAGCCACCCAGGCACCTCTGTGTACCGAATATTTTAATAAATTAAATATGTGTGTGGAAAGCTTTCCTTGTAACATTTGAAATTATTTAGTGAGCACTACATAATGCAGGACTATTTGGTATAAACTGGATTGCAAGTATGGAGGTTTAAGTGAGGCCTCTGACTCTCTTTATTTCTCTCTTAAAAAGGATGAGCCCAAGAGGGGACCCTTGCTTATTACCCACCTAGCCAAAGGATGGGGGAGAATGATCAGTCGGCCTCAAGGGAATGAGGCCAGCTAGGGTTTACTCCGGGAAGTAGATGAACAAGAGTCTGCTCTCATGGTATTGCCCACTTCATATCCTGATATTTTTGTTTCTGAACAAAGCAGATTAATAAATCCTCCCCTCCTGAGAGGAGCAGACAGAGATGTGGACAGAGGGTGGGAGGAAGGACTGGAAATGTGGGAAGGAGGACACAAGTAAACCTCTCTCCCCATACACCCCCATTACAAACCCATTGGACTGTAGTTACAGAATGAACCCAAAGCTTACAAGGAAAAATACCATCAAAGGAAAAATGCCTCCTACTGTTCATTTTTCAAAGAAAAGTTCCCATGGCAAAATTTTAGGAAAAAAAAAATTCAGAAAAGTTCCCACGCCGGGGGCGCCTGGGGGGGCTCGGTTAAGCGTCCGACTTTGGCTCAGGTCATGATCTCGTGGTCCGTGAGTTCAAGCCGCGCATCAGGCTTTGTGCTGACAGCACAGAGCCTGGAGCCTGCTTGGGATGCTGTGTCTCCCTCTCTCTCTGCCCCTCAGCCGCTCACACTCTGTCTCTCTCTCTCTCTCTCTCTCTCAAAAATAAATAAACATTTTTAAAAAAGTGTTTTTTTAATAATAAAAAAAGAAAAGTTCCCATGCCTTTCTCTGACTATGCCTTATAAATTAAAATGTAAAAAGAAAAAAAAAAATACAAACCAAAAACTAAATTCCAAAATACTCTCCGGTGCAATTTTACCTTTCTGCTCATCTTATCCAAGCCATTCAGATTCCTTATTGGATTCTACTTTCTTCTTGTTGTAGCTGAGCTCGAGCCATCTTTTACTTAATTATAGGTCCTTGATTATCTAAAGTTGAAAAATACCCCTTTGCCGTCCACCCACAGTGTCTCAGTAAGTTCTGTTTCCTGAAGAACAAAAAAGTAATTGCACATAAAAATATTACAAAATTATCTCTGTACTTAAGTTTGGAAGATCTGCCTTGAGCAATAACATTTAATTGAGCAAAAGCAGTATTCCCTCATTACTGTTGCCAGCCGCAGAGGTAGGAAAATGGAGGGGGTGGGGTAAAGGGGAAAATATTGTTTTCAGCTCAGACTATCAATTTCTCATGAGAATTGTCAGATATGCGTCATCCACAAATCATGAGCTAAACATCAATGGAAGAAATCTCTCCTTGGAGAAGTTAGCAGCAATGTTATGCCTTATCTATATATTCTCTCCCAGAGAGTGGAATGAGAAACCATCTCCTTTAAAATTTTATAAACATTGTCTACAGTTTACTTAAGAAATTCTTCTTTCCATTAGTTTAGGAGAGATTTCTGAAGTTCCGTTTCCTTTTTGAATCTCACGTTCCTTGACATTACCATATGGAATGGGGTCTGAATTCTTCCACACTATTTTTTTTTTTTAAGCAGGATTCCCTTGCTAAGCGACCTTAAGGTCCCTAAGCGACCTTAGACTTCATTCAAGTTTTCTGCTCTGAAAGATGTATGCCTTCTTCCCCAGCAGGAACCCCACACTTTGTAGCTCTGTATTACCGTGTCTGTCACTCTCTCCTCCTGTGGTGAATCTTTAGGCCTATGAATCCTTCCCCTAAAGGAAGCTTCCTTCTTGTCCCCAAGGGTACTTCAGCTGGAGATTACTCCTACCTTATGCTTGTAATAAATTAACTTCTTTTTTTTTTTTCAATTGAGGCCTAACTTAGATACAGTGGAGTGCATAGATCTTAATTCCATACCTTGAAAAACTTTCAAACATGAATACACTTGTGTAAATACCTCCCCAATCAAGCTAAAGGATCTGTTGGTTGATTCCTGAATTAAGCTCTTGATGTTCTGGGTGTAGTCAGTGCCCCCAGGTCAAGGTGAGGAACAGTTAGATCCCTTTCTGTAGGCTCTCTCTTTTAAAACAAGCAAGCTTTTTTCTAGTTTCTGACTTTCTCAGACCATGAGTAAATGGCACTACTTCAAGAGTAGCAGAAATACCTCTGTATTCTAACTCTTATCCTGAAGAAGTAGGCTAGATTTCTAGTGTTCCATTTTCTTTTCTTTCTTTTTTTTCTTTCAGATTTGCCTCTTTTTTTCCTCAAGCATGCCTTTGTTTTGTTTTGTTTTTGTTTTTGTTTTTTGTTTTTTACATCCAAGTCAGTTAGCATATTGTACAATAATGATTTCAGGAGTAGAACCCAGTGATTCATCCCCTACATATAACACTCAGTGTTCATCCCAACAAGTGTCCTTCTCAATGCCCTTTCCCACTTAGCCCATCCCCCTACTCACAACCCTTCCAGCAACCCTCAGTTTGTTCTCTATATTTAAGGGTCTTTTATGTTTTGTCCTCCTCCCTGTTTTTATATTATTTTTGTTTCTCTTTCCTTATCTTTATCTGTTTTGTATCTTAAATTCCACATATGAGTGAAGTCATATGATATATGTCTTTCTCTGACTAATTTCGCTTAGCATAATACCCTCTGGTTCCATCCACGTAGTTGCAAATGGCAAGATTTCATTCTTTTTGATTGCCGAGTAATACTCCATTGTATACATATACCACATCTTCCTTATCCATTCATCCATTGATGGACATTTGGGCTCTTTCCATACTTTGGCTATTGTTGACAGTGCTGCTATAAGCATGGGGTGCATGTGTCCCTTTGAAACAGCACACCTGTATCCCTTGGATAAATACCTAGTAAGACAATTGCTGGGTCATAGGGTAGTTCTATTTTTAACTTTTTGAGGAACCTCCATACCGTTTTCCAGAGTGGTTGCATCAGTTTGTATTCCCTCCAGCAGTGCAGAAATCTTTTTCTCTGCATCCTCGCCAACATCTGTTGCCTGAGTTGTTAATTTTACCTATTTTGGAAGGCAGCTATGCTCACCACTATACCACCAACGCTAATTTTAGCCATTCTGACTGGTGTGAGGTGGTGTCTCATTGTGGTTTTGATTTGTATTTCCCTGATGATGAGTGATGTTGAGCATTTTTTCATATGTCTGTTAGCCATATGGATCTTTTCTTTGGAAAAGTATCTATTCATGTCTCTTGCCCATTTCTTCACTGGATTATTTGCTTTTTGGGTGTTGAATGTGATAAGTTCTTTATAGATTGTGTTTTAAGTTTACTTACTTACAATTTTTACACCCAACATGGGGCTCAAACTCATGACCTGGAGATTAAGAGTCGCATGCTCTACCAACTGAGCCAGCTAGGCGCCCCTTCTCAAGCATATCTAACTTAACCATTTTAATTGAATTTCCTTGATGATTAATGACACTGAGCATGCAGCAAGATTCTTTCACGATGAGAGCTGGGACACCGAAGCTTTTCTTCCCGGAGAGCAGCTTTATTTGTCATGCTGGCATGGGCTTATTGGGTTCGTACCCAAAAAACTGAGCCCCAAATGCAGTGGTGGGGGGGAGCCTTGTATACGATTTCTATTTCTTTGTCTTCTCTATATGGTGACATGTGTCTGATTGGACACAGTCCGGGTTACAGAGTTGCGTTACCTACACATACGTGTATAGGAGTTGATCGGACCGCATTGCCTTCCTTTGTTCTGAGGAGGCCTTCACCACATTCTTTAGGGAGGGGTCTACCACAAGCATTCCTTCTCACATTATTGGCCATTTGGATTCAGTTTTTTGTGAAGTGTCTGTTCAAATCCTTCACCTATTATTATATGGGTTTTTTCACTGTTTCTTACTGATTTGGAGGAGGTTACACTCTGGTTTCTCTTCAGATGGCATAAATCTTTCACCTTTTACTGATTTGGAGGAGGTTTCTTTAATTTCTGGATACAAAGCCTTCTCAAAGGCTTGGATGGCAAATATCTTCATTTTTTTGCTTTATGCTTAGCAGTTTGGGCCCTGTCTATTGATGTTTTATGACTTCTAGGTAACATTTCACAACTTTTTTCTGTATATATGCCAATTCCTAAAGAGCTGTGGACATGTAACAGTTTTTTCAATGAAAGACAGAGCACAGTTAATAAGCCAGTGTATTCAAGGAAGCACTCAGGGCAAAAGACCACCAAATCATCTATAGTAACACCTACTGCAAATTGGCAAAAATACGTATGGCACATAGAAAGAAAGCATTATTGGGAGTTGAGACCTAGGTCTTACTTCTGACTTTTCTCCAATAATGAATAATATGAAAGTGGGAAAGTGGAAAAGTCATTAAGATACTCTGGGCTTTGCTTCCCTTTCTTCATATTAAAATTAAAAATTTTGGAAAAAAATTCTTTGGTATTAAGTTTAACTTAATTATTTTATGATAAAATATATTTTTATAAAGTTGATTTTAAAAGTTTATGTTTCAAAGGAGAACATGAAGAGCTACATCCAACTTGAGATAACTGGTCTCATTATATCACAGGTACATTTTTTTTTTTTTCTTGAGAGAGAGAGGGAAAGAGAGAATCCCAGTGCAGTGTTCAATGTGGGGATCAGTCCCATGAACTGTGAGATCATGACCTGAGCCAAAAACAAGAGTCAGAGCTTAACCAACTGAGTCACCCAAGTGCCCCTGTCATAGGTACATTTATTCATATACAGCAGAAACAATATTGGTTTATAAACACAACCCAAGTGGTAGAAATCAGTTTAGAAGACACATGTTTGACTATCCATGGATAAAGCATGCTGTTCTTTCTCAAATTTACACACCAGATGCAAATTCTACTCCTTCAAGGAGTAGAATTTCAGGAGATGGAGATTTAAGGGTTCAGATTTGAAATGGAAGATTCCCATTCCCACAAAAGTTCCTGTACCTCTTCCCCACCCAAAAGGTTTTCTCTTACAGTTAAGGGCCCTTTAAATTGGTCTTGGATTGGGGCGCCTGGGTGGCTCAGTTGGTTAAGCGTCCAACTTCGGCTCAGGTCATGATCTCATGGTCCGTGAGTTCGAGCCCCGCGTCGGGCTCTGTGCTGACAGCTCAGAGCCCGGAGCCTGCTTCAGATTCTGTGTCTCCCTCTCTCTCTGACCCTCCCCCGTTCATGCTCTGTCTCTCTCTGTCTCAAAAATAAATAAACATTAAAAAAAAAGTTAAAAAAAATAAATTGGTCTTGGATAAATGGAGTACTAAGCTATGTTGGTGATTTTTCTCCTCCTTCTACTTCTGTTTTATGTATTCCCTTTATACTGCTTGGATGTTGACCTAAACTGGACTGCCCACATGCATGTCTACTGACCTTTGTCCCCCATCTGCTTTATATAAACCTAGAAATATTTGCAGCACTTTTGAGACAGTCTTTGAGACATTAGCTTGTGTCTTCCCGGTGTTGGCCTCACTGAAATAAATTCCTTATTTGTTTCACCTCCACCTATCTCTTTGCCTTTGGATTTTGTCAGTGACAAGTGTCCAAACCTGGTCTGTTTGGAACACCCGCAGCCAGGTGCTCTTGTATCCTTGGGCCCAGGTTACAATGTCAATCTGATTCTTCGTTTAGCTGGAAGGATGTTGAAGGGCAGAGAAAAATTCTTCTTCCCCCGCAGCTGCAATGTTATCTCCTTTAGGAGACAGTACCAATTCTTGTCTGCCAATGCCCTCCCTACCCATAGCACGCTGTCACTATTTTCTTGGCTCCCATCTTTGTTTCCATTTTCTCACCAACTCAACTCCCCATTCACCCATCCCCACCCCACATATACCTTGTATGCTATTAGATGCCCAATAGATGGGAGCTAATCCTTTCTTTCATCCAGGTGTTAACACCAAAAGAAAGAATTCATGCATTCTAGGAAATATCATGTCACTATCATCATCTTCCTTATCACTAATCTTTATCAAACATTTATGATATGCCAGGATAAGCACTTTATATGTGTCATCTCACTCAATTCCCACAAAAATGTTATAAGTTAATTACTCCTGTTTCTCTTTCATAGACAAAAAGAATGAGGCTTAGAGAAGCTATTTTGCCCAGATTACACAACTAATAAGTGCTGAAGACAGATTTTGACACCACATCTGACTTCAGGGCACAAAGCTAGCCCCTGTGTTCTCCTCCTTAGAACCAAAGGAGAGTTTCCTTTTTTGGGTGTACTCTCCCAACAAGCATTTTCTTAGTGCATATGAAATTGTTTTTGTTTTTTGTGGGTTTTTTTTTTAATTTTCCATAGCCAATTGATAAAACAGCAGTTTCTATCCTTAGAAAGTCTGCTTAGACTCCAAGTATGTGACACAAGTATGTCTTCAGAAAGCATTTAGTTCGGCTGTGTAGGTCTTTTTTTTTTTTTTTTTTAAGATTTAAAACATATTTTAAATTGAGATTATTATGTTGACATTTGTTTCTCATTCCACATCATCAACTCTTTAGGTTTTTTTTTAAATTTTTTTAATGTCTATTTATTTTTGAGAGAGAGAGAGAGAGAGAGAGAGAGAGAAACAGAGCGGGGGAGGGGCAGAGAGAGAGAGGGAGACACAGAATCCGAAGCAGGCTCCAGGCTCTGAGCTGTCAGCACAGAGCCCGACACGGGGCTCGAACTCAAAAACCATGAGATCATGACCTGAGCCGAGGTCGGACGCTTAACCGACTGAGCCACCCAGGCACCCTAACTCTTTAGGTTTTAATGCTCAAGTTCAAAGGGACAATAAATGGAGGAGCCAAGTCCTAAGCTCACGGAAATCATCAGATTTGACCTTTCATGTTTGTGCAAGAAAGCCAGTTTTTTATTTTAACTCCCTTATTCTCTTCCATGGAAGTTAGTTTGTCCTAAATTCCCTTCCAAGTTGCTGTGGAAAGTGCCATCCCCCACCAAATGATTCTCTGGACCCTTCTACAAAGCCCAACTCCCCACTTGCAACATTTTTTTGCTAAGGGACTCTGATGTCATACACTATTTTCACTTATTGATTCTCTATGAACTAAGTTAATTCTAAATTAGATATAGAATATTAATGCAGGTCTCTCCTTCGTAGACTCTTGCCCTGGCACTACTTAATTGATTCCTTTGGTTCTACTGACAAATCCAAAGATTCGTCCTAAATTCTCTCCCAAAGTAGTTCCCCTGTCCTCCAGCAATTACATTTGCACTGTCTTAACCTTTCAATGTTTGTCATTCTGGTTACAGTTAAGGAAGACAGCGGAAGGCATGTTATCATTTGACAATTTAATAACATAGAACACAATGAGATTAGTGATAAATCCTATGGAGGAAATGTTCTGGTTGAAGCAACCCAATAAAAGAATGGAGGCCCTCCCTGCATAGCAGCAATAGTATTATTGTTCTTTATGAACTTTATAAGTGAGAAACTCCAAATTTCTTGAGAAGAAAGAAGAGTATAACTGTAATTTAAGGATTCTTTCTTTCTTTCTTTCTTTCTTTCTTTCTGCTTCTTCTTCTTCTTCTTCTTCTCCTTCTTCTTCTTCTTCTCCTTCTTAAACTATCCTGCTGTCTTTGATCACAGCCTAGCAAAAGGTGTGGGACCAAGACTGGTAAGTCTGATATGGTGACCAGTATGGTACTTTTGATGAGCAAACATATTAGTGACAAGACTGTCTCTCCTTAGTCATTATTCTTGCTGTCCTTTTTCCTAGAGCAAACAGAGAACGAGAAGTGACAGAATTAGATTCATTATCAGTCCCAATTCCAAAAGCAAAACTAACTAGCAATAATTTTTTCAGCAAATAATTTGTTTAACCATGATTTCACTTCATCTTTGTTCTTTAAGTCTGCTGACCCTTCTATCCATTTTATTTAGGATGTCAATTATTCCAATCACTAGTACAGATGAACATTTCTGAAGTTTCTCTTACTGCCTCCCAAGAGTTGTGCCCTATTACTTTACTTACATGATACTGAAATTTTAGGGAGTGATTTGTTTTACTTTGAATAAAATTATAATAGAATGAACCAATCAAAAGACCATCATGACAATGATAATACATTTTTACAGTCTTAAGTCATTAATTTGATGAAATACTATTGTTTTTAAACATAATTTTAGAGATACAGACTTCTCCAATCTATTAGCTTTAAGTTAAAAAATGCATTTATATAGAAGATACAAAGGGAATATGTGGTATGGCCAATTGCTCTCAAGGAACAATCTTCTTTGTGAATAAGGCTTGAATATACTTAGTGAAGTAGAGTATTGGGGCACCTCTGTGGCTCAGTTGGTTAAGCGTCTGACTTTGGCTCAGGTCATGATCTTATGGCTTTTGAGTTCGAGCTCCACATCGGCCTCCGTGCTGACAGCTCAGAGCCTGGAGCCTGCTTTGGATTCTATCTCTCTCTCTCTCTGCCCCTCCCCCTCTCACTCAAAAATAAACAAACATAAAAGAAAATAGAGTATAAAGAAGTAATAAATTCAACATTTTACTGCAAGACTCTGATGTAAATAAGTGACACACATCCTATGGATCTGGTGCACTAAGGCAGTTATTAAGTTTCTAGAATAAAATAAAAAGAGATTGATTAAAAGGGGCAAGATGAAATGAGCAAAAAGGGAGCATACTTGATTAAATGACTCTTTCGTAGCTAGGTTTGCAGTGATTATAGTGTGTGTGCTATTAGAATGAATATGAAAAAAAAAGTGGTTGGATCAAAATGATAATAACTATCGTATCTTATTTGAATTGCTTTATCCTTATGCATGCCACTATTTATAAAAGTGGGTATGTGTTTTTTCACATAGAAACAATATA
The DNA here is from genome assembly GCF_023721935.1 of Panthera uncia. Taxonomy (NCBI): domain Eukaryota; kingdom Metazoa; phylum Chordata; class Mammalia; order Carnivora; family Felidae; genus Panthera; species Panthera uncia. The sequence goes on from NC_064809.1 coordinate 43,771,261, forward strand.
ACAATTTAAAAGTTAATTTACAAGTTAACTTCAGGGGTTGCTACAAAGTATTCAACGAAGTGTTCATATTTTATATTTAGGTCTTGCAACCCATTGTTTGATTCTTATGACTTTACCTCCTATCTTTTTTTGTACATTGCATTGTCTGTTTGGCCTTATATTTTGTCTTAGTGTTATGTATTTCTCAAAAGGAAACCTGAAGTAGGAAGTCATGTTAAGAACAAAATAAAAAGACCACGAAAATTCTAGCAATTGATGTCTAAAAATACAGTGCATAAAAGCAGATGGTATTGAAGCTGTGCTAACAATGACCACAGTGTGGCATCCTAGCATCGTGCACCACGCCAGAAAACCACAGGTAGGAGCTTAGTGGCAGCAGAATGAAAACTAGCTCTAAAGACTCCAGAGGTTCCCTTCCAGGGAAGTCACAGGAGGAACCAGGGTTTAAGGCTTCATGTTTGGCTTCCCACATTTGATTTTCCCTGACTCATATCTAGTTTTACTCTTCCATTGGCAGCTGCCTTTTGCTCCTAGTCAAACCTCCCTAATCCTGAAGTTAGCTATGGATCAGTTCACGCTTTAACTTCTTGAACAAATATCCTTCATTTCTAGAATCCGCTTTGTAACAACTCAACAACCAATAGCAGTCTGGTTTCCAGGGCCATCTCTTTATTAAAACTAGCTTTCAGGGGCGCCTGGCTGGCTCGGTCGGTTGAGTGTCCGACTCTTGGTTTCAGTTCAGGCCATGATCCCAGGATTGTGGGGTTGAGCCCTGCATCAGGCTCTGTGCTGAGCATAGCGCCTGCTTGAGACTCTCTCTCTCTCTCTCTCTCTCTCTCCCCCCCCCCCCCGCACCCCCCCTTCTTCCTACTCTCATGCTTTCTTTCCTTCAAAAAACAAACAAAACTAGCTTTCATTGAACCTCAAAATGAGTTTGTCTTTGACACTATTTGTTCATCCTCTTCTTTTGGAAACTTTTTTCTATTCTGATGTGGTAACATTACTCTCTTCTAAGTTTTTCTTCTTGTTAAATTGTTTCTATTTACTCGGTTTTGCCAGCTCTTCCTCAGCCCCTTGCTTCCTACAGAATTTTGCAACCAAAAGGTCAATCAGCTACTAAGTCTTATTACAGAAACCCAGAGAATATGTTTTGTCAACGTTTTACTTCAAGTTCAAGGGACACAATCTAGCTTATACTGATTTCATAAGATATTGGGGTTTGGAGAGTGAACATCTTGTCCCCCAGTTCCATCCAAAATTTAATGTTTTATCCCCTGGGCTCAGAGCACAAGGCTTGGGCCCATCCACAGTCCTCTATCTTTGTATTCCTTCACAGCAACCCCTTGTCTCTTCCTCTGTCTGATCTTGGGAGTGGGCAATCATTTTTTGCGTTTTTAGATTCTGCCGTTGGATAAGGGAGAAAAAGGGCCTTGGATCCCACATAATGGAGGGAGAAGGAACCCAATGTCATGTATTGTCTTAGGTCATATTCTTTAGAAGCCAGGCCTGAATTGAGAATGTTTTCAAAATATCTACTGAAGACTTCTCCAGGGGGTGGGGTGGGTGTGAGAAGCAGAGTAGGCAGGGAATAAAACTAATCAAGAAGGTGGTCTCACAATGGAAGCAAGCTTAGTCTGACCCCACAGAGGAAGCTCGGGAACACCAACTTCTCCACTGAGTTAGTCCCACCTGAGGTCAAGTACGCCAGCCTTTTGCACCTTCATGTCAGAGGGTTGTTGCTGAAGGCAATTATTTGGAGAAAAAGGCAGCTGTGAATGCTAGCAGCTACTCATATGGGGGCACCCGTCATAACAGGGTTCAGGGCTAGGCACCTACAGTATTCACTGCCTCCTGCCTTCGCATGGAGGCTCTGAGAATACGTCATCCCTTTTCACTACAAAGATTAATGCTTGCTAACACACTAGAGCTAGACAAGTATCTGTCCTTGCCTGGTATTGAGTCACATTGAAATACTCCATTTACATATGGAAAATGAGATGGGGCGCCTGGGTGGCTCAGTTAAGTGTCTGACTTCAGCCTGGGTCATGATCTCACGGTTTGTGGGTTCAAGCCCCGTGTGGGACTCTGTGCTGACAGCTCAGAGCCTGGAGCCTGCTTCAGAATCTGTGTCTCCCTCTCTCTCTGCCCCTCCCCAACTCATGCTTTGTCTCTCTCTGTGTCTCAAAAATAAATAAACATTGAAAAAATTCTTTAAAAAGTGTGGAAAACGAGAAGTAGCAACTCTTTAGAGGAGAAACCTGGCAATACCACCTTAACCAGGTGATCCAGTTAATATCATCAGCACAAAAACTTACTGCTACCATGTACCCCGGATATGATGCAAGCAGAAGAGCACTGTGGCATTCCTTCCAAATATCCATAACTCCAAACTAACCAGGAAAGCATCAGATAAACAGAATTTGAGGGGCATTCTGTAAAATACCTGACCCATACTCTTCTAAAGAATCCAGATCATGAAAGATAAGGAAAGACCAAGAAACTCACAGGTTAGGAGAGACAAAATGACAACTAAGTACAATGAACAATCTTGCACTGGATCATGGAACAGAAAATCAATATTCGTGGAACATTCCAGAAAAATCTGAATAAAGTCTGTAGTTTGGTTAAGAGTATTCTATCAATGTTAACTTCTTAGTTTTGATAATTGTACTGTGGTTATGTAAGATGTTAACCTAAAGGGAGAATAAGGTGAAGGGTATATACAGGCATGCTCTGTGCTATGCAACCATTCTGAAATCTAAGATTATTCCAAAATAAACATTTTTTTAAAATCTTATTTTATTTCCTTTGACTCAGAAGTATGACTATTGGGACTACAGTGAAAAAAAGAATCTGCCATGTTATACGTGCATGAAAAAATTGATGAAATAATATTCCTTATGGACGTTGAAAGATCAATAACATAAAATAATATTTACATCATTTATAACTTCTATGCTCTATGTTCAGTGAGGTGGATTACCAGAACTAAGAAGACTGATGAAAAAAAATCTTAGTGTTATTAGTTATAATAGTAAGTTTAAGTCTTTTGTGAAGAGAATTTTAAGCTACTCCCAAACTTTAAATTTTCCAGTCATTACTGTCCTTATCAAAAAAAAAAAATTATAGAGAAGAGAAAGTGAACTTTAACTTAATATTTATTAAATAATATTGTTTAATATTTGGTTGTTTCTATAATTCGATTTAATATTTAATATTAATATTTATAATATTTAATGATATTTAATATTTGGTTGATTCTTTCATTCTATTTTTCTTCCTTTTTCTTTTAAAAAAGTCAATTTACACCATCAGAAAGTTTTATTTAATTTAAAATTTTATATGCATAAATAAATATAAATATAAAATACATACTTGTAAATATATATTTTGCTCGTTTCTTTTGGGTCCAGTGTTTCCTATTCTATGGAACAATGACCAGCCAGGATTACTACTTTCATACATTAAATTTCGATTAAATTTCATTTGACACTATAAAGTGTCAAAGTGCCAAAGAATCATTATGAAAGTTGAGAATGCTTACTGGCATTTATTAATTACTGATAATAAAATTGCATTTTATCATTTTAAATTTACTTACACTTTAACGAAAAAAAATCTATAACCTAATGGACCACATAGAAAGCATTATTCCTGTTAGTCCTGGTGAAAGTTTGATTGGTGCTTCTTGAATGGTTCTGTGTGTGAATAGACAAGACGTATAGTGTGTAAAACTCCTGAAAAGAGCTGAGTTATATAGATTAATGCTTATAGAACTAGGGTAAAAGAATCAGATACTCAGAATTGCAAAGAACTTTTAGAAGATCCCCTTTCCCGATTTCATTATTCTTTTTAGCAATTAATTCTTTGTTTGATATAGTATGTATTTTACGAATGTTTTCTTTTCGATTTCTATCTTACCCACTCTATGAAAGGAAGGACTTTTGTTTCATTGTCTTCACTACTCTATTGCCAGTGCTAACAATTCCAGCATATGCAGTAGGCACTCAATAAATATTTGTTAGAAATCAATAGTGAGTAAACAAACGAATTAAAAGTCTCTATTGATCATCTCCAATTTGGATTTCCTACACCCCATTTTGAGTAAGTGCACATGTGAACACTTCTGGTGATTAAACGAATGTGTATCTGTACAGAAATATTTTGTTAATCCTATGGGGAACTGTTGTAAGATTCTATTAAAATAGACAAACATAAGTTGCAATATCCTTCCCTCTTGTGTGAGTAATTTTTTACCTCCAATTTTTTTTCAAAGATATGTATTCCAAATATACACATGTATTCTAAATGTATATATATTCTGAATATATATTTTTCAAATATATACATGAACATTCCAAATATATATTCCATATATACAAAAATACATCATACATATCAAAGTATCACAATAACCAAGTTGCCGTTGGTCTAACGGCCTGTTTACAATTATTTCTTAAATACACTTGTGTGGTACTTTCAGTATGTTTAACATATGATTTAAGGAGAGAAATGAGCTAACAGAGGAGGATAATTGAGGGGACTATGAGCATATCTTTGATTAAATTCCTTGTGCAAATACAGAGAAGGTAAACATTCTCACCGTTCCTTTTTTTCCTTTTACAGATGAGGAAAAGCCAGGTTTGTGTCTTGTACATACATAATCTTTTGAGACAAACCAACAGAGGGACAGTCAAGACTTGGGTCAAACCTGATTTAGACCCCATCCTGGCAAACAGAACCGCACTCTAAAAAACAATCAAATCTTTCCAAGCATTGTTCTGGGACTCTGTGCAACAAATAGTGATGCAAGGGTGCCATGAAAAGCTATGGTACCTCTGGGTGTAGCCTGAGGTGCCCACATCCTGTTATCGTGACCCTGTCATTCTCAATCCAGCTCCACAATCTAAGGCATAAGTATCAGGCAACATGACCCCCTCAGCAATTCTTTTATTCTTTCTTTTTTTTTTTTTTTCAAATATCTATTTATTTTTGACAGAGAGAGAGAAAGAGAATAAGCAGGGGAGGGGCAGAGACAGAAGGTAACAAAAGGTCTGAAGCAGGAGCTGACAGGAGAGAGCCCAAGGTGGGGCTCGAACTCACAAACCATGAGATCATGACCTGAGCTGAAGTCTGATGCTTAGCCAACAGAGCCACCCAGGTGCCCTGTTCTTCTATTCCTCCAAGTTAAAATACCTTCCATGTCTTTTGTCTTGTATTCTTCTACTTAGATTCCTACTTTAAATCTAAATATAACTAAGGCATAGATTAGTTAGAATGGTCTAGAATTTACAGCATTGTCTCCATGATGTGTAATAATATGGAGATAATTTCCCATGATGGAAAGGGCATTCCATCTCAGAAGAATATTCTATGTATACCCTACCTGATTTGTTTATTTATATATTTGGTTTAAAAAATTTTTTTAATGTTTTATTTATTTTTGAGGGGGGGTTATGAGCAGGGAAGGGGCAGAGAGAGAGAGGAGGACACAGAATCCAAAGCAGGCTCTAGGCTCTGAGCTGTCAACACAGAGCCTGACGCGGGGTTTGAACTTGTGAACTGCGAGATCATGACCTGAGCTGAAGTCACACACCTAATCAACTGAGCCATCCAGGAGCCCCAATTTATTTATATATTTGAATGCTTATATATTCATTCAACTGACATTTATTGAATGCCCACAACATGCTAGGCCCTGAGAATATAGCGATGGACAGGACAGATACAACCACTTTATTCGGGCAGCTGATAATTTTAACAATATTCTTTATCCTTCATTAAGCAAACAGGACTTTTCATCTCCTTTATGTTCTCTACTATTCCCTCTTCTTTTCTAAGGCAGCATAAATCCTATCCCATCTGTGAGTGAGAGGTCAGTTTTCAACAGTTGGTGGAACTATTTCTTTCTCTGTTTCTTCTCCCTACATATTGGATGGAGAAATAGGTTCAGAAGGAGATATCACTGAGCTTTTTGAAAATGATTTATCTATGCCAAAATTTACTTTCTGAAGTGTTGTTCTTAAAAATCCATGTGTCGTTGAAAGATCAGTGTCATCTATGTTTCAGCCTTGTGTCCAATTTGTGGCTTTAATTATTTTTTGTTTTATTTTTTTAATTTTTAATGTTTACTTATTTTTGAGAGAGAAAGAGACAGAGCGTGAGCGGGGGGAGGAGCAGAGAGACAGGGAGACACAGAATCGGAAGCAGGTTCCAGGCTCTGAGCTGTCAGCACAGAGCCCAACGAGGGACTCAAACCAACAAATCGTGAGATCATGACCCAACTGAAGTTGGATGCTTAACCGACTGAGCCACCCAGGCACCTTTGTGGCTTTAATTATTTCTGAGTTCTAAGGGAGAATCTGGATTGCAAAACATGTGGTTTCTTCTGTCCAGATGGGAATCCTTAGGACCAGTAGGGGATCACCAAAGTTTCTGTTGAATATGAAATCCAAGGGACTTGGGCATGTTTTCAGAAGACATTGGTCTCAGTTTGGTCACTGAAATGTCTGTAGATAGTTCTGAAAGTTTATATGGGGTACAGGTTCTTTGTTCCTGTATTGTCTTATGATATAAGTGGTGTTCTTTTAAATCTTTTATATTATATTGATCTAGTCTGTTAATGGTTGCTGTAGGAAATACATGGAAGAAACCCAAAGCACGGACATTAATTAATTTGCCTAAGTTAAAGCATGTAATAGACTTGTGAGAGCCATGAGAGTCATCCCTTATGATGTTAATTTCAGTATGATGAATGTTCCCATTTGTAAAATTTGAAACTCATTAATTTAAGAAACATTTAATGAACACCTACCTTCTGCATAGCCATGCTCTGTAATATGGCATGAATATGTATGAATCATATGGACAGTAACTTGTATGAATTCAGATAACAAAGAGATCTCTGGTAAAAGCTAGAGCTGACTATTTCTGCAAATGTTCTAATTTGTTTTATAGTTTACCCAGCAGTGATGATGAGGTTTTTGGGGTGATGGTGGGGTTCGTGGGGTCCAGAGCTGATGCCCATGAAAGAATTCTTGAGACGTCTTTGCTGCAAAAAAGGTGATTTTATTAAAGCACAGGGACAGGACCCAAGGGCAGGAAGGAGCTGCTTCCGACCCTGTGGAGAGACTGGTTTTATATTTGGGATTTGGGGGAGGTAAAGTCCAGGGGATGTTTCCAAAGAGTTTTTCATATGTTAAAGAAGATTCACAGGATACTGGAGGTCCGGCTATTGTCAAGCTAAGGTTGTTTTTCCCTCTAGCAAAGCATTAACATTAAGGCATAGGGAGTTCCTGGAGAAAAATTTTACTCTGCCAGCCTCAAGTAGTTGTCAATGGGCTGTAGGTTATAAGGAAATTAAATACCTGTCATTGCCTTCTTGTCTTTGTTCCCCATATCACTATGGAGGGATGATGGTGGAGCTCCAGGAAACTGCGTCTACACGTTTCTGGAGATTAGACTATTGATAAGACGGCTTTTTTCTTGTAGTTTACTAAGATATTTGTAAACTGATGGAGACTCATGTCCTGTAGGACTGTGATCTCTATCAATGAACCATTTGTTTTCTTTCCTTTCCTTTGTTCCTGGGCAGCCAGGAGTGCCTGAGGAATATCACACACGTCCCACCTGGAGGGTGGGGCGGGGAGGGAGTGTGTGGACAATGCCAGCTTGTACTTTGCCCTGAGCGTGACTTATGCTCCCTCATCATGGAAAGAATGACCTCTAGAAAGAGGCATTGCGCATAAGTATCTATTGGTATGTTTCTCGTATACTTTTTCAAGGAAAACATCTTTGAATTCTAAAATAATTCACTGTGGTTAACAGGACATTCATGGGTATTTTCCAGATAAGAAAACAGGAGAAAGAGAAAAAGAAAAGGAAATTCAGATTTGCCAAAAGTTAGTGACCACACTTTGCATGTGGCTCAGCATTGTGGTATGCTGCTCAAGACGTGCATTCCGTATACTTCTGCAAAGCTGCAATTCTGATTCTGCTTCCCTGAGTCAATTAGGAAAGAGATTTTGGCATTCCTGTGGCATGGAAGTGAAGTGAGTTTACAGCTCAAGGGATGAGAGGAGGCTAATCTATTTTTTTTTAATGTTTATTTTTGAGAGAGAGAGAGAAGGAGGTGGAGAAAGAGACAGAGAGAACACAAATGGGGGAGGGAAAGATACAGGGGGGTCCTGAGGATCCGAAGCTGGCTCTGCGTTAATAGCAGTGAGACCAATGCGGGATTCGAACTCACAAACCGTGAGGTCATGACCCGAGTTGAAGTAGGACGCTCAAGCAACTGAGCCACCCAGGTGTCCCGAGATGGGGTTAATATTGCTTCTAGTCTCTAATTGACCCTAGACATGGTAGACCATAGACCCCTTGGCTTTTTTGAGGGGTAGATTGATGGTAGTGCTGGTGAAAAGTTTCATTTAGCTATCAATCACAAGCATTTTTTTAAAGAAAATAAAATGCCTTTATTTTGAATACAGCAAATAATACACAAATTTACCCTTAGTGTAAACATATATTTAAAAAGTATTGATAAAGTAAAATCCCCTTCTGATTTACTCAGAAGTAATCACTTATCATTTAAACAGGCCATCTTTGGTCTAATATATTGATAGCCTATGTATTGATGAGGGAGCATAAGGCAGGCTAAGAGCAAAGTAAAAGCTAACATTACCCCCTCCCCCCCATCCTTCAAAGTGGGATATGTGTGATACAACTAATTTAGACTTTTATTTTTATTGATTTGCTCTTTCAATCTACTTGGCCTTTTTCAGATAAGAAAAACCAAAAATTTCCCCTAATTTCTCTTTGGTTTTCGCTTCTATGCCAAATTATCCATGTGTGGATTAGCTGGCCTCCATCCTTTTCTTTTATTGCATCACAAGAAGAATAAGGTCAGAGAGATTGAGTAATTTTCCCAAAGTGATGTGACCAGGAAGTGACAGAATCAAAATTTGAATCCAGGCAATCTGGGTGTGAATTCCTGACCTTTACCCAGCCCTCTACTCCCAACTGCCCTAGACATTTTCATTTATAGTCCACAACATGTGCTATTTGATTTTCTGATGAATCCCTTCTGCTTCTTACTGCTTCCACTGTGCATTTTAATTTTACTGTTGTATTTTTACTTTCCATTAAAGCTTTTCTAATTTGATTTCCTGCTACTTCTGTCTCATCTCATTCTGTTTGCTCCTGAAGCCTTTGTGCTACTCATTCACAGTGACTATTGTTCATTCCTCACCTTCAGTGACTTCTTGGTATTCTCTTCTTCTGTTGATATCACTGAGAGCTTCCTGGTAATTTCTCAGTCTTTCCCTCCTCAGGCTCCTTGAACTCCCCCATATCTTAACTCTTGATTTTCTCTAGGCAGTCTTTAGCTGTTTTCTTTCTTCCTTTCCTGTCTAATACACACATTGGGTTCTACTTCATTCACTGTCATCGTTTCAAGTATCTACATATTTGTGATTCCCAAATATATATTTCCTAATCCTGAATTACATGGTGGTATATTTATTCCAGTAATGTCTGGTGAGCATCTATTTTCCAGATGCATGTGAGACACTAGACATTTCCGCCTGGATCTTATGCCTATATCTTAAAACGTCTTAAAACATCTTAAATCCTACTCTTACCACATCTTTCTCTGAATCTGAAATTGCTCAGACTACCTTTCTTGGTCTTAATGTCACTAATGCATTAACCTTAATGTCACTAATTGCATAAGCACCCCCGTCCCCTCACAAAAAAATGAAATTAACCTCAGAAAATTCTATTTATTTTGCTTTTATGTATGTATGTATTTATGTTTATGTATTTTTGAGAGAGAGAGGGCACGAGCAGGGGAGGGTCAGAGACAGAGAGAGAGGCACAGAATTTGAAGCAGGCTCTAGGCTCTGAGCTGTTGGTGCAGAGCCCGACACAGTACTTGACCTCACAAACTGTGAGATCATGACCTGAGCTGCAGTCGGGCGCTCAACCGATGGAGCCACCCAGGAGCCCCATATTTGTTTTACTTTTAATTCTATCATCGTCATTCTACTTCTGAAATATCTCTTCAAGTATTTCTCTTTCTTCATTCCAATTATCACTGTTTCAACTCAGGCCCTCACTATCTATCTCTGGGAGAATTAGAATAGACCATTCTCTTCTCACACAGTTGGCAATGTCATCATTCTAACAGACTCATCTAATGATCTTGCTTTTTGTATGATATTTGTTCATTGTCTCCAATTGATAAAGTATAATTTATACCACCTCCTTTGCATGGCAAACTGATCATAGGTAGAGACCTATGTCCAGTCTTCTTCTACTTCATGTGTCTTCTCTCTTAAGACACTGTAGTTCAGAAATACCACACTACATTCAGTGTCCCCCAAATGGTACATTTTCTCACCCTTCTCTGTTTTTGCACACATTTCTTCTTCCTAGACTGTGCTGATCATCCAGCCATCCGCCTGACATTCAGCTACGATTTTACTATATCTGTTGAAGTACTTCCTGATTTCTACAAGCCTAGACCTAGGTGTTCCATTTACAGTTTCCCACTTTTATGTGTATGCACTGGCCTCAAGAAATATCTGCACTATAACGGTCTCTGTATATGTTTCCAAGCGAGGTTGTGGTCTTCTTGTTGTGGCCAGATGTTTTAACTTTGCAGCACAATGCTTAGCATTGGACTGGAAATAAGAAGACTTTGATTACTTACTCAATGAAAGAATAAAAGGGGACGGATGGGGAAAACTGACCCTGATGGTGGAGGTATAGAGTGTGGGTTGGAAAAGAAAGCATAAATTAGGAGGGAAAGATGACTAATCTAATTTTGGAAATTTAGACTGTAGGGTACCGGGGCACTTGGGTGGCTCAGTTGGTTAGGCGACTGACTTCGGATCAGGTCATGATCTCACCGTTCGTTGAGTTCAAGCCCCGTGTCAGGCTCTGTGCTGACAGCTCAGAGCCTAGAGCCTGCTTCAGATTCTGTGTCTTCCCCTCTCTCTCCCCCTCCCCTGCTCATGCTCTGTCTCTCTGTCTCTCAATAATAAACATTAAAAAATTTTTTTTGGACTGCAGTTACAAAGAACTGAACATTTCACCGATGTTGCTGGTCTTGTAATCTAGGGCAAAAATAGTTACTTCATACTGAAACGAAATATAATTCTTGAAAACTCACCATGTGTTTGATAGCAAAAATCCAGCTTCTATTTCTTAGGAACCACAATGATAAAAGTTACTGTGGATGGTGATATCTTGCTTTTTCTTTTAGTCTCTTTCTACTGAAGCTGAACCATAGAGGTGTGTTCTTGAGAATAGACAATGCTACCACCGCAGAGTTTGGAGATAGATTAACGATGGCACCTGAATGCCAAGCTGGGGCACTGGTTTAGCAGCTATCTCTGCTGAAGGCTGGATGTACCCTGCACAGGCCAGTCATTCTTTTCTTCTTTTTTTTTTTAAGGTTTGTTTGTTTGTTTATTTGTTTATTTATAGTTACTGGAGGACTGTTAGACTTTTCTTATAGAAATTGATGAATGGCTTCCTTCTCTTTACGTAATTAGGAAAGGTTATTCAAGTGATTAGTCCTATAAAATAAGAAGTCATGGCTCCAGGCCTTCTTAAATTCTCAATCTTTAGTCATCTAAGTAGCTGGTACAAATTTTAACATTCCACCCCAACAAACGGCCTATTGTGAGAATAATCCCTATCGCTGCAACAGTTGAAATGATGGAAATGATTGTTATTGACAAGATCAAAGTTAGAAATTTGGTGTATCCATTAGAAAGGCATTCATTCTGCTGTATTTCCAACTAATAACAATTTAACCAATTATTATTATTTTTTTTTTCAAATGACAAGGTGTCTAAAGGTCAGGACTGATAGAGGTGTTTAGCTATGCTATCAGGGACTAAGGATCTTTTGCCCAAAGCAGGGCTCTATGTGTGAGAGCACGACCTGAGCCAAAACCAAGCTTTGGAAGCTTACCTGACTGAGCCACCAAGGAACCTGGAAGAGTCTTTTTAGAGGAAAGTCAGACAGGAATAAAAAGCCAAAGATGCAAGAATAAACAAAGAAAACATTTTTGAAGCAAGTTACTGGAGGAAATGAAAGAAAGCATGATTGAACACTTAGTCTCAGAAATAAGGAAGTACATTTTCGCAGAGGCAGACAGGTAGAGATGAGTAAAAGACAGATAAATCCGGATGAAAATATTTTTTTAATTCATTTAAGTCATCTCTACACCCAACGTGGGGTGCAAACTCACAATCCTGAGATCAAGAGTTGTGTGCTCTTCTGAGCCAGCCAGGCCCCCAGACATAAAGTTCTTATCTGACATCCTTGAAAGCACTGAAGTGAGAAGCTAGTTAATTTTTTGAGAATAGGCTTGGGCTTGAGGAGACTCACATGCCAGATGCTGTGTTAGACACTCAAAAGAAGCCAGAGGAAAAAAGCAAGACCAAAGAAAGGAATCAGTCCTTACCATGCTTTGTGAACTCTACTTTCTTTGTCTCATCTTATTAGGTAAATGAAAAATAAATAAGATGAAAGTGTGTGTCCAGTGTTGACTATTCCAAATTGATGCCTATGGCCTCTCAGAAAGATAAAAAGTCACCTAGTGTAATATCTTATTCACAGACTGAGTGTCCTCTGTTTCCTCTACATGGAGAAGTCCTGATACAGCAGAATCTTCTGTTGGAGGAATTGAGAACTTTTTTGATGATGCAATACACTGAATGTTTGCATTCCTCAAAATTTGTATGTCGGGGTATTAGGGTATTAAGGTATCAGGAAGTGAGGGGTTTGGGAGATGACTAGGTCATGAGCACAGAGCCCTTATGAATGGGATTAGTGCCCTTACAAGAGACCCAGAGAGCTTGCTTATCCCTTCCACCATGTGAAGTCACAGGAAGAAGGTGTGAACCATGAAACAGTCCCTCACCAGACACCAAATCTGCCCGTGCCTTGATCTTAAAGTCTTCAGCCTCCAAAACTGTTAGAAATTAATAAGTTGTTGGTAAGCCACCCAGTTGATGGTATTTTGCTATAGCAGCCTGAATGGACTAAGACAGATGCCAATCTAAGAGGGCATCAGTATAGCCCAGGGTGCAACTTCTTCCCCTATACAATAGCAGAAGAGCCCTGGTGGATGATCCTTCAGCTACAATGGAACAGAAAAATTATCTGTCTACCTTGAGTTTAGTGGAGTCGGAAGACATACAACAAGATGTTAATTAGAAGTTGGCAGTAGCCTGGTAACTGCTTATGTATGAAATGAAGGAGGGTAGACTGACTGGAGATCGTCCTGAACTCCAGAGACTTTCAGGGAAAATGATGTAAACCAGATATGGGTTAGGCATGAGGGAGAGACTCTGAGGGGTCATCTTAAACCCTGTCCAATAGCCCCACCCAAAGTAGTGATGGAATCTGAGGACAAAGAAGCTGAACTGCTGGATTGTAACTAATTAGATATGGGATACATTTGTTCTCATCAACAAATTTAGAGGTAACACTAGACCAATAATGGAGAGGTTTCCAAAGAAGGCATGAATATACGCCTATGACAGACATTTTTATATGTCTACCATGCCTAGAGAATATAGAGCCAGCTTGTGACAACGCCAGTCAAATAAAAGCTTTCTCAGTTCCCTTTCTTGTATTATCTCTCCCTTCACTCCAACCTAAGAGGTATCAAAAAGAGCTGCCTCTGACTGGGGGATTAGGTAAGCAAGCAAAAAAGAAGGAGCCAAATACACTCTCTGGCCAAGAGACAGGCAACTTGTCTATAGAAGGTCTTAGCTGGGTGGAGAAAAAGTAGCTGTGACTTTCTATGAAGGTCCATTAAACAGGGTTGGAGATTTTAACATATTGAATGGAGTCTGTGTTTTGTAACAAAGTGATCACTAGATTTTAATTTCTAAGAGTAATCAGAAGAGTCATGTAACTTCCTGACTTTTCATTCAAAGAAAGGAGAAGCCTTTTTTCCACTGATACTATTTTGCAGAGGTAGCTGGACACAAATGATTCCTCTTTTGTAAACACTACTGGTTATAGATCCCTCAGTGTGTGAGCACAGCGGGTGATGAGATTAATTTTTCCCTGAAGAACTCAATCTATTGTTTCAAGTTTTAATAATCCCAAGCAGTTTATTTTATGTTATCTAAGATCATTAAAATTTATTTAATTTTAAATAATTAAATTATTAATTTAAATTTAAAATTAAATTTTAATTACATTATTTAAAATTAAATTCTAATTAAATCTAAGATAATTCAAACCTAAGGAATTATTTCATATTATCCTCAAAATATTCTCCTTTTAAAATCAATAGCTCTTTTCTTTGTATACCTTCCAGAACTACACACATACGATTACTCTTTGTTCTATGTAAGTAAATAAAATTATCATACTTGTCATATTCTTTCCAAGCTGAACACCCTACTTCACTCAACAATTGTTTTGCATGATATTGTTTTCTAACCAAGTCGTTATTCTGGGCATTTTTAGTTTTAAGATTTCACAGTCCATTGAAATCATGAACTCAAGTGTATTCTGAATAACTGTAGTTTTCTGAATTTGAAGTTGGTTTTAGTCTCTTACTGACAGCTGCTTTCATTTTTCAAGCCATGTAAGATATATTAGACTTTCTTGACTCTTTGTTGTTCTTTCATTTTATGGGTTTTATTTCTGTTATTTTAACCTTTAATTTCATGATGATTTTGTTGGCTCATTCTATAGGAAAGAGGCCTCAAGTAATTGACATTTGGACAGCGTCAACAATGTTGAATAGGGTAGTGAAACAGAAACATAGCTCTGAACTGAATATTACAAAATGGAAGACAACAATTAATGCTTATAACTAATAGTTGAGGATGATGAACAACTATTTTAAAAACCTGAAAATTTATGGTTTTCCAGTGAAGAACTTGACTAGACCTTGAACACAGCAGGTCAACTAAGACTCAAAATGACAAATCAGTTATTGGTGAGAGGTGTCCAATCCATGGGCTTCAAAGGGGATATCGTTCTCTTGGGTCTTACACAGGAGCATGTCTGAGTTTCCTACAGCATCCAGAGAGGGAGAGAGAGACACCATGACCTCTACCAGGATGCTTCTGCTCTTGCTTTCAATGATTTTGCTGGCCTTGTGTTCTGCTCAGGGCACTGATGATGGTAAGATGGGTAAATGGCGATCAATTAAGGATGAGGTTAAGACTCATGAAAAAGAGTGACGTTGAATTCAACTTTCTCAGAAACTAAATATGTACTTTATATGCAGAGAATAGACAAACTAAAGAGACAAAACAGCTCTCAGAAAACCTGGGCCTAAGTCCCAAGCCAATGTCTTCATGATGTGACCCTTTGCTGGGTTTAGAAATATGGACTTTCGCTTATTAGCTCCGTTTGTGTGAAATAGGTCATCCAAATACGTGAAAATTCTGTAATTCATCTAAATATCTCATTTCCTTGACATCAAACACTTGACCACTTAGAAAATATTGAGAATTGGGGTGCCTGGGTGGCTTAGTTGGTAAAATGTCTGACTTTGGCTCTGGTCAGGATCTTGTGGCTTGTGAGTTTAAGTCCCACATTGGGCTCTACTGTTAGCACAGAACCTGCTTCAGATTCTCTGTCTCCCTCTCTCTCTGCCCCTTCCCCACTTGTGTGTTCTCTCTCTCTCTCTCAAAACTGAAATAAACATTAAAAAAATAAAATTAAATTAAGATATTGAGAATTTATTTGTATTACATTTTCTTTATTTCCAGCCCTATTAATTCTTGTCTCCATTATATTACTTTAAAAAAATACTTATAGATCTGGTTAGGGAACATTTGGCAGGCATGCATTTATAGTATATCTAGAAATTGCTAGAAATGGATAATTTCAGGCAATGATAGAGGAATTTATACATAATAAAAGGGAAAGGCTCATTCTTTATCTATCTGTGGTGCTTTTAAATAAAGAAGATGAATGGCATATCTTAACAGCACCAAATACCCAGATGTAAAGTAAAAATTCAGATAATTATTAAATGACTGCAAACATCCAGATATTAGCCCTCTTATAAAATAAAGGATTAGAAATTGAAATAAAATTGTATTTTCTTGTTAAATGTTTTGTCATTATATAGAAGCAACCTAAGTCAGAAAAAAAATAGGAATACAAAATGCATGAAATTCTAATGGATCATTTGAGCGTTAAACTTGTTGTCCTCTACTGAGACAAAGTTGCATTCCAAAATTCTAAAATGGTAATTTCCGAGTTTTCTGAAAGGCGGACAATCTTTAATAAGGATCTATAAGAAGATATTTTACAGTCAAATTATTTGAGCTTCAAGCTATATATTTTGTTGTATTTTGGATATTAGGTGGGAAATAACAGTAAAATTCTGAGGAAAGATTTTTATTATATGGTGTATCCTGAAAGTTTAGCTTATGTCTAGTCTCATACATATTTTACCTCATTCATTATTGACTGCCAACAATTTGAAGTAGATATTACTACTCACGGTTTACATTTGAACCATAACTTTGGAGCTTAAATAGTCAGCAGAACTTACATAATTAGACAGTGACAAAGCTTTACTGTAGACGCAGCCTTGTGAGATTTCAAAGTCCACGATCTTTCCACCTCATCCTGTGACCTCTCTTTTGTCTTTTCCTTCATCTGAAATGACTTTGAATTGTCTTAAGTGTGTTGAATATTTTCAAGTCAATATCTTTATTCAACACATAAATTCCTTTGCTCCCCATCTCTTCTTGTTCCGGAAATGATTTGTTTCCTGACTTCTGTCGCTAACACACCCACTTCCCAAAGGCAGCCTTAAGGTCCAGTAAAGTGCAGTGCTCTGTTGCTCTGAGTATTGCATAAAACATTTATCAAATGTTGAGTAACTTAACTGGTAAAATATAGCTTAAAAAATTGGTAAAGGGAGGATGCCCCAGAATACCACCAAAATAATGTCATTAAGGCAAAGATGAGTGTATTCTTACTTTGGTAAGGGAGAGTGCTTCTGAGAGGAAAGGCTCAAGTTGGGATCTTTAAAAATAAGGTTTTAGGGTCTGGCTCAAGGAGGGCTTTGTGAGGAATGAGTAAGGCTCATGATTTAAGAGTTTAGGAGGCACGTGTACTGAGGTGCTGTGAAAAGAGTCTTAGAGACTAAGCAGTTGATGCCATTAAAAAGTTGAACAGATTGAGGCACCTGGGTGGCTCAGTCGGCTAAGCGTCTGATTTCGGCTCAGGTCACGATCTCACTGTCCGTGGGTTCGAGCCCCGTGTCAGGCTCTGTGCTGACGGCTCAGAGCCTGGAGCCCGCTTCAGATTCTGTGTCTCCCTCTCTCTGCCCCTCCCCTGTTCATGCTCTGTCTCTCTCTGTCTCAAAAATAAATAAATGTTAAAAAAAAAAATTTAAAAAAAAAAATTTTTTTTTAAATTAAAAAAAAAAAAGTTGAACAGATTAATGTTAGTTTAAATGAGTTTGGGGCAAGTTCCTGAAATAAATAATAAATATTGGAAAGATTTATCTTTCTGGGCAAGAGTTTTTAAAATAGTAAAGTCATGTTACTGTGGACAGTGAACTATATGGCTGTAGATGGTGTCAGTTCTCAAAATTTTTTTTCTTTGTGTGTGTGTGTGTGTGTGTGTGTGTGTGTGCAAAAAGGCGATTTTATTAAAGCACAGGGACAGGACCCATAGAAAGAGCTGCCCTGGGACAATGAGGAGAGAGTGGTTATATATACTATGGAGTTGGGGAGGTAAGGTCCAGGGGACGTTTCCAAAAATATTTTCATTTGTTAAACAAGACTCACCGGATCCCGGAGTCCTAGCTAATTGTCAAGCTAAGGTTGTTTTTCCTTCTAGCAAAGCATTAGCATTAAGACGGTAGGGAGTTCCTGGAGAAACGTTTTACTCTGTCAGCCTCAAGTATCAAATTTTTTCTGTTGCAAAATGTCATATAACCTCTGGTCTACAATCATTGTGTCTCTTCCTTTCACTACATATAAGGCAAATTAGTAAAAACATATGACTCTGCTTCAGAACCAGTGGTTAGGACTAGGGTTCCAGTTTGGGAAATGTTGGTCCCTTGCATCCATATTTATTATTATTATTAATATTTTGAGTTCTCTTAGGCATTTTCTTAACTTCCTATACTAAACTTACTTGACTTTCTACAAATGTATAGCTGGAGTCTTAGCACATCATATTTTAAATTTATCTTCTTTATCTTCTTTTTTTTTTCCTTTTAAATCCTAGGGACCGTTTCGGAAAGATTCTTTGAAGACCTAGGTAAACCCTTGTTCAAGCATATGTTCCTTTCTTTTTTGCTTCACAACCTATCATGTTTTCTCTCTGCTTAGTGTTTTGCTTCTTGAAAAGCTCTCAAAATTGAATCTAAAGAGACACAAAAAGAGTCAACAAGCCCATAAATTTCAGTGGTCCTCAGTCGTATTGTTAGTTAGGGCCTCCTTCCTTTTCACATTGCAATCTCTTGTGCCAGAGCTCTAAATAGTGCTGCACATTCACGGAACTGGACACCCTACTCATTTGTAATTTTTCTTTTTTTAAATCCCTCTACCACCAATGGCTAATGATTGAATAACATAAATGCCTTACATTTGTAAGGGAATTATCTCCATCGACATTGAACTAATTTAAATCATAAAGCTACCATGTGATTTAACAAAGTGCTGTCACTGGTCCATCTGTGAGCTCACCATTGCACCTTATTTATGTGACATTTATTTATGTGACATTTATGTGACATTTGAAACCGCTGTTAGTTGTACACACGTCAATTGAAAAACTTGAAGTCAAGTCCAAGGTGGGTGGGAATGTGTGTGTAGGAAGGAGAATTAAGAAAGGACCAGAGTACAGGAGGGAGCTAAGGAATTGTAAGTCGTGCCACCAAAGAAGTGACAACATTGAGCAAATGTCAACGCAAAATTTTGTGGCTTAATGAAAACGTTTACAAGTTTAATGATTTTTCTCCAGTTTCTAGGTTCTCAATGATCCTTCCCTTCATGTTATGATGTCGTTTCATACCTCATTTTTTTTGTTCTTTCTTTGAAGAAGCCTATCGAGAGGAAGATGAAATGCCCCAAGTATCAGGTGAATGATTTCAAATTCAATCAACTTATTGAGAATTTTTCTAAATCGATTCTAGGAATCCCTGGGTGATAAAAATAATCCAACATTTCTGTGATTTTTACTTTAAAAAAAATCATGCTTACCCTTTAAAATTTCCTTTTTCAACCGTTGTACTCTATAGTTTAACCTTGTTAGTTCCACACTGCAGGAGGAGCATAAAAGACCAAAAGAAAAAAAATGGGTGGGAGAAAATGATTTGCTTTAAGAGTTTTCTCAATTCTAGACAATGTGGTCACTGCTTTCCTTCTGATTTTTTCTTGCTTCAGATACCTGACCTTGGTTGTCTTTGTAAGGGCATGCCTATTTGAGGATTCCTCAAAGAAGTGCTTTAATTATCCACATGCCCTACCCCAACATTGATTCAATAAAATCCACTACTTAACAAGAACCATGGCAGGATCCTGTATTTGGTACCAAGGATGCAAAAGCAAATGAAACATTGTTCCTGTCTTTAAGGAACACAGGATCTAATGGAACAGTTCACTTGGACGGAATAGTGATCACTATCAGAAAAGTAGCAAAGTAAGGCCTTAGGAAAGCTGAGAACAGGGGAGAGAAGGGGGAGTCTCATACAGGAGATACCTTGTGTCGTGGACCCTGGAGACTGGAGGAGTGGGGGAAAGCGGAATGAAATGCAAAGCTAAATCTATGCATATGTTATTTTTAATAATCTAGGAACACCAAATAATCAGTAAGGTTGAAGTGAATATAGGAATATAGCGCTGGAGATGTGGGTTAGCTTCATTTTGTGAATGGTGTTATAAATGGCGAACGTAATTTATAATTTTTTCTATGGGCAAAGAAGAGATTTTTGAACTAGAAAGTGACACAGCAAGTTCTTAGTGGATCTGACAACACTGAGAAGTACACAGCCTGAGAGCACAGACTGTGTGTTTTAAGCCTGGAATTCTAGCACCTGACAGAGGGGCAATATAGTATATGGGCATGCAAGAAAATGTATGTTGAAACATGAAGAGAATGGTTATAAGAATGACAGCCAGGAGATTATGAAGAACGGATTGAAAGGTGATTCAAGAGATGGTGAGGGATTACTTAAAAATACAATCTTTTAAAAAGTGGGGGGGAGAGGGGGCGGGGCAGAGCTGGCTGGCTCATTTGGTAAAGCATGCTACTCTTGATCTCAGTGTTGTGAGTTTGAGCCCCATGTGGGGTGTGGAGATTACTTAAAAATAAAATCTTTAAAAAAGAGAGAGAGAAATGAGGAGGGCTTGGACTCAACTATAGGTACTAGAAATTTGCAAAAGGAAACAATATAGGGTGGGCCTCATTTCTACTTTCTGTTTGCCATAGACTTAACAATTTGTAGACGGTAATTGAAGAAAGGGGAGAGTGGTGTTCCATGATTGCTATGTTACTGGGGTGAGCAGCATTGCTGATAATTTCCCCTCGTCCAATAGACTCATGCCAAAATATCATGCTTATTTGGAAGCAAACACAGTGAATCTGTCTGATTTTTCTCAGACGTCATGAGATATCTGGGAATTATAGATGACTGAATGTATATCATGGCAAGTTCAGAATAGATGGCAATACAGATGAAGCAGAAGCATTAAAAGAGGGGAGAGTAAGTGGCAAATGGGCCAACAAGAGCTGCTAAGTACATGGACTCTGACGAAGCCAGGATCTCTCTGTCCCTTCTTTTCTGGGGACAAGGCCCTGGCCAGGACCTAGTCCCACTGAAACCACTAATATTTACTTCTAACTACTGTTAGGCTCTCGTAGATCCCAAACTCCCCTCATTTAAGTTTGTGGCTAACATTTCTCTTGACTTGCTCCTTCCTGAATCTGTGTTCTCCTGCCTAAGCAGATAGTTAATTATTTGAAGGAACCACAGAAGAAACACAAGTCAAACCCCAAGGAGAAAATGGAGATCAGAGTGGCAAGATGGGCAAAAACAGAAAGAAAGGCCATGGTCATCAGCACAGGCCATACAACCAGGGAAGCCCATATAGCAGAGGTGGCCTAGGTGGCCCGGGTGGCCCCGGTGGCCCAAGTGACCAAAGTGGCCCAGGTGGCCCAGGTGGCTGAAGAAACCGAGATCGCCAGGGTAGCCATGGTAGCCGTGATGGCCCTCATGGCCAGAGAGGCAAGCGTGGAAGGGATAACCAGCGTGGTCAGAGTGGTGGCCAATGACAAGGAAAACCAACTAAAGAGGCCCTCCCGTGATCCCTAAGTATCAGTTGTATTCTTCTTCCCTTATCTAGTGAATTTCTCTTTTTAAATTTCCTAATTCTCTCTTCTTGTTTATGTTCCTTTCTCTCATTTAAATCTTGACTTTAATCCCTCTTAAACTTCTTATCTTTGTCTCAATTCTCCTTGCCTCAATCCTACCCATAGAAAAGTCTCCCCCATTCTCATAAGAGCAGGTATTACTTTCATCCTGAGCTTTTCTTTTTCTTTCTTTCTTTCGACTCTGTCTTTCTTATATTAACCTACAACATCCCTAAGATTTACCTTCCCTCTCCTCTTCCTCTTCTCTCCTCTCTTCCCTTCTCCTTACTGTCTCCTGGCCTCTACCCTTCATGTCCTCCTCCTTCCTCTCTCTCTCTCTTTACATGATTTCTTGTAATGAGACTCCCCACTAGTAGAAATATCAGCATAGATAATGTCCAAGCCAACTTAATACTTCTGTCTAAAATTCTTCTCTTTCTTTTAGAAATTGATAGCGATCAACTGGTGACCATGGACTTTTCAGTGGCGTATACTTGGCCTTTCCTTTCTCCAACTTCAAATCATCAGTGAAGTCATCAGCATTAAAGCCCTGGCTCTTGTTTTCCTTCTAGGGTCACGGTTCTGAGTCAGGGGACAAGAAGGACAGGTTTGGAAATACAAAGCCCTGACCGGACTCCAAATGTTCTGTGTCATGCAGCTTTATAGGTAGCTCTGATTTTAATAATTTTGTGACGACTTAACTACCACCCATATTACAAAGCAAAACATTTTATTCTTAAGACCAGTAATGGAGTTTGCCACGTTCAGATTACCAATATACATACCCTTTTCTCAACCAAAACACAGAGAGAATTACCTTGTAAACTCCCTTGATTTCTGGAAGTCCTTTAATGCATGTGTGCCATATTATGGCTCAAATGTTGGTGAGGATATGAAGAAAAGGGAATGCTCATGCACCATTGATGGGAGTGCAAAATGGTGCAGCCACTATGAAAAACAGCATAGAGGGAGAGGCTGGGTGGCTCTGTCAGTTAAGTGTCTGACTTCAGCTCAGGTCATGATCTCACATTTTGTGAGTTCGAGCCCCACATCAGGCTCTGTGCTGACAGCCTGGAGCCTGGAGCCTGCTTCAGATTCTGTGTCTCCCTCTCTCTTTCTGAGCCACCCCCGCTCACATTCTGTCTCTCTCTCTCAAAAATAAACATTAAAAAAACAAAACAAAACAAAACCCAGCATAGAGGTTCCTCAAAAAATTAAAAATAGAACTACAATATAATCCAACAATTCCACTTCTGGGTATTTATCCAAAGAAAATGAAAATACTATTTTGAAAACATACATGTACTCCTATGTTCATTGCAGTGTTATTTACAGTGGCCAAGATAAGGAAGCAAATGAATGGATAGAGAAGATATGGTATATGGATACAATGGAATATTATTCAGAGATAAAGAAAGAGGGAAACTTTGCCATTTGTGACAACACAGATGGACTTAGACAGTATTATGCTAAATGAAATAAGTCTGACAGAACAAATACCATATGATTTCACTTATAGGTGGAATCTAAGAAACAAAACAAATGAACAAACGAAACAAAACAGAAACAGACTCATAGATACAGAAAACTATCCAGTAGTTGCCAGAGGGGGGTGGGGAGAGGAGGGGCAAAATAGGATTAAAAACCAGATTAAAAAGGTACAAACATACATTTATAAAATAAATAAAATACAGGGATATAATGTACACAGAAGGAATACAGTTAATAATATGTAACAATTTTGTATACTGATAGATGGTAGCTAGATTTACCAGGGTAATCACTTCATGATGTATATAAATGTTGAATCACCATGTTGTACACTTGAGACTAATATAATATTGTGTGTCAACTACACTTCAATGTTTTAAAGTTTATTTATTTATTTAGGGAGAGAGAGAAGCCCAAGCAGGCTGTCACTGTCAGCACAGAGCCCAATGTGGGGCTCGAACTCACGAACCGTGAAATCATGACCTAAGCCAAAATCAAGAGTCAGACAAACACTTAACTGGCTGAGCCGCTCAGGTGCCTCGACACCTCAATTTTTTTTTAAATGGGGAGAAAAGCGACAGAAAAAATAAAAATAAATAAAGAGGTAGGGGAAATTTGGACACACACATGTACACAGGGAGAATGCCATGTGAAGATAAAGGCAGAGGTTGGGGTGATGTAGCAGAAGCTACGGAACACCAAAGATTACCCGCAAACCACCGGAAGCTAAGAGAGACGCCTGGAACAGATTGTCCTCAGAGCCCTCAGATGGAACCGACATCTTGTTCTTGGACTTCCAGTCTCCAGAAGTGTGAGGAAATAGATTTGTGTTTTTTAAGCCCCTCCGTTTGTAGTATGTTGTTACAGCAACCTCAACAAACTTAATACAGCATGAAAATTTACCTACCAGATTTCTTAAATGAATGAACCCACTTACATTAATTACAACACACTTCTTCCATCCACCCCGAAGCCCCTGAGTGGAGATCGACAGAAAGAGCTTTTACATGAAAGCATCTCTCAGTTGGGCTTCATGTAGACAGTTTAGGAACTGTCTAAAAGATCTTGTTTCTCTGAGTGTCCACATTTGAGTGTACCTACGGGGACCCACGTATGTAAATGCACGTGGCCTCAAAAGGCAGACTATAAAATTTGGGTGAGGATAAAAATGAAGATTCTAGTGGGAATTTCTATCAAGAATATATAAGTCATTTGCTTTTAGTATTAGTATTAATGAAGAATTTACAGACACAGAGTAAAAGAACAGACACAAAGTAAACATGTTTAATTCTGGGTATGCCCACATGCCCTGCCAAGTTCAGTTCTGAAATCAGACTTTGAACTGACCTTCTCCTTGGAAGCAGAATTAATCTCTGGTTGTGCCGGTGTTCTCAGTACCCTGATAGACTTGTCATACAATTTCTGAAGGAATGGGATCATTCTACAGATGGGGTTGGGTACATTTCACAAGGCAAAATGTATGAAGGTATATAAGCCTGAGGGTGGAAGCATTTGAAAGTGACCTGGATGAGGATTTAAGAATAAAGTAGGAGCTTTCTTTTTACTACTCCAGCAAGGTAGGAATCCCAGCTGTGATCTTTTCCAATGTTCCATTCCTTACTGAAAGCATAGGGGGAAAAAAAACATAAAAAATAAAAATGAACAGGCCTCATAATAACACTAGTCATTAAAGATAACTGACAGTAACTTATTAGATAATGGGTTACTATCATTTCAATCTAAATACTGGCCAGCAAAGCTCATGGTCTTATATCCAAATCAATAGGTTTGCATAACTTAAAATGACTAAACAGGTGAGGACATTCACAAATAACCCATTAAATGCCCTGCTTTGTTTTCAGAAACAGATACCAAAACGGGGCTCTCCTAGTTACTCACATGCCCAGCAATGTTATCTTCAGTTCAGAGCTCTCTTCCCCATTTCTTCTCTCCCAACATTGTCCAGAAGAGCTGTTTCCCAGCCCACTGGGAGGAACTTCCAGCCTGCTGACATTAAAATAAATCTCTTCATAAGGAGGTACCCTTCCTCCTAAAACAAAATTTTACGTAAAAATTTATACCCCAGACTGAGGTATTTGCAAAGAGAATGATCACGCTACTCCCACTCTCCAAAAATTTCTTTGTTGCCCATAGGATCGATCAGTTTGTCCCTGGCAACATTCTTCACAATCTGGAAATTCACATCTCCAGCTTTCCCTTCCTGTGTTCTCTTCAATCTTACTGGATTGTTCAGCGTCCCGGGACCATCGAAAATACTACATTATATGCATAGCTTTAGCCACACATGTCCCTTCACCTTCTTCCCTGCCTCCGCTCTCCAAAGTCCAGATCACATAGCATCTCCTGCAGGAAGCCCTCCTTTCTCCACTGCTCTCAACTTCGATAGTTCTTTTGCCACTTTGCTGACAGTGGCCATCATTTTGTGCAAGCTAAATCTTCCATTAGATCTCGCATTCTTTGAGGACAGGAACAGTGTTTCACGTACCTTCATATCCTCAGTGCCAAGAATAGCACCACTTGAGGACATCGAAGAAGACAATGCAGAAGTTGTTGTTTTGCATGTGTTTGGCCTTGGGGGCTTAATCATGTGATTCTAACTGAACAGGAAACACTCCCTAAAGATGAAGTTCTTCTGCCCTACTTAGAGTTCTAGGCAACAAATTCAAGCAGTTTAAAAATAGCTTTTTTTTTTTTTCCAGCCACGCTTAAATGCCAGTCACAGAGAGGATTCTACAGCCCAGTCATATTTTAAGGATAGGCGTGGGTACTTGTCTGTAAACTTTAGTTACATGTTTTAAATTTTACCGCACAGGGGTTAAATACCAAATCACCTTGTTCTTTTCTAGATACTTGGAAATCCTGATTACATTTGGGGAAGAATTTTCCCCGTACGCAGTGAGAACGGGCCTGAACTGAGACTCACAATTAGTTATCTGTACAATATTTTGTCTTTTAAAATGGAGTTATACGGTTGGTTCCAAAGCAGGCAGAGAAACTGCAGTCTCCACTAGCATCTGCCCAGTGAGCCAAGAATCAGACTGATCCAAAACCCGATCATGCACACCTCACTATGCAAGAGCTGCTTTGCGAAGAAACCAAATGTATGTGTGTTTCTACCTCTTTGGCACCGAATTGGTACGTGTGTTTGAAGGATGGAAGACAAAAGCTTACAGCTCCATCTTCTCTGCCCTCGGAGAAGCCCTCCTGGCCCTCATCACCAGAAAATGTAGGCCTGTGCAAAGTTCGTCTCTCTCTTCCTCTTGATCAGGAGGAACTGTCAGCTGTTGAACCCCACACTGTCTGCAGTGGTGCTAATTCCAGACAGGCCGACAGATGAGAGGCTCAGCAGCTTGGCAGCCCCACATCCCTGACCTCACTTACTCTTAGCCGCAGCTTCTGAACCAGCACCATTTCAAAGGGGCACTGACACAGCAGCCAAGTTCACTGGGGCCGGGCTGCCCTGGTGGGGGTGGCTGGCTCTGGGGCCAGAACTGGGACTGGGTTTGGGAGCCTCATCACTGGGTATGCCAGGAACCCCTCTCTGAAGCAACAGCTCTTCTCCTATGCTCTTCCAGGCTTTGCCCTCCCAGAACCGCTGGGGCTCTTTTGCCTGATGCTGGCCTTTCGCATCCTCTTGGTCATGTGAAGGAGCTGTCTCCGCCTCCCATAGGTCTTTTTCCTGTGTCTCTTCTGCCCTGGATGTGCCTTTTTCTATGCCTCCCCAAGCTGCCTAGGGAAAGTGGTTGGCTCAGGGTTTGACAGAGAGAAGACAAATAAATACTGCGTTAATAAGAAGACAAAGACAAAACAAAACAAAGCTTGCTGATATCCACTCGATGAGACATTCTATCTACCCAAAACTTAAGAAACTTCAGGACTGTGTTCTGATAGGAGCTAAGCACATCCATCTCAATTCTGTTCTTGAGAACAAAGTAGATGACCACGGGGTGGGTATGCAGACCCAATGGAGCCACAGAAGGATTTGTCCCCCCGGGGCTTCCACTCTCACTGAAAGATCATGATGGCATTTTAGTTGCTCTGATCTGACCGTCTGGTCATATCTCATATTTAACAACTCTCAAAAAATGTAATTACCTCTTTCCCTAGGTCCCAATTACTCTGTCAATTGAATGCAATTCCTTTTGGGGAGGATTGAAACTGGGAAGGCATGTACCATGAAACTTGGCAACGTCATTCCCCAGTGGGACCCAGGCTCTTCTTCAGTCAATGAAGTGAAGTGACTAAGAGTTGGAAGCTTGAGAAGGAATAATGTTTTTCCATTACAGTAACTTCTTAGCATTCATTTTTTTTTTCTTACATAATCCAAGAAGCACCTTACTTGATTGTCTATCTCTCTGAATCCTAGGAATATCACTTTTCTTAATGCTGACCACAGATTCCTGCAGATCAATACATGATGATTAGCACTCTGGCTGGCCTTGCTGCTCAATATGGTGAGGCTAGTTCAGTGTTACAACAGGCAATTCCGATGTATTCATGGGTACATGGAACCCGGGTTCCTGGCAGCCTCTCCCATCAGCCAATTCTGGCCTGCGGAGGACATCCCATCATTGAGTCCTCAGTAATGCCAGTGTTCCCCTCACCAGCACATTCATGTTGCCTCATGAAGAAAATATCCGCAGGGATCTTCTGGAGAACATAGTGAGGCGGTGGTTTCTTGGGTCTTACGTAGTTAACCCTTTCTGACGTTACCATCTCCCTGAACTTTCCGATCATTCTTAATACCATGTCAATGGCATTGCAGCAACTCTACCTTATACATGAGGCCAGCATTGTGTACAAGTTTCATGGAGCTTTCCCAACAGAATTTTAGGGCTGGATTTATGTGCCCTTGCCAGAATCCGAACCCTAAATCATTATGGAGGGTGCCCAGGTCAACAAATTCTCCATACCCAGACGGCATAAAGAGAACCTTTTGATCCATCACTCTCAAGACCCGTGTCCAGTATGTTCTATTATTTCTGCTGATAATGTTAACAACATGTGCTAGTATTAGCTTGAAGCTATATTCTTTTGGAACTTACCTTATTAGGTAAGTTTGCACTTACCTTATTAGGCTGTGTTGAAACTTTGTCCTGAAGTAATGAGGAGTGGCAGGGCATTTCTTGAGCAGAATAAATGTTAACTTGGCTCAAATGGAGTCAATTGAACAGTTTTCAGGAGTGGGGACGCTCTCCTGCTCTTGTAAGTGGTAAGGGTTTGCCCTTGCTGGCCCCGAGGGTTCCAGGAAATCTGGACGTTTCATATTTTTAGGTTCATCCACCTAAAGAGCCCGATCTTGGGTCTGAGGGTTCCACCTTTTAACGTCAGAGATAATGATTTTAACATCGTTGCCCCAGCAATTACTACCCCTCTCCTATACTATTATTCCTTTCTCTATTGAATCATTTCAATTTGCAGGCACACACTGTATCATCCAACTTGAAAACAAAACCAGTGAAAACACGAAAATTTTGTCTTGCTCCCATGTTCTGTTCTCTACTCTCCTTAATAACAAAACTTACTAAAATGTTATACATTCACCATCTGTCTGCTCTCTCATATTGTATTCCCTCCTAAACCTTTCCCACAGAACCTAGCTTCTGTCCCTACGCTTCACTAATATCGCTCTTGCCATTGGATCATCAATTGCATCCATCTTGCCAAAACCAATGGTGACTTTGTTTTCCCAATTTTACTGTTTTTCTCAACATCATTTGAAAGCTGACCTCTCCCTCCTCCTAACACAATGACATCTCTTGCTCCCGTTCTACCAGACATTCTGTCCTTTTTTTCGCATCTTCCTCGGAGCTCTTTCTTGTCTTCTTCTGCTGGTCCTTTCTCTGTAATTTAACCTCCAACGATTTGAATATCTCAGGGTTTTGATCTGGTGTCACTTCTCTATAACTTTTTTAGGTAATCCCGTTTATATGTTGATGATGTCCAAATATTTATCTGTTATTTCAATCCTTAGGTACAGATTCATATATTCAGCTATCTATTTGACATTTTCACTTGGTTATTTCATAGACCTCTAAAATGTTAAATGTTAAAAAAACCAGTTTTTTTATTTTTGCCCTCCCACCCCTTATTAACATTTGCCACTCCATTTTAGGTGGCAGTGTCGCCTCAAATGCTAATGTAAAAAAAATCTAAAAGTTTTCGGAATCTTCTTTTTCTTCAATTCCTTCCCTTCATCTAGCCAGGTAATAAGACTGATCTGCTTTACCCGTACAACATATAGAATTCATCCATTTAAAAAGGTCCTAACTCAGGGCACCTGGCTGGCTCAGTCAGTGCACCCTGTGACTCTTGATCTGGGGGTTGTGAGTTAGAGTCCCATATGGGGTATAGAGATTACTTAGAAAAATAAAAATATTTAAATTTTAAAAAGTCTTGAGGTGCCTGGGTGGCTCAGTGGGTTAAGCGCCTGACTCTTGATTTTGGCTCAGGTCATGATCTCACGGTCGTGGGATCGAGTCCCACATCTAGCTCCAAGCTGAGCCTGGAGCCTGCCTAACATTCTCTCTCCTTCTCTCTCTGCCCCTCCCCCACTTGTGCACAAGCTCTCTCTCTCTCTCAAAAAAAAAAAAAAAATTAAAATTAAAGGAAAGTAAGTGTGTGTCTCTTAAAAAAAGAGTCTTAAGTCTATTACCACCATCCAAATCTGAGCCATTATGATTTCTCACAGGGACCGCTTACTATACTATAACTTAGTAGTTGGTCCCCTTAATTGTACTCCTCCCCATCCAACACATACCATATCTATTCTTATAACCAAAGTAAGCTGAAGTCTACATATAAGTGAAATTATATTACATATAGTTTCAATTCCTTCGATGTCTTCCCATTACACTTAAAAAAATGTTTTTTAACGTTTATTCATTTTTTGATAGAGAGAGACAGAGCGTGAGTGGGTGAGGGGCAGGGAGAGAGGGAGACACAGAATCCGAAGCAGGCTCCAGGCCTTAAGCCATCAGCACAGAGCCCGACGCGGGGCTCCAACTCACGGACCATGAGATCATGACCTGAGCCGAAGTCAGAAGACTGAGCCACCCAGGTGCCCCTTCCCATTATACTTAAATCTAAATTCCCTCTGATGACCTACATGGCTTTTTACAATCCTGCCAGTCACCCCTTGCTCTGGTCCTACTCTGCTCTTACTTCTTCAAACACTTGCTCCTCAGGGTACTGGCACTCACCAGGATATTATTGGTCCAAGATGGTGCATGACTGGGTTATAATTGTGACTCAAGTTTCGGCTTGAAATCTCAGTGTCTCAGGTAGGTCTAGTCTGACTACACTATGTAAAGCAATTCCTCTCCTCCAGTTATTCTCAGTTGCATCAGTCATGACTTATAACCCTGAGTTTGTTTACTTGATCGTTATCAGTCTTCCATAATGTTTTCCATGACTATGCATTACGTGAGAGCATGGACTTTATCACATTTCATCTGTATTTATAGCACCCAGGGTCATGCTTAACACGCGGATGTTCAACGTGTGAGTGTGTATGTACTTATTAAATAAGAAATAAAAACAAGAAGGAAGGGGAACCAGGGTGGCTCGGCCACTTAAACGACCGATTTTGGCTCAGGTCATGATCTCACGGTTTGAGAATTTGAGCCCCGCGTGGGGCTCTGTGCTGACAGCTCAGAGCCTGGAGCCTGCTTCCGATTCTGTGTCTCCCTCTCTCTCTGCCCCCCCAAAATGAATAAACAAACAAACAAACAAACAAAAAGAAGTAATTTGTCTGCACTTTCTGTAACCAGTTGGCTACGTTCGTTCTCTTAGAGTAAGCCTAAAAAACTCTACTCCAAACACCAGGAGTAAAAGAAGTAGTACAGATGCTTCTTCCAACTCAGAGTTATTATCATTTTTGCATGATTTCTCCGAATTAATATAATCTCAGAAGCTAAACCACTTGTTTTGGCTACATCATTTTCATCCTCAATACGCCAGTAAGTGGAAGTATGTACATACAGTAAGATATTCCTAATATGGCTTCTATTTCCACCTTAGTATCCTTTGCTTGGCTGTTATTCAGAGAAATTGGATACTGAGGTGTTATTTTTGTAATGTGAGTAGATGATCAAGTTTCTAGGGTCCACAATATGAAGACATGAAGTTTCCAGGATTTCCTTTAGCCCTCAGGGGTTTGTTGTTGTTGTTGTTCCCTTGCCTAATAAATCTAAATAAATTGGTCTCTGCATAGGTGGGTGGTGGGGACAGATACTCTTTAAGTCAATATTGAAAAGAATGTAAGCTTCAGTTTATGCATCTAATTGTCTATTGTTTCTTTAACTTACAAGGCAGTCAATATACATCTTTTTAAATCTATCGGTTTAATCAATATGTATCTTGCACTGTCAGATTCAGAGAAGAAAGATTAACATATGAAACTCAGGTGGAAGTAATTTTTATTTTTGCCAGAGTTATTGATGAGAATATTTATAAACACTTTCTCTTCTCCGGGCAAAGTTTATGGCTACTCAAGGCTGGTTAATAACAGGGTCAATCCCTCCGCAATATCCTTTCCGCAACGTAAATGACATACTGTTGTTGAAGTTTCCCAAATAGACATTTCATAGATAACTTATGTATGATCCAAATAGTATTCTGGAATGTAGTGATGCTCCGTATTGAATCAATGTCTCCTTTGACAGTTTTGACGTTTTAACATCTCAGTACATAAGTTTTTGATTGAAGATCTCATCTTATGAGGGTATCATGACAATCAGTTCCCGCTATAGTCCTAGTCTGCTAAAAGCAAACTTACGCGTTGTTTGGGGGGAGAAATATACTTCAATAAGCAATAAATAGTTCTTTTTTTAGCCAACCTTGTTTTATAGAAACTTTCTATATAAACTCTCCTTCTCTCACACAGATAGAGAATCTTTCATTCATCTATAGTCTAAAATAATTTTTGAACTTGCTGTGACAGTATTTATTTTAATCACAATACATATCTTGCTTGTGTTAATAATCAGTATTAATTTCTGCCGCATTCCTAGAATTACATAACATTTGATTAAGGCTGTCACCATATTGAGCTTTTTCCGAAGGTGGAGACTAGTCAGATGATCTGAGAAAAATAGTGTAACTAGGATCCTGGGGACTGAGTGAGTTGCTTTTCATAAGAATGCAAATAACAAGGGGATGCTATTACAGTTGTTCTGAATTCGTTGTACAATTTTGCATCTAGAGAAATGATTTAGACCTAACTATGAAAATACTCTCTCCTCTGACAGTTGATATTAGGATATTAACTTTTATATGTTCTGAAACATGTTTAAAAAAAAAACTCTGAAGGGAAGGAGAGAGAGAGAGAGAGAAGAGCAAGAGACAAAGAGAAAGAGGCAAAATGGTCTCTAAGTTACAACTATAGTTACATTAAATATATCTAAGAGTAATTAACCATATGAAACCAACATTAATGCAAGAACTGAAGACCACTAAGAAACATCATGTCTTCCTTCCTAGTAAATGCTAGCCTTCAGATCCGTTTGTGGTGATTAGTGATTTCTTTTTAGGATACACTTTACTTTCCACAGCACCCTTAGAGACGCCTGCCGTAATTTATTGTTCCCCAGAATTAGAATCAATGAATGGCTTGGATAGATGAGAGCTATCAACTCACCAATCATCACAGCTAATTCAGTCTCTGGCATAAAGTAGCTGGATGTGGCTATGAGAAAAGCCAAATAGTAAGCAATGAAAAGGAGGAGGAAGGAGATGACAGCTTTCATGGCTCCCACATGGGCTTCTATGCTGGGGTCCCTGCACCCCGTGGCACTGACCTTCATCTGCCTGGTATGTCTCCACAGGGAGAGGAGCAAGAGGAGAAATGAGATCACGGACACGGAAAAGGGGAATAGCGTCAACAGGTTGAGGCAAATCTTGACGGAAGCATATTGGGCTTTATTTACTCTGCATTTCACAGTTATGTTTGTTTTCTTCTTTACCTTAACACAAGACCTGAAATCATCGTTCAGATTCTCAGAGACAACAAGGCTAATAAACACAGAGAAGGCCAAGCATCCCAGCAGGATCCTAGGAATCGCACTGTCAATTTTCCACTTCATCCAGAGGAAAAGGGGATGGAAGAAATTCGCGATCTTGAGGAAATAGAAAATGCTGAGGCAGGTGGCAAACCAGACATTTAAATGGTTGGTGAGCGTCCAGAAGAAGTCAATGATTCTCATTTTTTTACCGGTAGTATAGACATCTGGATACAGCCCCAGTATAAAATAGTCTAATAGTATGATACATAATAGACAAATTCTGGATATGGCCAGACTTGTGAGGATTAAATCAATGGAGGCAATCTTCCTATTCTTGATCCAGTTCATGCAGTTTACCAATCCAATGAATGCATTCCCTAAAATCCCCATTGCAAATTCTCCAGCGGCTATGAGCATCAAGGCGCTCTCCACTTTATCCAGCATGGTAAAATACAGAAATATCCAACCGCTTCTAGTTGGACTGATGTAGTTTGATAGGTACACCCACTTCTTAGACTTTGTTGTGATTTTCTTTACCTCTCTTATTGCAGTCTCTCTTGGGATGGAGACTGGAATGATAAGTAGAGACTGTAGCTATGATCATTAAATCCTTATCAGTCTTGAGAAGTTAATGTGATTGGTAATCCCTGGCCTGGCCACCTCGTGTATCACGTGTATGTAAAACCTGTATCAGCAGGTTTTACTTTTCCACACATGGCCAGTTTAGGCTGAGCTACATTTTAGGATGCAAATTAGACCCGTTCCCTTTCATGATCCTGCACTGTCTTTCTAAGGCTATGTTTTTTGTAAGCTTGGGATTCATTAATCTGTGGCACATACTAGTAACCTCAGTAGGACTGCTAGATTTAGCAAATAGAAACACAGGACACCCAGTTAAACTTGAATTTCAAATAAACAATGAATGATTTTTTTTTTTTTTTTTTAGTGTATGTACTAATCACATGAGATTGCTGAAGTTCAAATTTAATTGGGTATCCTGTGTTTTATCTGGCAAATCTAACCTCCAAAGATTTTCTAGCAAATAGAAAATGGGCCAAAATCGAAATTCACTTTGCAAAATGATAATATTGATTACTACTAAAAATCTAAAGTTTGGGTTAACATTCAAAACCATAGATTTTCAGGGAATTTAAAAGGTTAACACTAAATATAGGTTATTTGGTTCTAAAAAATATTTTAGCTCATTTATCTTGGTTGTTCAGATGAACATGCACAAGGTTTCATATCATAATGCATTGTCTTATTAGTCAAGTGACATTTAATGGTCATTTAGTTTGTGATGCTATATTTATTTTTATTTTTTTAATGTTTATTTATTTTTGAGAGAGAGAGAGAGGAAGAGACAGAGCACGAGCAGGGGAGGGGCAGAGAGGGAGGGAGACAGAATCTGAAGTAGGCTCCAGGCTCTGAGATGTCAGCACAGAACCTGATGTGGGGCTCGAACTCACAAACCACAAGATCATGACTTGAGCTGAAGTCAGACGCTTAACGGAATGAGCCACCCAAGCACCCCTGTGATGCTATATATATATATAATGAGATGAAGGAGTCATAATAAAAAACATCGATTACCTTTATATTTTCCCTTTTCATTTAAAAAGTACTCAAGGGCAGTTGTACACATGAAAGAAGAGAGCAAAATCCTGTGTTTTGATCTACCCTCTGCCCTCTGCCATGCCAAATTGTATCTGAGAATCTACATCCTTAGCTCTTCTAGACTATTCGGCAGGAGACCGATGATGAAACTTACCTCATTCCTACAGACAAACTCTTACCTTTATGCAGCTTCTCTAAATTTAGAGTTACTGAGAAACACTTTGCAACATAGTGTTTCCACGGAATAATTCTAGGGGTGCTCATACCTTCTTTGGGAACACGTATCTTCTCATCCATCCTCAAAGGACAAACCTTCATTCCTGAGATGCAGCTCTGATTTGGGGGGGGAAACATGCCTCATTCTGTAGCCATCTTCACAGATGACTGCTTTCCTCTGAGCTTAGAAATGATCCCTGACCCAAGCACATCATTTCCTTTTCCATAGTGTCCTGGTAAATAAAGGGCCTTCAGTAACTATAATCATACTTTTACCGAAATAAATTTTAGAATACGTTTTTTGTTTGCAAGTAAGAGTAGATTTTATACATAGCTGTGTAGTATAGCATGGAATTTATGGTGCCGGTACTATGAAAGCAGGATGAAAGTTCCTTGAAAGATTAAAAATACAACTATCATATGATCCAGCAAGCCCGATTCTGGGTATTTATCTAAAAGAATTTAAATAATGGAGTGCTAGGGTGGCTCAGTTGATTAAACCATCCAACTCTGGATTTCGGCTCAGGTCATGACCTCACAATTTTGTGAGATCGAGCCCCATATTGGGTTCTGCACTGACAGTGAGCCTGCTTGGGATTCTGTGTCTCCCTCTCTCTCTCTGCCCCTCTTCCATGCATACTCTTTCTCTCTCTCTCTCTCAAAATCCATAAACTTAAAACAATAAATAAATTGAAATCGGGGTCTCAACGTGATATTTGCACTCAGGTTTATTGCAGTATTATTCACGACAGCTAAATGTAGAAGCACCCTAATTGCCCCCTGACATATGAGTGAATAAAGAAAATATGTTACATACAGACAATGGATTATCATTCAGTCTTAAAGGGAAGAAAATCTTGCAATACGCAAACACACGGACGGACCTGGAAGACATTGGGCTAAGTGAAATAAGGTAGTTACAAGAAGGACAAATATTGCCCAGTTCCACTCATATGGGTATCTAGAATAGTCAAATCATAAAAGCAAACAGCAAAACAGTGGCTGCCAGGGCTCGAAGGGACATAAGAATGGCGAGTTGCTATCTGATGAGTATCAAGTTTCAGTTATGTGAGAAATATAGGTTCTAGAGATATGCTCTACAATATTGTGCTTACAGTTAACAACTGTTAACCATACTTTGTACACTTAAAGATTTGTGAAAAACATAGATCTCATATTAAATGCCCTAACTACAATAAAAAAAAAAAAAAAACAGTAAAGAAAACCGAAAAAAAAAATTTGTGCAAGAGTGTTTGGTCACCAGCTTACTACTTTGAACCCCAGTCATGGTCAGTGGAGGTATTTCAAACACTGGAGATACAGAAAACTAAATATGGAGGAAAGGACTTCAGACTAATGGAGGGAAACCTTCCCAGAAGTACTAATCTTATAAAATATTTATTGCATCTAAACCTGCAGAAGAATTTAAAGTTCGTTTCAGTGAAGAATTAGCAGATATTTTGCAGAATACACTAACTTATCCCATCAAGAGAACATCAGTTCTCCTGTCTTGTACAACAAATA
Organism: Panthera uncia; assembly: GCF_023721935.1. Classification (NCBI taxonomy): domain Eukaryota; kingdom Metazoa; phylum Chordata; class Mammalia; order Carnivora; family Felidae; genus Panthera; species Panthera uncia. Next base: position 43,807,509 of record NC_064809.1, read on the forward strand.
GCATCCGAAATGCTAGGATATTAGAAATATAGTTGATTAAGTTTATATACATAAGACTGTAAACATTGGGACTTTACGGAGTGAATTTTACATCATCATATGCAGAAAAATTGATAATCTTCAGGCAATTAATATTTTAGTTATAACAAAAGGAAATGAGAAGATTGAAATAGACCAGAATTTGACATAGCAAATGGCGGGAGCTGAAATGCACAGTCATTATCGGAACAGACGTGAATTTAGACATGCCAGATCAAGTGTTTCAGTGCTACTCTAGTAACGAAGGATTTGTTGTTCACAGTAGAATGAGGTTTTTGTAGTGACTCTATTTTTCTTCTTTTTGTGTGCATGTAATTTACTCTGTATGTGTTATGGGCATACATTGCTTTTTTACTGATAGCATGTAGTTACTCTACAATGTATGCTAATTTCTTCTCAATGAATTGCTTTTCTAGAGTCTTGAGTGGTAAGAGCCCTTGCAGGTCTTATTAAGAAAGGAACCTGAGCAAAGCAGTCTGATTGATATTAGTTACCCCCATCCTTTTACCGAGATTGTGAAGAGCACTTAGGAATACCCTTAGAGAGAGATGCTTGAATGAGTTCTGTTCCCATCCTACTGCTGCCTGAACAGCAAGTTGTTTGTACAGAAATTTAATTCCAAAGAAAATGAATAGGAGGTTCCAGAATAAGGTCCGCCAGAATATATTATGTAGGAGACAACCTAAAGCCTCACTCACTTGGGAGGAGACAGATACATAACTGGGAAACTGAACCAGACATGGGACAGGGGAGATCCGAGTTCCTAGTTAATAATCCAAATGGGAATGACCCAACAGAGCCACCAAGGGGGCAAAATGTAAATATGTGATAGGGAAAAAATGAAAAAAATCAATGCAGTTCAGTGCACTCTACCATGAGCCAAAGTAAAATCTTAAAACAAAGTAACTAGGCAGTACATGCCTAACCTCTGCAGTAAGGTGGCAAAAAGAGTAAGTGTGAGCTCTGAAATTCTCAGAGGAAAGAGTGAAGGTGAGAATCTGGGATGTAAAGACACAGAAAGGATATATACATTCATGTGCTAATAGGCCTCAAGAACACTTCAAGATGTGTACCCAAAATAAATGGGATAACAGGACGAAACAAGAGTGTATTTTTTTAATTAGGCAACAAGATTTGGTTTTCAGGTTTATGTATAAAGCTAAGATTTTACATCATGCAGGCTGTTTTGCCATATCTTGGCATCCTGATAGATGCCTGCCTCAGCTTGTTATTCCCAATAATTAAAATGAGTGAATGACCAGAAGGATAGAGAATTGGTATAGCTTCTCCAAACATCACAGCTAATTTGCTTTCTTTCATAAGGTGGCTAAAAGTCGCCAAAAGGGAAACCTCATAACACACAAAAAGGAGGAAGAGAAATGAAGTCATAGTTTTCATGGCTCCCGCCTGGGCCTCTGTGCTGGGACCTCCACAGCCTGTAACACTGGGTTTCATTTGCTTGACATGTCTCTGTAGGGACATAATTAAAAGAAAAAGTGAAATCAATGACACAGTCCATGGGACAATTGCCAACAAGTTAAAGGGGGTCAGCGGGTTGAAGAATTGACTCTTACTCACATGGAACATTCCAGTGCAGTTACTTTTATGTTCTGCAATTTTATGAAACTTCTAATCATAATTTGGTGTCATTGCCAGTAGAAGGCTGACCAAGGAGGAGATGGCCAAACAGCCCAGCAGAATCCAGTGAATCACTCTGTCAATTCTCCCTCTTCAGCCAGAGAAAAAAGTGGGTGGGAGAAGTTGGCTACCTTGAGGAAATAGAAAACATTGAGGCAGGTGGCAAACCATATACTTAAGTCGTTGGCAAGTGTCTAGATGATATGCATGATGGCTTTGTAGTTTAGCATTTTCATAAAAATCTGGGTAGAGATATCATTATGATGATATTTACTATCATTATACAGAGCAAACACATTCTGGAGATGGCTAGACTGGGGAGGATATAGTCAGTTGAGGAGATCTTTTTCTTCTTAATCCAGTCAATCCAGTTTACCAGTCCAGTGTATACATTCCCCAAAATTCCTATTATGAATTTTCCAGTTATTATGATCATGAAGATGTTGCCTTCTGTACAGAGCATGTTAGTAGAGAGAACACCCTGGTCTCCATTATCATTGCAGGTGGGCTAATTTGCAGATTCTCAGTTGAAGGGTGGTAATAAGTTCTTCAAGTCACGAAATAATGTTTTCTTTTCATTCACTATTTGGATTTTGATATCATTCCAGGAGTACCAAGCTCTCTTTGGAAATAGGATGGCTTCTTCATTTGTGAGGACTAAACCAACTGGTTGTTCCAAACATTTTGACTAGCTTTGAGCATGGGCAAATTATAATCATCACCCTTTAGTGAGTGGTAAGTGAAATCTTTGGTTGAAAATGCTCTCATACCCATTAAAAGAGATTTGATTTCATGAATTTGCAACAGGCTTCTTGCTATCAAGTTTTGAGTACTCCATTTGACCTGTTGAACTGAGTTTCAAATAGGGAGCCACAGAAAGCAAAGGAAAAAAAACATGTATTCCATAAAAATCAAAATGTGTAAAATGAAAGTTCATTTTCATCACCATAAATTGTAGGCCAATCAAGAGTCAGGTTTCCTGGCTCTTGGAAATGAATTTTAGTTTTGGAAATGATCAGTACAATTGGATTATAGAAAATTAACATTCAGTCAGAGGATAATAATTTTCATTTTCATATAAATGGTTAATCAGAGAAGGATATGATACCAATCTAATTATACATGCTATAGTGTTATTAGTCAGGCAGGCACGTGGCAATATTTACAAATATTTTGCCTCTATGTAGTTTTTTAATAGAAGTGAAAGATGCTAGATTAAAATTTGCTAGTTTCATTTCATTGAATATAGGAAATGCTCCCCGTCTGAAATGTTCATCCCAAAATATTGTCTCTTGGATAATAAACATTTTCATATAAAATTAAGGAAACACACTTTATTCTCTTTATAATCAACTCTTTTTATAAGACTTACAACCTTACATTCTACATTGTAGTCATTTCTCCTGATGGGGCAATCACATTTTTAAAAATGTTAACCGAATAATGTTTTCAGGGAATAAGACTAATTCTACTATCAAATTGATTTATTCTTTCTTGGGAGACCCATTCCACAATAAATTTAAATCTAAGTAATACAAATCACAGAACGAGGGTTCTTCTTCTCTGTATTTAAGTACTTAAATAATGTAAATAACATATGTAGTATATTTCCTATTTTTATTGCATAATGTGTTACAGGAAAGCATGAAATTAATAATTTAAGGAAACCTAGTTATCTGTAAAATGTTACCAGAAACAGAATAGAAAAGCTAATGATGCTAAGAGGGAAAAAAACAAACAAACAAACATGTCAAAGATTCTTGAGTCTAGAAGGGTAGAGAAAACATTCCAAAGAATCTTTGAGAATTAACTCTAAAGCTGGGTGGTTTTGATATACATATCCCTTAACTGTAGACCCCACACTCCTTTTCCTAGTCAAACATTTTCTTGAGATCACATCTCTTTTCCTACATTATATTTCACCCTAGAGAGGGTCTCACCAGTGTTTTATCTCCTTCCTTAATGGGACAAATCATTCTAGAAATGGAGGGGGTAGAGCAGAAAAAATAAGAACTGACCTCCTCTGGCTCAGAAGAAGTACAGTTTCTTATAGGATAAGAATTATAGGAAGGGCTGATATGTTTTTTTTTTTTTTTTTTCAACGTTTATTTATTTTTGGGACAGAGAGAGACAGAGCATGAACGGGGGAGGGACAGAGAGAGAGGGAGACACAGAATCGGAAACAGGCTCCAGGCTCTGAGCCATCAGCCCAGAGCCTGACGCGGGGCTCGAACCCACGGACCGTGAGATCGTGACCTGGCTGAAGTCGGACGCTTAACTGACTGCGCCACCCAGGCGCCCCAGGGCTGATATGTTTTAAAACCTCTTCCCCGCAGCCTGTTTGCCTGAAATTCTTCTGCTGCTTTTTGAGCTCAAGGTTTTTACCAGAATATGACAGAAAGGAGAACCTCTTTGCCTTAGACTCATCTTTCCTGCAGACACAAGGAAATGCACGGGGCTCAAGGATAACAGTTGACTTAAAGTTAAACAAGATGGAAATGTGAAGGAACACAAAGGGAAATTTAGAATAATGATAGATATGCATGACTCTTAACAGCATACAATTAAGCAAATGAATGTAATCCCCGGGGAGAAGGGAGACAGTCTTTTGTTGATTTCTTTCTCCCCATATTCAGGATTCTCTGTGGAACAAGAGGTTTCCTTCTTTTGTGGAAGCCCTTCACACACCTTAGCACCTTCAGAAAGGCCTCCCTCAGTTTGCTGTTGCCCATGATCAGGATGAACGAATGGCTTGATGGGAAAATGACAGTGACTATGCCACCAAACATCAGCACTAACCGCCCTTGAGGAATCAGGAAGCTAGAAGTGACTACAAGAAAGACTGCATAGTACATGATGAAGAGAAGCAGAAAGATGGTCACTGCCTTTATGGCCCTCATGTGTGCCTCTGTGCTAGAGTCCCTGGACCCGGTGGCGTAAAGTTTCATCTGCTTAGTGTGTCTAAAGAGGGAGAAAAGTAACAAGACAAAGGAGATTAGGCACAGAGCAAAGGGAACTAGAGCCCCCAGATTCAGGATAATCAGTTTGAAAGCGCTTGGGGCTTTACTCACTCTGAATTCCCAAGTTATGTTTTCCTCATGATTGACTTCGACGTGACCCCAGGATCCCTCTTTCAAAAAGACACTAATAATTATGGAGGTGAGGAAGGACGCCAGAAAAAGCCCCAGGACGACTCTGGTAACGTTTAGCTTCAGCCAGAGGAACACCGGGTGGGATATGTTGGCTATCTTCAGTAAGTAGAAAATGCTGAGGCAAGCAGTGAACCAGACACTTGAATGGTTGCTCAGTGTCCAGAAAGCATCCAAGGTGTTTATTGTCTCATTTTGAGCATACGCATGTGGAGAGAGCAGCAGAACAAAGCCATCTGCAGATACCACACACAACACACAGATTCTGGAGATGGCCAAACTCACCAGGATGATGTCAATCACGGAGCTATCTTGCCTTTGGAGCCAACCAGTGCAGTTAACCAGTACAATAAATCCATTTCCCCAGATTCCTATAGTCAATTCACCAGCAATCAAGACCATATACATTACCTCCACTGCACTTGGCATGTCAGCAAAGTTCTTGTCTGGGATATCACCGATGACGGTGTCTGCTTTCAGCTGACCAGTGAAGGATGGTGTTTAAGTCTGCCACTGTCGTCCTGCCGGGTATTTGTCTTTTGCTGTCCTCTTTGTCGGCATTGATCCAGGTCAGTGAGATAGCCAGGTCTGCCCCGGGTGACAACGGCCTGCCTGCCGACCCCACTGATTGACCAGTCCTGGCTCTCAAGTGAAGTGATGATTGCAAGCCTCTAAGATGCAAATAGGAATGGATCTGATTTCTTGGATTTGCACAACCTTTCTCCTTTTAAGCTCTGTATATTTTGGAGTCTTTGAATTTAAGCTTTAGACCAGGAACTGCAAGCAAGAATCAATTACTTGGAAAACAATGGATCCAATTTAATTCGGAGATGTGGCAACATGACCACCTCTGATGATTTGCAAAGTACCCCCAAGTTATGGTCCATTTTGTGCAAATGCATGTTTGGGAGATTAAAAATGATTGCTAATTTAGAGTGTAGATAGTTAATGTGACTAATTTCAGCCTTACAGCAATGTATTCACTTCATTAATTAGAATAACTCAGGTAAGGCAGCTGTGGTTTTCAATTTTCTTGTAAGGACGGTTATTTTATTTCCAGCTCTTTTGCCTGGGAATGGGGAAGACTGAGCACCGAAGATATTCAAGTTGTGCCTGTTATAACACAGAATTTCACCTCGGAATCTGTACTTGTATGCAGCCGATTATGCTTTGTTAAAATCTGAGTGCGATCTTCCTTATAATGCCTCTTTAATAACGGATACCGATTTCGAAGACAAAACATACTTGATCATATTGCTAGTATTTGTGTGCATTTTTGGTTGTTTCGTGATTTAAGACACATAGCATCTAAATCCACAAAACAATAAACCAAGGTATAGTAATATTCTCTTGCACTGACTTTAATGTTTCACCAACTTAACATGTAAGCTGGAGGCTTCTAGGCTTTGCTATCACTGGAGGGGCTGCTTTGTCAGAGACAAAGGGCTTGAGGTGATGATCTCAAGAAAATGCCCAACCTCATTTGTATACGTGTTTTACGTATGTTGGTGACAACAGACCCTGAGTCTGAGACATTGAGGACTGGAGACGAAGAGTGCCACCCATTAGGTGGGTTAGGAGTCAAGTACCTTTTTACATATTTAAAAGCCATTTGAATTTTTTTTGATGGACTATTTACATATTTGCTCATTTTTCTACCCTTTTAATGAATTTCTATGGTGTTTATACCTTACAGAAATTAGCACTTTTCCCATGTTCTGTATCGACAATATTTCCCACTTTGCCATTTGTATTTAGCCTTTCCGCGTATTTTTTATTTTTATTTTTTTAATGTTTATTTATTTTTGAGAGTGAGACAGACACAGCATGAGCAGGGGAAGGGCCTAGGGAGAGGGAGACACAGAATCAGAATCAGGCTCCAGGCTCCAAGCAGTCAGCACAGAGCCCAATATGGGACTCGAACTCACGAACCGTGAGATCATGACCTGAGCCAAAGTCAGTCGGCTCAACCAACTGAGCCACCCAGGCGCCCCTCCATGTATTTTTTAAATGTAAGCAAAAGTTTTCAAATTTCATATAGTTCTATTTATCAGTCTCTATGACTTCTGGATTTTGAATTATAGTTAGAAAATTTCTCCATTGAACTTTTCCTATATTTTTCTCTATTATTTTCATGATTTGCTTTTTTTTTTTTTTAACAACACAACACTTAAAAAACAATTTGGGAATATATATGTATATATATCTACATTATCAAGTGTGGATCCAACTTGACTTATGGATCCAAGATGGCTATCCACTTGTTTCAATTATATTGACTTGGTAATCCATCTTGCACCCCTGCTTGAGATGCCACCTCTATTTAAATGATAATTTCCCAGGGCACCAGTTGAGGATCTGACTTTGGCTCCTGTCATGATCTCTCAGTTTGTGAATTGGAGCCCCCGGTCGGGGTCACTGCTATCAGCCGGTCAGCACAGAGCCTGCTTCAGATCCTCTGTCTCCCTCTCTCTGCCCCTCCTATGCTTGTGCTCTCCCCAAAATAAATCAATATAAAAAAACTGTTTTAATAAAATAAAAAATAAGATAAATGATAATTTCCCTTATGTATTTGCAGATGAAGTGGCTACTGTTCTTGTCTTTTAATGCATTAGTAATGACTAAAAGGACTGTGAGTGGCATGGCTATTTCCACCTGCATAAGGAGAACTTATGACAAGTTGAGATTTTAAATTTCACCTCCTGACAGTCTGAAAACCAGAGGTCTGTGGTGGCCCTGAAAGATTCACTTATTTTTTATGGCTGTAAGTCAGATCTAAAAGTGAATTGTGTAGATAAGAGATTTACCATATCAGATGTATTCACAGACTCATCAAGTCTCATCGAATGAAATTTAGAACAATGATGGGAAACGAGTAGGACCTTAAAACTGGGAATGAGGATATCTAGGTGCACTTGGATAAATAAAGCTGAGAATCTCAAACTCCTTTCTGGTGGAGGCAGTCCACCTTCCCATGTCAGAGGAATCTGCCTCGTTTTGCTTGAAGACCGTATAGCAACCTCACCCGGGAAAGTTACCATGCAAAGTGATGCTTACTTCCTTTAAGATCCACCTCAGTCACCATTTTTGTCTCTAGACTCAAAACCAAGGTCCTACTACAGCGTGCTCCAGGCAGTGGGGGAGAGGACAAAGTGGGAAGATAATTACAAAATCTGGCCAAGAGGGAAAACATTTATCCTCCAAAAGAATTGCAAGATTTCACACATTTATGTTGGCTGACAGTCAAAGCACACATGTAAGAACAGACTCTAAGGATTTCAGACCAAAGAGGATAGATCCCAACACTGGATCTGGGTCAATGTATTGATAATAGCTGCCCCTTTATAGAGTCTAGGTTCAGCATGTTCACTTGTGTCATTTCTCGAATCTCTTGCGATCGGAAGCGCTCGAACACAAACACAGCTAGGCAGATGTTCCTTTAAATTCATTTTCTTTTCCTTGTTGAAATACTTTGTACCATTCTTTAGAATCTTACATTCTCTGTTGACATTTTCTCTTTAATTATGCTACTGATTATTGCAGGTCAAGTCAGGCAAATGACTATATTTTCCACATGTATCAAGAATGGAATGCTGGTCTTATTTTCAGACAGCTCGTATTTTTAATTATTTGCTGACTTCATCTACCCCCCCCCCCCGCCCCCCCACACACTCCAAATCCCTCACTATGTCCACTGCAATTCACAGTAAATCATCAGCCAGAAACTTGTGTTCTCATTCATTTTTCTCACAGTTCATTTTACCTTCTTTGAACTCAGAAGGTCTTAAACTTTGGCAGATTGGTGAAGACTGTGATGTCTTCAGAATAATTTTTTTAAGTGAACAAAATGAAAATGCATGGAATTTTAGAGGAATCCAGATAAATTAAAGTATATATATATATTATATATATTATGTATATTTAAGTTGATATGCTCCGATTCGAGAGACCCCCTGAAAACAAACCACCAGAGTCCAGAGTCAAAGCCAAGCGGCAAGGGTCGTTTATTGCAGGTTCGAACCCGGTCCTCCGCGCACTCGTTGCCAGTGACGCTAAGAGGCCCCGAGCGAGGATCTTACAGCTTCTTTTATAGACAGGCACAAACAAGTTAGGGATTTTTTTGTGGTTACAGAGCTGTTATTGGTTGACATTTAAATTTGAACACTCAGCAGAACTTGATTGGTTCCCACCTTTAGGTCAGACCACAACCGGGCATGCCCTGGCTGGTTCCGGGAACGGCGGGGGGTGGGGGGGGGGGAGGTCTTTTCTTTGCAGTTGTGAGTACACCTGGTAATTTTTCTCTTAGTCTCTCAAAGTCATCTTTATACCCAATGTGGGGATCAAACTTATGACCCCAAGATCAAAAGTCTCATGCTCTTTCAACTGAGCCAGCCAAGTGCCCCAATTAAAGTATATTTTTAATGCGATATGGTCATTTCTGTGCTTCTCTTTTCATCTGGCAGAAAGAGCAGTAATAAAGGTAAATGATAATTTGAGGTCTCTCAAACAATAGTGATTTGTGATTTCTAGAAGTAAAAATCACAGGTACTGTTAATGTTTCTATGATTGCTATTTGCATTCATACCTAGAAAGAATGCTAGGTTTAAGTTAAAGGTTAATGAAAAGGAAGATATAATTGGGTGCCGGTACAAGTTCATAGACCCCTCAATTTTATCCATAGATGCCTTATTTTAAGACCTCACATTATGCTCAGTGAAATGAGTCAGGCAGAGAAAGACAGATACTGTATGTTTTCACTCATACGTGGATCCTGAGAAACTTAACAGAAGACCAGAGGGGAGGGGAAGGAAAAAAAAAAAAAAGTTAGAAAGGGAGAGAGCCAAACCATAAGAGACTCTAAAATACAGAGAACAAACTGGGGGTTGATGGGGGGTGGGAGGGAGGGGAAAGTGGGTGATGGGCATGGAGGAGGGCACTTGATGGGATGAGCACTGGGTGTCGTATGGAAACCAATTTGACAAGAAATTATATATATATGTATATAATATATTTAATATATATTTTTATAAATTATATATAATACGTTTTTATAAATTATATATAATATATATTATTATATATTATATTATATTATATTATATTATATTATATTATATATTATATATATAAAATAAGGCCTCACAACTAAATCCTGACTCTCCTCTATGGACATTGCTTCCTCTGCACCCTTTCAAGTGGTAACTGTTCTCCCTCTCACACCCCATCGTCCGACTGAGGCGAAGCTGGCCTGGGTGTTTCCTTTCTTTGTCACTTTGAAGAGCTCATTCTCCCTACTTCCTCACAAATCACCCAGCAACTTGGAATCTCCTGTCCTCTATCTATACATTTTTGCAGTGTAATATTGCAATCATTCACCAGTCCTCCTTTTACTTTAGACTTTGGTCTATAGTTAAGTGTATTAGACTTCACCACCATTCTTTTTGCCAAAGTTCCCCCAACCATCTCTTAATTAGATAAAGTCAGCCTCTAATCTATTTCTCATGAACGGCTAGTAGGTACCGTATTTCCTGAGTCCTTGTATGTTAAAAGCATCTTCCCTTCCCCAACAACCTTGGTACTTGGAAGACAGTGTGGCTAGTTAGAATATTATTGGCTCACGCTTTTTTCCTTGCGCTTAGTGTAAATTTTGCTCTCTTTTTCCTGTTGTGGACGAATGCTGTTGAGAAGCCGGATATCAGGTTTTATTCTTTCCCTTTCGAGTGACTTGTTTTCTTTGCCTGTTTACTCAGAGCCGTTTATCTTTACATTTAAAGTCTAGCATGATGAGTAGGGGTATGTCTCTGAGCTTACCTTTCTGGAACGGTTTTCCCATGTGTGCTGTCATGCCAACGTATGGCATCAAGAAATTTATTTTTTTTTAATGTTCATTTATTTTTTTAATGTTTATTCATTTTTGAGAGAGAGCTAGTTGGGGACGGGTAAAGAGGGAGACAGAGGATCCAAAGCAGGCTCTGCAATGAGGGCAGAAAGTCCAATCTGGGGCTCAAACCCACAAGCCAAGAGATCATAACCTGAGCCGAGGTCTGACTCTCAATCGACTGAGCCACCCAGGCGTCCCTTTAAGAAATTTATTTTTAAAACGCTTTCTTAAATCCCCTTTTTAAGTATTAGCCCATTTCCTTACTTTGTTTTTTCTCTTCAAGGAGCCAGTTATTTGTTTACCATGGTCTACTTTTTCATATTTGCCTTTTCCTCTTTCATATTATTGTCTTTTACCATTTCTGTGTGCCTTCCTCCTTTCTCGTGTCTATCTTTTATCTCCTTTACTACTTTGTTAAGTCTATGTGCTCCTACGCGTGCTAAAATTTCTCTTCACTTCTAGGGTGGTTTTTCTTTCTTTCAGTTTTTGGTTTTATTTCTATCAGCTTCTGTGTCATGTCTTCCCATTGTTTGGACACCTCTTCTTTGAGTGTTTCATTTATGGTTCAGGGTGTTTTTCACTTGTTTCATTCTCTTGAATTCATCTTAGCCTATGTATCAATTTCCCCCTGTTTCATGGTTGTTACTTTTCTAGTGTATATTCATGTACTGAAAATGCTGAAAAGGTTGGTTTTCCTTTTGTGTGTGTGTGTGTGTGTGTGTGTGTGTATGTACCTGCTTTTTTTTCTGTAGTAGTTTTATATATATGTAGATATTTTATTTTTTGCTGTTATGATTACTGTTGTGGTGGTTCTTGGAATTTTAAGGCTATCCCTGCACCAACTACTAGCAAGGCAAAATTTTTTTTTTGACAGTTGAAGGGCTAAGGTTATAGCTGGGTGGTCTTTAGTTATTTCTCAGCTCTGGGATCTTCTTTTTTAAAAAATTTATTTTTAATGTTTATTTATTATTGAGAGAGAGAAACAGTGTGTGAAAGGGGGAGGGACAAAGAGAGAGAGAGAGATGCAGAATCTGAAGCAGGCTCCAGGCTCTGAGCTGTCAGCACAGAGCCCGATGCAGGGCTCGAATCAACGAACAGTGACATCGCGACCTGAGCTGAAGTCGGATGCTTTACTGACTGAGCCACCCAGGCCCCCCTGGGATCTTCTTGAGTTACTACAGTTTGGACACTTTCATTATTATATATCGTTATTCTATGGACAGACTTCCTCTCATTTTCCAGTTTTACCTTGTTTCTCTTACCTGTCTTGCTTGGTTTTGGCTTGTGCCTCAAAGAGATGCTGCTTCAGCTTTCTGTTGTGTCTTGCTGTCTCCCTGAGAGGCGCTGCTTTCCTGACCGTGACCTCATGCCCCAAGCATTTTGCATGCCTCTTCATTGCTACTCTTCTGTAGCCAAGTGCAGTTTGCACACAGTCTAACTCATCTTTTTCTCAGGGTGTGGACCTTATGGACGGCATCTGGCTTTTGTCACTTCTAGGGTCCTTCTAAAGCCTCTGCTTCTCTGGGGGCGCCTGGGTGGCTCAGTCGGTTAAGCATCCAACTTCGGCTAAGGTCATGATCTCCCAGTTTGTGATTCAAGCCCCACGTCAATCTCTGGGCTGACAGCAGCTTGGAGCCTGGAGCCTGCTTCAGGTTCTAGGTCACCCTTTCTCTCTGTGTCCCTCCCCGGCTCATGTTCTGTCTCTGTCTATCTCTCAAAAATGAATAAATGTTAAAAACATTTTTTTTTTAAACCTCTGCTTGTCTGAACAGATCACCTGGAGTTCTGAAAAACAGAATAACAATCTAATATACATAATTGTCCATTTGAAAAATATGAAAAAGCAGGGGTGCTGGGGTGGCTCAGTCAGTTAAGCATCTGACGACTCTTGATTTGGGCTCAGATCATGATCTCACGGTTCGTGACACTGAGCCCCGTATCGGGCTCTGTGCTAACAGCGTGGGATCCCCTCTCTCCCTCTCTCTCTCTCTGCCCCTACCTCACTGCCATGCTCTCTCTCTCTAACATAAAAAAAGTGGTTAAAATGGCATACTTTTTGTTGTATATATTTTACCATAATAAAAAGACATTTTAAATAAAAACAAAACTTTTAAAACTTGAAACTGCAGACCAGAAAAATAAGCAACATAGGAAAGACTAGAAATAGATAAGACAAGCTAAGCTTCCTCTTTTACTTGGGATGAAGATAAAGATATTTTTAAACCAGCACATGAAACTGTGGTATCAATAGAATATAGGAAAGGAGGGGAAGAAAATTAGAAGAAGCATGCAAAATTAAAAAAAAAAAAAAGAAATGAGAAGATAGAAAATTCATATAACTGCATTATGGTAAGTGTAAAAATGTCCACTCAATGATCATAATTTTGAAATTCTAATATTAAACAAAGGATTGGGGCGCCTGGGTGGCTCAGTCGGTTGAGCGTCCGACTTCAGCTCAGGTCATGATCTCACAGTCCGTGAGTTCGAGCCCCGCGTTGGGCTCTGGGCTGACAGCTCAGAGCCTGGAGCCTGCTTCCGATTCTGTGTCTCCCTCTCTCTCTGCCCCTCCCCCGTTCATGCTCTGTCTCTCTCTGTTTCAAAAATAAATAAACGTTAAAAAAAAAAATTAAAAAAAAATAAACAAAGGATCAAAAATCAGATATTTGTTTTCTGCCGGAGACAATAAAAGAAAAATATAGAAATGTTGCAAATATACAGATGGAACACACAGTAATTAAATAGGAAGCAAAGTAACAAAATTAGTGATTTTTTAACATGGACAAAAGAAAATTTAAAGAAAAAACCTACATGAATGGACAAACAGGGTTTTTAATATAAGTAAACAAAATAATAATGAAAGTACTGGAAGTGCTCGGGTGGCTCAGTTGGTTAAGTGTTTGACTCGTGACTTCAGAACAGGTCACGACCTCACATCACGAGATCAAGACCTGCACTGGGCTCTGTGCTGAGTGTGGAGCCTGATTAAGCTTCTCTCTCCCTCTCCCTCTGCCCCTTCCCCCCACCCCGACTCTCTCAATAAATAAATAAATAAGTGTAACGACCACAAATGCAATTAAAATTATTAATATTGCTTCAAGTTAAATGCAGCTACATGGGGCACCTGGGTGGCTCAGTCGGTTGAGCATCTGACTTCGGCTCAGGTCATGATCTCGCGGTCCCTGAGTTTGAGCCCTGCGTCGGGCTCTGTGCTGACAGCTCAAAGCTTGGAGCCTGCTTCGGATTCTGTGTCTCCCTCTCTCTGACCGTCCCCCAGTCATGCTCTGTCTCCCTCTGTCTCAAAAATAAATAAACATTAAAAAAAATTTTTTTAAGAAAAAGTTAAATGCGGCTACAAATGGACTCATCAATCACTCAATCATCATGAATGAATGCATATCGTCAATTTCAAATTAACACATAATAAACATGGGTGTAAAGAAGCAGTATCATTAATATGGTTCATCTCATCCATGTAAGTTTGACTGTAGCACCATCAAACTCCTTTCAAAAAAACATGGAACATTCACCAAAGTAGGTCATATATTAGGCCAAATAAATCTTTCTTTTTTTTTTTAAAATTTTTAACGTTTATTTATTTTTGAGAAGAGAGAGACAGAGCATGAGCGGGGGAGGAGAGAGAAAGAGGGAGACATGGAATCTGAAACAGGCTCCAGACTCTGAGCTGTCAGCACAGAGCCCAACACAGGGCTCGAACCCACAGACTGCGAGATCATGCCCTGAGCCGAAGTCAGACGTTTAACTGACTGAGCCACCCAGGTGCCCCAAATAAATCTTATCCTAGGCCAAGCATCATACAAACATGTTGCCTGACCCAACTTCAATAAAATAAAATATCAACACAGAAGCTACCTTTACAAGTCTCATATAACTAGAGAATCATTCTGTTAACTCTTGAATTAAAAGGAGACTGTTAAAAACTGAGAACAAACTGAGGGTTGATGGGGGGTGGGAGGGAGGGGAGGGTGGGTGATGGGTATTGAGGAGGGCACCTTTTGGGATGAGCACTGGGTGTTGTATGGAAACCAATTTGACAATAAATTTCATATATTGAAAAAAAATAAAAAAATAAAAAAAAATAAAGGCCAAGGTTTAATAAAATTAACAGTTTTTACAAAAAAAAAAAGGAAATTACAAGGAATATTTTGAAGCTCTTTGAGCTGATTGACAGTATAAAAACTATGTGTCAACATTGCAGAATGTATCTAAATCAATATTTATGCAGAAAATATATAGCTTTGAATGCATTTACTAAAAAAAAAAGAAAAAATAGAAAGAAGCTAGAAAAGAACAACCAACTTTTGCTTTCAAGGGTACAGAAAACCAGATGTCTGGAGAAATCCCTCCAGTCCAGAATACATTAAAATATGGGAAAACAAGTTCATAATTACATTAAGTGCATGGCTTAGCTGCCAGGAAAACTTTTAAAAAATATTCTCAGATGCCAAAAATGGTGGGAAATTGCAAATTTTGAGGGGAAAAGGAAGGGCTGAAAGTAGTGGGGGGAGGGGCATTTTCAACCTCCTTTATACCAGAACATACATTTTAAAGGACCATGCGCATGGTGGGTAGGGTACCTACCTTGGGCCTCTCCACGGTTAGAAGTCAGATTGAATGCAATCAAGGCAATCCCTTAAAAGCAAATGAAAAAACTCTGGATGCCTAACAAAAGGTTAAAATTAGGGGTATTTACTTCTCGACCGCACTGAATTGAAGGGAGAATGTAATAGATCTGTTATTCTGAGAATTTCCGAGAATAAACTTGCCCACAAGCATATTTGTGACCAGAATTTGTACCACCAGTGCAGCCTAGAAAATCATGAACTGAAAATGCAATTTAAAGAAGTACAGGACAGGTGGTATCCCCCCCGCAGCCTCACGAGCAAAGTCATATCCTTTCTGGCAGAGGGCACTGTAAAGACACTTTACTGCTGGGAGTTCTTTAAACAATCCCCACAGGTACGGTTCTAATGAAACCAAGTTCCAAGCAGAATCACAAAACATCCGACGACCCGGAGTCAGAAGCAAGCCAGTACATGACAGCAACAAGGAAAGAAACAGATTCATAAATACGGAGAACCAGCTGATGGTTGCTAAGGGAGAGGGCAACATGGGTGAAGGGGATTAGGAGGTACAAACTCCCAGTTATAAGATAAATGAGTCACTGGCAGATAAAGCACAGCGTATGGAATATAGTCCGTAATGTGGTTTTATGCTTTTGGTGGTCAGCATTTTATATTGTATGCAATTGTTGAACCACACCCCAAACTAATTTAATATTATATGTCAATGATACTGCAGTTAAAATTTGTTTAACTTTTTAAAAAGGCTTTTATTTACTTATTTATGTTGAGAGAGAGAGAGAGCATGAGCAGAGGAAGAGCAGAGAGACAATCCCAAGCAGACTCTACACTGTCAGTGCCGAGCCCGATGTAGGGCTCTGTCCTACAGCCCATGACATCGTGACCTGAGCCAAAACCAAGAGTAGGTCACTTCACTGACTGAGTCACCCTGGCACCCCTAAAACTTTTTAATTAATGAAAGTAAAAAAAAAAAAAAAAGAGTACAAACAATTAACTAAATTATCAGACCTGCCAAGGCAGTAGACATTTAGAGTCGGTACTTATAGTTTATGAAAACTCTGGAGAATGCTGTTTTTATCATTCCTCAAAGAAAGTTAACCAAACAGATTTTTTTTTATTTTAGTTTTTACATTTATTTATTTTTGAGAGACAGAGAGAGCACAAGTGGGGAGGGGCAGAGGGAGAAGGAGACAGACTCCAAAGCAGACTCCAGGCTCTGAGCTGTCGACACAGAGCCCAATGGGGGGCTCGAACTCACAGACCGTGAGATCACGACCTGAGCCGAAGTCGGACGCTCAACCGACTGAGCCACCCAGGCGCCCCCCAAACAGATTTTATATTCATGTATCCTGTTTTTTCTTTGATTATATTTCCCTGATTACATCAATTATTGCATAAATTACAGAAAATTTCAAAATTTACAAAACGCTAAAAGAAGAAAACAAAAATCATCTATAATCCTGCTGTTTGTGGATAAAGGACTTATCCATCTAGTTTACATATAAATGTAATCAAAACAAATTTTTAAGCAACGTACCTATGTATCTATACCTGTCTATTTTGAAATTTGTCTTGAAATCCACACAGAAACATGTTAACACTAGTTAGGTAAGTGTTACAAATATGCACAGTCTTAATTTCTCCTTCGTACTCTGTGTTTTTGAATTTTAGGTGCAGCGAAACAGTTTGATTTTATAATCAGACAAAGAAAATGGATGAAAGGAACATACGCCAATAAAAACAAATCAAATGTTTTTCAAAATAGCAGTGGAAGAAATTGTAAATGTAAACAAAGGGATTTGAGTTCATATACATTACAAACTTATTTCCACAAACACCACAAATTAAGGTATTTACTGAACAGCAAATTAAGAAAAAAGATCATAACATATATGCCATAATGTTAATATATAAATTGTCAACTTGGTAAGAAACATTACAAGGCGTGGAAAAAAAAAAAAAAACCAGAAGGAAAACAAATGAACAATTCTCCTGAATTATATGCCGTTGGTTAATAATTCTGTACAAGTGCTTAACTTCGTTAGTGATCAAATAAATGCAAATTAAAAAGATGTTTTGTGGTCAAAGTAATAACTTGAAAAATAATAATCTTGAATGATTTTGAGATTAAAATAGGCTGGGTCATGTTTCTTGCTATCAAAATATTAGCTTACTGTTTCTGCGGGGCAACTTAGCAACTGCAAGGAATTTATCAAGTTCTTCCATATTGGAATTTTAAAAAATGTTCTATTTATTGATTTTGAGAGAAAGCAAGAAGCAAGCAGGGGAGGGGCAGAGAGAGAGAGGGAGAGAGAGACTCCCAAGCAGGCTACTGCCTATCAGCACAGGGCTCGAATGCATGACCCATGAGATCATGACCTGAGCTGGAATCACAGAGTTGGACACTTAGCCAACTGAGCCACCCAGGTGCCCTGATATTGGAATTTTTCTTTAAAAAATGATTTCAAATACCGCACTCTCTATATACTAGTCATGCTGGACTTTCATTTCCTGCAATGCCCTCTACTCCTTCTTGCTTTGACACCTATGCACCCACCCCAAATCTCTCCTGTTCTGCCCACCTTACTTTTAGGCATTATTCAGATCTAAAGCAAAACAAAACAAAAACATTTCAAGCTCAATGACACCTTCTCTATGCGCAGGACCAAATCAGGTCATTTGCTTAGCACCTTAGCACCCTTTAGTTTTTTTTCTCTCCCACCACCATAAATAGAATTGTTTAAATTATTATTTGCTATTTATTTGCTTTTCTACCAGAATGTCTTACTCATTACATTGGCCTCTTGTTCAGTACTATAGCTTCGGCACCTGGCAGAGTTAGTGTTCAAAAACTATCAAATGAATTAAGCCCTTATATTTAGATATCTTCTAGGCCCCAGGCCATCGTATAGGGTCCATGGACTTTTACAAGTTGCCAAAATAGGTTACTCAGGTCGCATTCTGGGTTGGATACAAATATTCACTTTAAAAATCAGCATTTTAGGGACACCTGGGTGGCTCAGTCAGTTGAGCGTCCGACTTCGGCTCAGGTCATGATCTCGTGGTTCGTGAGTTCAAGCCCTGCGTGGAGCTCTGTGCTGACAGCTCGGAGCCTGGAGCCTGCTTCCGATTCTGTGTCTCCCTCTCCCTCTCTCTCTCTCCCCTCTCCTGCTTACACTCCTGTGTCTCTCTTTCTCTCAAAAATAAATAAAACACTAAAAAAAAAAAAATTGAAAACCAGCATTGTAAATGTCTGTGAGTGCGGGTTTGTGTGTATGAATGTAAATATGTGTAAGACCCTTGAGCAAAGCATCTCACACTTCACTCTGATTCTATGCTGGCTTCAGTCTTGTGTCCCTCAGCACAACTCAGTGACCCTGGTGAGTCCTTTGGATCTGCACTTCTAGCAGAATCTTCGCTCAGCTCAACTCTAGTTGGTTCATGATTTTGCTTCATCTCAAATGAGTGGGTTTGAAGAATATAAAGACTCGTTTGATCAGTGCTCTGATCCCCTGTCCCCCATGTAGACTGTTTCCTGAGCTATTTCCTACAGAACACCTGCTGCTGTCACTACTGCTGCTCCATCAAACACATGCCAGTTAAAAAAAAAAAAAAAGGAAAAAAAAGAACATTAAGATCTAAACAGTGAAAATAAAAGTGATCTTTTAAAAACTTTAAAATGCACACTCAAAAGCTGCATCTCAGTCTCTGTCTCTCACATCCACATTCTAAACAGCGAGATCGATTACAATTTCCTTCGTCTCGCCTTCTTTTTTCTACGGGTCTTCTTGGTGAAAGGCTGTTAGTGCTTCACGGAAGTCAAGTCAAGCACGGTGAAAACTCTAGTTTTAGGTGCTTATTCTCACCAGTGAAACCCTTACAGTGAATAGTCTCCAAGCTGTTTCTCCTCTGAGCGGTGTGTGGAAAGGCGTGAGTGCACGGAAACTGACCGAGCCACTGAATTTTCATGGTGAAGAGTGAAATTTCCTATAACGTAGTCAAAATAATTATGGGAGAGTTTAGTGATGCTCAATAACACAGGTACAACCGATGCGAGTATGTCGTGCAAGTGGAACAGAACTGCAGGGGCTTCCTCTTCACTAGAACATTCTAGGACATCCATTTCTCCCCACACGAGTCTCTGCGGCTGGGAGCAGTCGCCCTGTCTTAATAGCACTTGACCTGCTGCAATGCTCTCAGAGAGGCTTGCTTTAACTTGCTGTTTCCGAGAATGAGGATAAATGAGTGACCCCAGGGGTACAAGACTGTGGTCATCATACCAAAAATAAACAGCAATTTTTTTTCTGGCATTGTGAAGCATGCTATTTCTATGGCCAGGCCTATAAAATGCAAGATAAAGAGGATGAGAAAAGATATCAAAACTTTCATGGCTTTCATATGCGCTTCTGTACTGGGGTCTTGGAATCCATTCAATTGCATCCGCCTGCTGTGTCTCCAAAGGGAAATGATTAACAGGAAACATGTAATCAGGAATAGCGTGAAGAGGAGAAGGACTCCTACATTGACCAAAATCTGCTTAGTAAAGAACTCACTCTTCGGCATGTTGAGCTGCCAGGTTGCGTTTCCATTCCCCACTTTACTATCTCTAAGAATCTTCACAATTTGATTACATGGCTCCCACGTAAAGAGCCATGAAATAAAAAAGGATCCCATCAGAAGGGGAAGAACCCAATTGATTCTACCCTTCAACCAGAGAAACATGTGGTGGGAAAAATTTGCTATCTTCAGGAAGTAGAAGGTGCTGAGGCTGGTGGCAAACCAGATGTTTGATTGATAATTATCCATAAGTAACTAATATAATCAATTAGGTGACCAGAAGAGTACATATCTGGAGAGAATATCTTTATAAATCCATCTACAATTACCATCAATATCAGACAAATTCTGGAAGTAGCTAAGCCGGTGAGGATGAAGCCAATCATAGAAAACTTTTTGTTCTTCACACAGTCCATACAGTTTACAAGTCCAATAAATCCATTCCCTAAAACCCCCAGTACTGATTCACTAACCGCTATAAAAATGAGAAGGCCTTCCACTATGCTTAGCATATCTGCCGATTCCCGGTATAGCTTCTGTTACGTCTGTTTTAGATTACCTGCTGCAGAATAGGACAAACGTTGGCGCCTTGATGGAAGAATTATGTTCTTCTCTTTCATTACACGAAGACTTGAAAGTGCCCCAATAATGCCTTGTGATGGAATCTGAAACGTCTTCATGGAGACCCCCTCAGGGACATCTATAAAACTTAGCCAGCCTGGAGAATGTGTGTACAAACTGAAGGCTTACCTACAATTTGTTAACATGCAAATGAAAGTTTCTGTGTTGGGGATTTCACTTGTCCTCCCCGGACTATTTTGCATTTGTTAGCCTGAGTTGTGGAGTAGGAGTGCCAAACGTATATCCACGGGAAACAACACATGACCGAAACAAAACTTGGACTTCATCTTTTTCTATATCAACTATAACATCATTTATGTTGTGTTTATGACAGTTTAGATGTACATAAAGGAAAAAAGTAGTTGATAGAGGCGACAAATGAATTTAGCCAGTATAGACACTTACTCTGAATAATGAAAGGCATACAGAAACATATTTTCAGCATTTTCCTGATAATTTAGGCAAGGTATATTTCAAGTTTCAATATAAAGAAGACAATAGGTTATAACTCAATTGTATAGAAACACTAAACACTTGTTACTTTGTGTTAAAGTAGGTATTAAAAACAATTAAAACATTAATGTAATACACTTGAATAATAATTTAATAATTTTGCTACTTTACTAAAAACTTAAGCTCAACTCTGGGTATGCTAAATTTCACAAATATTATCTTACAAAATTGTTGCTGGGTTTTTAGTCTCATAAGTTATTCCATCTATGAATGCAGAAGATTATGTTGACTGCTTTTGATTTCAAAGGCTTTTATTAATAATCTTTTCATCGAGGCTGTTCCACTTTGATGGGATCCATTCATTCATTTAGTCAATGAGTATTTTACTGAGTGTCTAAATATATTATGCTCTCTCCTGGACACTGAAGAAATAAAATGATACACAGGACCTCAAAGCTTGTGTGATTCATAGAGTTTATATTCTGATGGAGGAAGCAGGAAACCATTACTTAAATCAATGTATTGTTTTTATATACTTTTAAAAGTAACACTTGACATTTTTTTGTGACGTTAATATGTTCCCAACGCTGTGCTAAGCACTTTATGGTCATTTTCTTGTTTCAATTTCACAAAACAGGCCTTTAAAATAGGCTCTACTATTATCTTCATTTTAAAAATGAATAAACTAAGCTTTAAAGATGAGAACTCCCACTCATCTCGGCACAAACTCTGTGCAGAAAATTTCATAATGAGCTCGCAATAAAATACCATCAAGCATAGGAACAGACTATGCATGAGTTAGGAAAGCAAAACAAACACAAACAAGCAGCAAACTTAGGCTTTACATGGACTGCACACATTGGAATTGACAGATAAGATATCTGCAGATGTAACAGCTATGTATGAAAAGTTTTAAAAAAAATAAAGGGTGCAAATGCAATTTCAGAGAAGAACAAAAATAAGATACTGTCAGAAAGAAATGGGAACATTTGGGGATGAATCTTTTAGAAATAAAAAATAAATGATATTTGGGACACCTGGGCGGTCAGTCACTTAAGTGTCTGACTTAGGCTCAGGTCACGAACTCAGGGTTTTGTGGGTTCGAGCCCTGCGTAGTTGCTCTGTGCTGAAAGCTCAGAACCTGGAGCCTGCTTTGGATTCTGTGTCTCCCTCTTCTCTCTGCCCCTCCCCCCACTTGCTCTCTGCCTCTCTCTTTCTCTCAAAAATGAATAAATGTTTAAAAAAATTCAATAAAATAAATTCTATTCCATGGAAATGTGCTAAATACTCCAAATAAAAGACTAACATTAACAGCCAGGATTGTTAAAACCGTTTGTTTATTTATTTATTTTTAGGGAGGGGGAGAGAGAGAACACAGGAGACCAGGGGAGAGAGAAAATCCCAAGCAGGCTCCATGCTGTCAGCCCAGAGCTGGACAGGGGGCTGGATCTCACAAACGACGGGATCATGACCTGAGCCGAAATCAAGAGTCAGACGCTTAACGGACTGAGCCACCAGGCGCTCCACTGTTATGGTTTTCTAGAAGGTACAGATCTTGCATATATTTTAAAGTTAGGTACATCTATTTTTCCCCTTACAATTTCAAGCTCTTCCTCTGTGATTCAAAATGCCTTCTTGAGATTAAATGTACAGCTTTATTTTCTTTCAGTCCTTTTATAGTTTTTATTAAATAAATTTTTAAAAAATTAAGGTATTAAGCTCACACCCCCTCTTCCCCCCCAACCACCACCAAATAGTTTCCGTACTTACTAAGGTTCTTGGTTGCATAATCAGAAACTAACTTAATTTAAATGGAAAAATAATCTTTTAGAAGCTTATGTGTAACTCACAGAAATGAGAAATAGACTGGAAAATCAACTTGAGGCAATAACCAAGAAAGGGAATATACAGGTAACCTGCAACCACGAGAAGTCGTTGTAGGTCGTTGCCTTCCCCACTGTCATGGGACACTCGTGCCGTGACTGTAGGTTCACCACCTTCTCATCAGGAGCTTTCGTGGTGCAATCTGAAACTGGCCCCTGTATGAAGAAGTCAGGGAGAGACCCAAGAAAGAGGCAGGCCAGTCCATGTTGACAAGGGGCAGTTTTAATAATAGCAAAGGGAACTTACCTACAAAGCTTGCCTTGGGCAGCAGCAAGACAAATGAATCCCTGTACCCACTCTCCAAATCTGAAGAGTTTATAAAGAGGCCCTAATGGGGCTCATACTCCATGCATCTGCTGTCACCATCACATCACCATCTCAAGACTGTCCCAGAGCAGCCTCTGGGAGTGGAAAAGCCAAGTGGAACCCACATTCCAAGTACAGGAGAGGGAGTGAGGAAGCTTCCAAGTGTCTGGGCTCAGCTCATGGGTCAATTGGTGTCATATCTTTTTTCCATTACCTTCCCCAACACTCTACTCCTCCTGACCAGTTCTTACAATCTTTTACACCCAACTTTTTTCTCTTTTTTAATTTGAGAGAGAGAGAGGCACGTGGGAGAGAGAGGCAGAGGGAGAGAGAAACTTAAGCAGGCTCCATGCTTAGCCTGGAGCCCCACCCTGGGCTCAATCCCCCAACCCCGGATCATGACCTAAGCCAAAATCAAGAGTCGAACACTCAACCAACTGAGACACCCATTGCCCCAACATCTGCTCTTTTGCAACGGGCCCTGAGTGGTCAGCAAGAGGCTATATTAGCAAGGACGTGGTTCTTATGGAAGCCCTCTGGCTGCCTTGGAGGCTGTGAGAGAAAACACAGGTTAGGACAATAATTTTTCTTCAAATGTTTATTTAAATTCTAGTTAGTTAGCATACAGAGTAATTTTGTTTTCAGGAGTAGAATTTAGTAATTCATCTTTCCTGCATACAGTGTTGACATTCTCATGTCCTTTTCTTATCTTAGCTTGTCTTTCAACTTCTAGACATGAGTTTCAGCCTTCAGCCAGGCATCAGTGGCCAGCTAGAACTGCCCATCATGGAGGCCAGACCACTGGCCAGACCACAGTGCTCCCTTTCTTGCCACAGTGAGTAATGTACTGTGCACTGTTCCACCAACAAGTGCATTTTCTGGCATCCCTTTGCTCATGAGGTGGTCTATATGTATCTGATATATGGGCCACCTCTCCCCACCTAGAGGTTGATGGCCAATTCGAGATCTCCCCATAGAATGCCTCTTTTCCAAGGCCCATTTCTTTAGTCTCCTGCCTGGCTCACCAATTGTAGGCTCACAACCCTCTTAGAAGCTTTCCTGGAAACTGGCTCCTGTATGCAGAGGAGAGGGAGAAACCAAAGAAAGAGGCAGGCCACTCTCCATGTCGGTAGGTGGCATTTTAATAACAGCAAAGGGAATTTAAATACGAGGCTTGTCTTGAGCAGTAGTAAGACAAATGGATCCCCACACCCACCCTCTAAATCTTAGAAGTTTATAAAGAGGCACTAACCGGGCTCGGTCACATACACCATGCAGGTGTCTCACTCTGTTTTCAGCATCACATTACTATCTGAAGGCCATATCTTGGGGCAGCCTCTGGGAGCAGAAAAGCAAGTGGAACCCATCTTCCAAGGACAAGGGGAAGCATGAGGAGCCTCCAAATACCCAGGTTCAACTTTTGGGTCAATTGGCAGTCACATCTCTTTTTTTGTTTTTAATGTTTATGTATTTATGTATTTATGTATTTATTCACTTATTCATTTATTTATTTTTGAGAGAGAAAGAGCAGTCACATCTTTTTTGATCACGTTTCCCAAGCCATCACCCCTGCCATCGTTAAATTCACTGCCATGAAAAAAAGAACACTTGACTCATTTGCAGTCACTCGAAAGAATCTCTAACAGACCCGCATCTTTGGATCACTTCTGCAAGGTTCAAAGGAAGCTATCATCTAAAGGGAGCTCTTAGAGGTCAGAAAAATCAGCTGCTTTGACTCAGATCCAATCCTGTATTAATCATTTTCATTGTATGACAGACTGTTGCTGCATCCACCTTGTGATATGGTGGAACTGAGAATGTTCATTTCATGATGGGTAGCTCTGGTCTCATAGTCACTGGGTATCCCTTAGTTAGATGTACAATCTGTACTAGGGTTTAGTAACACAGCATGAGTAGTTCTCTCTGCAGAAAGCAAGGCTTTATCCCAGTATTCTTAGGGTTCTGGACTGCAATTCCATCAGGGCTTTCCCATGACATCTTTATCTACCTCTCATAGCATTGAATCTACAAGGTCATGTGGCCCAAGTGCCAGGACAGCTTGCACCACAGACTGGACCTGCTACAGAGGCCTCCTTTGCTTCGGCCCCTTTCTCTCTTGAACACCTTCATTGAGTTTAGCATAGCTTCCCTCTTCATTCATTCATGACTTTGTTCAAATGCTACCTTCTCAGTGATATTTTTCTTGGCCATCCTATTTAAAATTGCAACACTTCCACTCTCCTGCTTCATTTTCTTCATTATAGTTATCAATATCGAATATAGTTTATTTATTTTTTATTATTACTCACATATGAGTACAAAGAGGAGGGTATTTTGTTTATTTGTCTACAGCTATATCCCCAGTAGACTACCAAAAATGAAATGCTCAACTAGTATGTAATTTCTCTTTGGAACTTCTTTGAAAAACCTGTCAATGGACTTCCGGTTTCTGGTTCCACATGTAAGGAGCTTGGAAGTCACTATGCCACCTTAACAAGTATAAAACTGAACATTATATTTAATGTACTTATATATGTACACTTTTGTGTATACTTTGCACTTATAAGTATACTTGTATACTTGTATACTTGTGTATACTTTGCTCAAGTATAAGTATACTTGTACACTTATGTATACTTTTATATAGACAGCAATAATACAAGGGATGGAAGGAGTTATGATTATTTTGTAATTATAAAGTACCTGCATTATCCACGAAGTGATGCCATGTTATTTGCAAGTAGACTTGGGGAGAGCTTGGCTGGCTCAGTCGGTGGAGCGTGGGACTCTTGATCTCAGAGTTGTAAGTCAAAAATCCCACATCGGGTGTAGAGATTATTTAAAAATTAAAAAAAAAAATCTTTGGGGCGCCTGGGTGGCTCAGTCGGTTGAGCGTCCAGCTTCGGCTCAGGTCATGATCTCGCAGTCTGTGAGTTTGAGCCCTGCACTGGGCTCTGTGCGGACAGCTCAGAGCCTGGAACCTGCTTCAGATTTTGTGTCTCCCTCTCTCTCTGCCCCTCCCCTGCTCATGCTCTGTCTCTCTCTGTCTCAAAAATAAATAAACATTAAACAAATTTTTTTTAACTTAAAAAAAAGAAAGTGAACTTGGATTAATTGCAAATGAATATTGCAAATTCTCAAGCAACCAATAAAAAAGGTAATAATAATAAAAAAAGAAGTATAGCTTATATGCTAAGCAAGGAGAGTATGTTATGCCCGAAGTTCTGAAACCTCTCACAAAAGACCACCAGAGTCGTAACTCAAAGCCAAGGGGCAAGGGTCGTTTATTGCAGGTTTGAACCTGGACCTCTGCGCACTCAGTGACGCTGAGAGGCAAGGCCGACCGATCGGGACCAACACTCTTGATAAGAGTGTGGCTGACCGATCAGGACCAACACTCTTGACAAGAGTGTGGTTGACCGATCGGGACCAACACTCTTGAAAAGAGTGTGGCCGACTGATCAGGACCAACACTCTTGACAAGAGTGTGGCCCTGAACAGCCGGGGTACAGAGTTTTTAAAGCTGATCACATCGTTTTATCATTATCTGGGAACAGAACAGAGAAACAGTTCCCAGATGAGTTAGAAACAGTTGCCAGATGAGTCAGAAACAGTTATCGAATGAGGTGATTATTTTAGACTTTCTGCCGCTAAGTTGCAACCAGTGGATCTCTTTGACCTTGTCTCTGACGCTCTTTTTTAAGGTTTTGTTTCCTTCATTGGTAAAGCCTGATTCACAAGAGTATGAAGTCTGATTTACAAGAGTAAAAGTAAGGCTGTTATCTTTTGACCTTCAGTGTCAGAACAAAGTTCTTATCTTTCAAGCTAAGCGTTAGCTTTACAGTACAATTTAACCTTTACATTTCCCCCTTTTCTTGTCAGTGAATCAATCTTTTGATTTATCATTAGGAACTAAGGGGACATAGTTGGACTTAATCATAATTTTTATTTTATTAATTTGTCTTTTGACAACTGTATTAATCAATTGATAATGCACGGGCCAATAGTTAACCTGAGAAATAACAATAGCAGTGGCCCAGCTACGGTGGTGAGCAATGATATGAGCCAGGCAGACTAAGAGAATAAACTTTGAGCCAGTTTTTGTTTTTGATTCCTGTGTCTACATTTATAAAGTTTTTTATGAGTCTTTTACACTTATTATTATATAAACTTAGAAAATTTAAGCACCAGCCATGGCACCTTCAGTTACTCAGCTTTCTTGGTTTTTACCTAGAGTTGGAAGCCTAGCCTACTTAAGAAATTTTAGCACCGGTACATTAGACCGGCCTCTATATTGCCATTATTTTTGCCTACCACCTTTTTTTTTTATTTTTAATACACCTGTCTTTTACTTTCTGGTTTTTTTTTTTAAATTACACACTTTTTTTTGCCAGGCTTAGCGTCTCCTTCTCTCTCGAGACAAAGCGCCCTTGGTGGCTTGGCGTAGAGGCACGGACAGCCATGGGGAGTAGGTGACTGTGCCTAGCAGCGGAGTCAGGACGCCCACTGTCAGCCAGCCACAGGCGTGTAGCTCTAAACATGCAGCCATATTGGGCTGGCCTGGGCACAATGTGGGCATTCCCTCCAGCGACCTATGCAACCTAGCCTGTATGTGAACTTGGATTCCTTCTTTCTTTCATCACCAGTGGCTGTATGTTGATGTCACAGGAGGGTGGGAATCACAAGCTTTATCTACTTTAAACAGTCACACATCTCATCAATAGTCTTAGAAGCATTATAACTTTCACAGAGATTTTCTTTCCTTGCTTCTTGGTGATAAAGGGGTGGAGGAAGGAGATGGGGCACAGACAGACAGACAGTGCCTCTGCTGCCCTGGGAACTGAGAGCAACCCATAACCCCAAACCGAACACAGGTTTAACTCTGTGGGATTGTCTATTTGAGCCACCTGTGTCCTAGAGTCACGAAAAGCCCAGCAGATGGGCAGGGATGTTTCATTCACAGCATTTATCTAATTTAACAAAGAAAGCCATTGTCTTCCTCCAAGGATTTTGTGGGTTCAGGTCTGAAATGGTCTCAGATTTACAGGCTCCTGGAGCAGGAGAGCGTCTCTCTTTTCTCCAGCATTTTTGCCACCTGAGTGCCACGGGGAAGAGTATCTTACTTTCAGGATCTTGAAACCACTTTTGTCCCGGTATCTTATTTCCCCCTTTTCTTGAAATTTACTCTAAATTTTTAGGAGTGTAACTGGGCTCCGGTGGAAGCAAGGGCTCTGTCAAGATCGGTAGCTCCAAGGCACTTTTTGACTTGTTTCTTCTAAGTTTTAGGGCTTTTGTTAGTGCGATGAGCTCTGTGTGCTGGGCTGAAGTTTCTGGGGGAAGGGTCTGTTGCCATAAAACTTTATGGTCTGTCATCACTGCAGCGCTGGCATACTTTTGTCCTTGAGATACAAAATTATTGCTGTCTGAAAACATGCTGATATCAGGGTCCTGTAAGGGAATGTCTGTAAGATCAGAGCAGAGGGACGAGATTATTGCAAAGGTTTCTGGGCAAGAGTGTAGAGGGGGCAGCCGCTTAGTCTCATTAAGATTTTTATTCTGAGCTCTAGATCCCCTGTGGAGGCCATTTCATCTGAAAGCTGGTCTTTTTTACCTTGCAGAGAGTTTGAAGGACTGGCTTTTTAACGTGGAGGCCGAAAATTGAGGCAGCTCTCCTATAGTCCTCTCCCAATCTTGAGCTTTTTCTCAGGGGTCGGTGGAACAATCCGAGGAAAGGGCCCTGTTTCAGACTTTTAACTTTTCCGGCCAACGCACCAAATGTTGCATCCACGCGACTCCTGAAACAGAATGCTATGGGCACCAATGACAGTTGCAACAAAGTTTATTACAATGAGAGGCAAGGGAGGTAGCGGGAGGGAAAGCCGCAGGGAGCGATCGATCGGAATCAGATACGACCCGTTGACCAGAAGTCTGGTGGGCTCGGGGGAAATCTCGGTGGAACCTCCAAATGTTATGCCCGAAGTTCTAAAACCTCTCACAAAAGACCACCAGAGTCGTAAGTCAAAGCCAAGCGGCAAGGGTCGTTTATTGCAAGTTTGAACCTGGACCTCTGCGCACTCGTCGCCAGTGACGCTGAGAGGCAAGGCCGACCGATCGGGACCAACACTCTTGATAAGAGTGTGGCTGACGCATCGGGACCAACACTCTTGAAAAGAGTGTGGCCGACCGATCAGGACCAACACTCTTGACAAGAGTGTGGCCCTGAACAGCCGGGGTACAGAGTTTTTAAAGCCGATCACATCGTTTTATCATTATCTGGAAACAGAACAGAGAAACAGTTCCCAGATGAGTTAGAAACAGTTGCCAGATGAGTCAGAAACAGTTATCGAATGAGGTGATTATTTTAGACTTTCTGCGGCTAAGTTGCAACCAGTGGATCTCTTTGACCTTGTCTCTGACGCTCTTTTTTAAGGTTTTATTTCCTCCATTGGTAAAGCCTGATTCACAAGAGTATGAAGTCTGATTTACAAAAATAAAAATAAAGCTGTTATCTTTTGACCTTCAGTGTCAGAACAAAGTTCTTATCTTTCAAGCTAAGCGTTAGCTTTACAGTACAATTTAACCTTTACAAGTAAAGGGATTATATAAAATTTTCAGTTGAAGCCACAAAAGGCAGAAAAAAGTGGAAGACAAATATAAGAATAAAGAGCAAGGGCAACAAATAGAAAGGAGTAATAAATATAATAGATATTATCCAACGGTATCGATAATCATTTTGAATGTTAATCATCTAAATGTACCACCTAAAAGATAGAGACTGTTAGATTAGATTTAAAAAACCTAAAATATGTTTGTCTAAAAAAAAAAAACACTTTAAATATAAAGACACATATAGATTAAATGTAAATGAATAGAGAAAAATATACCAAGCTAACACTAATCCAAAGAAAGAAATAGCCGTACTGAAGTCTGGTCTGTTTTCAAAGCAAGGAAAGTTATCAGGAAGATCATTAAATAATGATAAAGGGGTCAGTCTCCAAAGAGACATAATAATCCTTAACACTTTAATGCCCAAAAATAGAGCATCAAACTACACGAGGCAAACGCTGATAGACCTGCGAGGAGAAACAGATGGATGAATACACAATAATAGTTCGATACTCCAACAGTCTTCAATAAAGATGGACCAATCTAGCAGGCATAAAATCTGTGAGGACATAGTTGAACTCAATAACACCATCGATCAACAGGATATAATTGAAATATATAGACTCTTCATCGAACAACAGTAGATTATACATTTTTCTCAAGCTCACCTGGAATATTCATCAAAATAGACCACCCTCTAGGCCACAAAGTGCACCTTCACAAATCTAAAGAATAGAAGTCATACAATATCTGCCTTCAGACCAGAATGGGATTAATAGTCAATAAGAGAAAGATAACTGGAAAATCCCCAAAGAGGGAGATTAAACAACACATTTCTAAATGTGTCTAAAGCTCAAAGAAATAATCTCAAGAGAAATTTAAAATACTTTGAACTAAATAAAAATGAAAACACAACTTTTCAAAATTTGGGGGATGCAGGGAAAGCAGAGCGTAGAGGGAAATGTATAGCATTGAATGCATATATTAGAAAAGAAGAAAGATCTAAAATTGATCAACTAAGCCTCCACCTGAGGAAACGAGAAAAAGAAGAACAAATTCAATCCTATAAACAAAAGAAAAGAAATAATAAGACTTTGATCAGAAAATGATGAAATTTAAAACAGGAAATCAGTGGGCAAATATCAATAAAACAAAAAGCTGCTTCTTTGAATGGTCAATAAAGTTGATAAGCTTCTTAAACTAACAAAGAAAAGAAAGCAAGGACACAAATTACTAATATCACAAATTAGAGGGACATCACTACTAATCCCATAAAGGTTTTTAAGCAAAATCAAATCTGAAGAGTAGAGAATTTGTTTTTAGTTAGCATTGCTACAAGTTATGATTTGGTTTTTAGATGAATCAAAGTACCCACAGTTAAGACACAGGACTCAAACTTATACCCACATTCTGTTCTATATAAAATTATATATGAACTACCAGGAAAATTTCCAAGGCACACTTAATATGAAAACAATTAATCTATTGACAAATATTTATAACTGTTCTGATATTACCAGGGCTCTATGGGGATGCTCTTAGTACCAGGATGGACTTGTTCTGAGAGGGTCTCAGAACAAGAAGCTCTCCAGACATCAACAGTTCTACCATTCAACTCAGTTCTGACATTATTTACTGGGAGATAGCATCAGACTCCACAGGTTAAGGGCTCAGTCCTGCATGACTGCGCCCCTCCGCCCCCATTTCAGATGCCAGTCACTAACCCAGGCTGTTACCTGTACCTCTGAACTAAGTATAAATCGGAGATCCCTCTTTGGGTTTGCTTAATTTCCTAAGCAGCTCACAGAACTCAGAGAAACATTTTACTTACTACATTATCAATTTATTATAAAAGGATATGCCTCAGAAACAGCCAGACGGAAGAGATGCATAGGGCAAGATAGGGCAAGGTATGCAGGAAAAGGTGCAAGCTTCCAGAACCTCTCCAAGCCTGCCACTCCCCCTGAACCTCCAGGTGTTTGCCAAACTCTGAATCCTGTCCTTTTCAGGTACAGAAGAGTGATTAACACATGGGAATGCTTCCTACATTATTTGACAAGGTCAAATATATTAGGTCATAATTTAAACTGTCCTTTTTTCATTAGGAATTAAGAACATTCATAGATTCAGGGCATCTGGGTGGCTCAGGCAGTTAAGCATCCAACTCTTGATTTCAGCTCAAGTCATAACCTTACCATCGTGAGATGAAGCCCCGCATCGGAGCTCCAGGCTGAGTGTGGAGGCTGCTTGGGATTCTCTCTCTCTGCCCCTCCCCATGCTCAAAAATTAATAAATAAATATTAAGAAAAGCTAAAAAAAAAAAAAGAAGAACATTAAGAGATTCAAGGGACCTTGATGGTGGAACATTTCTTGGTTGGTAAACAAAAATTCCACTCAAACATCATTTACAATTATAGTATTAATATAAGTGCTATGAAATGTTTTTCTGTTTGCAATATATCTTTATTCTTTTTCTTTTAATATATGAAATTTATTGTCAAATTGGTTTCCATACAACACCCAGTGCTCATCTCAAAAGATGCCCTCTTCAATACCCATCACCCACCCTCCCTTCCCTCCCACCCAAAATTTTATTAATAACAACAAGAATTCTATGAACTATGCCAGAATCCAGAAATACCTGTTTTGGTTAGATGCTCAAATTCTTTGATAAAATACAAACTGTAGCATAATACTATGCCTATATGTTTTTTCTAGTAAGTGTGTGGGAGAAGAGGGGAATATAAGATAATTATTTCATTTAGCTTTCTTGCAAAAATGTTGGAAAACAAAAATGTATTTGCTTGTGGGGCTCCTGGGTGGCTCAGTTGGTTAAGCACTGGACCTCAGCTCAGGTCACCATCTCACAGTCTGTGAGTTCAAGCCCTTCATGGGGCTCTGTGCTGACAGCTCAGAGCCTGGAGCCTGCTTTGGATTCTGTGTCTCCTTCCCTCTCTCCCCCTCCGCCGCTTGTGCTCTGTCTCTTTCTCTCAAATATAAATAAATATTTTTTTTAAGTTTTAATAAAAGTTTTAAAAAATGTATATGCTGGAGTCTGCATAAGGAAACTCTAGATACACAAAACTATGAAAAGTAATTATTTCTGGAGGGGTTTCAGTTTGGGTTTATTTGAATTTGCACTGAAGATGTACTTCCAAAAATATAAAAGTACTGTAATATAATTTAAGATAAATATGTCTTTTGGTCTTCCATCCATGGTTCCTGGCACACAGTTCCCAAGACTCTTGGAATTTCCTAAGTGATAAGAGCAGCGGAGGCATCTTTCATTATAATTCATCGTCTCTCGTCCTCAGTTCCTGAAATTGCTTCAGAACCATAAAGGTGAAATGGGTCCACATCTAGGAAGAGTTGAAATGATACTCAGTGACACAGTATAGATACGAAAGGAAGAATCCGGTGAATCAAGGAAGATCACACAGACTTCTTGCCGCCTTCTCTCACAGGCCGACCTGTGTAGCTGAAAGTGCCTTTCTTTTCAGATAATGCTTCAAGTGCCAAAGAATCCCCAAGAAGAATTTCCTCCGTTGGCTGTTTCCAAAAATCACAATGTGAGCGACCTGAAAGTTATAGAATTCTTATCATGTAACCAAACATCCAAACCAAGCCAGCTTGTTCTGTAACCAAAAATACTCCTACAAGTGTCATGAAAAAGGTAAATTGATGCAGTGCAAAGAACACAAGAAATTAAAACACAGTTGTTATCACTCTGAAATAGGCCTCCATGCTGGGGCCTCTGGAATCCCTGATGAGCTCAATGTGCTTCATGTATTTCCACAAGGAACGAGCAGCAGTAAAAAGGAAAATCAAGGAAAGGGAGACAGGACAGAGGAACCTGTCGGGGCCAAAGCAGGCCACCCTACAATGTGCCACCTTGGCATACTAATTATTTAAATAAAAGTTACTTGGGGGCGCCTGGGTGGCTCAGTTGGTTGAGAGGCCAACTCTTGATTTTGGCTCAGAGTCTCACATGATCTCACAGTCTGTGGGTTTGAACCCTGCATCTGGCTCTGTGCTGACAGTGTGGAGATTGCTTGGGGTTCTCTTTCTCTCTCTCTGCCCCTCCCTCACTCACAAGTGCACCCACAGTCTCTCTCTCTCTCTCTCTCTCTCTCTCTCTTTGTTATTGTTTTTGGAGATGATATCAGAAGACATCAAAACTACGTAGCAAAGGGAAGCTCATGCACAGGAAGGTTGTAGATACCAGCAGAAGCATGAAAACGACCTCATTAATGCTCCATTTTAGCCAAAGGGAAAGTGAATCGGAGAAATAGGCATTCAGGAAGGGAAAAAAAAAAAAAAAAGACATCAGGACAAGTAGCAAAACAAGTGTTCAAGAGGTTAGGTAGTATCCAGATACTAGTTAGGACATGGCTTCTTTCCATAGTATCGGGGAGTGTCCCATACAACGGCACTGAACACAAATTGACAATTGTTAGCCACAACCGACTAATCCTAGCAAAGTCCGAACTAATAAGAACAAACGCAACCAAGCATAACTTCTGGTTTCTAAGCCAGAAAATGTTACTTGCGAGTCCAATGAATCCAATTCCTTAAAATACCCATTATGTCCCACTTGTTACACCCATGGGAACTTTCTCCAATGTATTCAACATGGCTGCAAACGGAAGACTCTAATCTGCAGTTTGTTGACTGATACCCACATGATTTACTAGATAACGGTACGGAGTTTATGTTTAATTAGGCAATAGTATCCTACTTGTTTTTTACCGTGGCTCTTTTTTGCTATGCAGCCCAGTAATGTGCAATGCAGCTGTGGAATCACTGTAACAGCCATTGAACATTTCCAACCAGCTCTGCTGAGGATTTCCAGTCTTGGTCCAGATGTCAGCCAGAAACTGTAAATAGCCTGTGTAGAGAGATGATTGAAAGACCAGGTTCTCATTTGCTAATATGTAAATAAAAGCACGGATTAACTTTCACTCTTTTGAATAAAAATCCCTCTCCTCTTTCAAGGAGCTGCTTCGTTTGGTTTGCAAGTCTAAATTGTGAAATAGGTACCTCTGTCAAATGACAAAAATTCAACCGAGTGAGTAAAACTTAAGAATCGAATTGGCTTTATTAATCAATTCATGAATCAAACAGCATCCCACCTAGCAAGTAGCCGGGAGCTCCAAAGGGTTACAGAAAAGGAAATGTTTTTAAAGGTAGAGAGGAAGTGGAAAAAAAGAAGATTTTAACAAAGATCCATTGTTTTAGGCAAGGTCACCTTCCTAAGGGGAATGGAAGGGGGCTATCAGTAAATTTCCTAGGGCTGATCAGGAGATTCCATTTTGATTGGTTAAAGGTTATATTTTAGGGTGGGTTGAAACTACAGTTAGGTTAGGTATTAAGTCTTGGTTTATTGACTTGGGACCTTAACCCAAGTGACATACCATTTTGGACCTGTGGTTTTCTTTTTAATACCCCCAACACTAATTTTCACCACGTTAAAATATCTCCACATGCAGGTAAAGCTAGCAATCCCTACATTTCTGATTACTATCCACTCATCGTGCAGGTCACTGCATTACAGAGTAAAACACAGGGTTTGTAATTTTCAGAAAACTTGGCAAGCAATATAGAAATCTAACCTTGGTATCATAATTCCCAAGGAAACGTAGGCCTTTCCAGTCATCTCTTGGAATGAAACACACATACTCCAAACTATACATGCCCAAACTGAACTTCTCTAACTTCTTCAAAAGCCTTCTTTTTTTTTT
>NC_064809.1:43842994-43961973 GCF_023721935.1 Panthera uncia
GGCTCCAGGCTCTGAGCCATCAGCACAGAGCCTGACGCAGGGCTTGAACTCATGAACCGCGAAATCATGAAATGAGCCGAAGTCGGCTGCTTAACCGACTGAGCCACCCAGGCGCCCCTCTTCAAAAGCCTTCTTGAGAGTGTAGAAGAATCTTCAATTTTTTTTTTTTATTCTTGAGCGAGTAGGGGGACAAGGGAAAAAAGGGGAAATGTTCGCTAAAGCATGGAAATTTTTCCGGAGGATATGAAGATTACTGCATCTTGGCACAAATGCTTAAAATGTATATCTATCTTTAGGATTATCTATTGTGTATATTTCTGCTTTAAGTACAAAACACCTGAGGGATATCTGTTCTGATCATTTGAATTCAACGAGAAAAAATAATTTGATTTATTAATGTCTTCAATGCGGTTGAACCCAAAGTAGTTAGATATCATTCCCACCCCCCACTTTTCTGACTGGGTCTTTCAAGAAAACTAATAGTAGAAAGATTCAAATAATGACATAACTAACCCAAGGGAGGAGATCCTGCCCTGGGGACAAGGACGTGTAAATATAGTCGTGCAAAGAAGATGCTAGTTAGCTAGTTTGCTAGTTGGAGGATGCTCTGGGACTAATTGAACCTTAGCACTTCACCTTCTAAACACAGACAAATCTACCATAAAGGAGGGCCCACCAACAATCTACACACGGTCCAAGGAGAGTTTCACCATCCTGTTTGTTGGTAGCAAAATACGTTCGGAGGAACGTATTTCATGCCCTGAGGACCAGGGATGAAATAAGAGTTTAGGGGATTAATGACACCTCTTTTTCTCCCTCCACCCTCCAGTGTACCCAAAATAAATCTCTTTCCCTATTCTATTGTCTTATGTCGGATTAGTCATTCCATAGACTAGGGAGAATTCACAAAGGCTAGTTCTTAATTTCTCAGACAAATCCAATATCAGTTCTGCAATTATGGCTCCTAGTCCTTTGCAGATCATCTAGTCACAGAAGCCGGAAATCTATGCCAAGCTGAGTTCACTGTTACTCGCTACCAAAACCAGTTAATTTCATGCTCTTAATAGCTCTCAAATCTATCCTTTTTCGCCAAGCCTATGGCAACTATCTTAGTTCAGACTCTCATCATTTTTGCCACAGCCTGGAAGAATAGTCTCCTTATCATTCACTCGACTTACAATCTTATCCGTTTATAGCAATCCTTTCCCTCAAGTGTGTATATGGTCTTCTTTAGCGAAAACCTGACCGCTATTTTCAGGATAAAGTCCAAATGCATCGATACTTTCATGCTTTATTCCTGGCACTCATCCCTCTTCTGACTCTTGCAAATATTGTTTCAGATACAGTTGCTTCTAGAAAAATGTCCCTCTTGAGGTGCCTGGGTGGCTCAGTTGGTTGAGCGTCCCACTTTGGCTCAGGTCATGATCTCACAGTTCGTGAGTTCCAGCTCTGCGTGGGGCTCTGTGCTGATGAGCCTGGAGCCTGCTTCGGATTCTGTGTCTCCCTCTCTCTCTCTGCCCCTCCCCCACTCGTTCTCTCTCTCTCTCTCTCTCTCTCTCTCTCTCTCTTTCTCAAAAATAAACATACATTAAAAAAAAAAGAAATTGACTTTTCGAAAAATCTTCCTCTTCATCTAAAATTGGATTTGGTGCCTTTTTTTTTTTTTCCATCCTGTATCTCTCTAATTATAGTATATTTTGTGCTTTATTATTACTGTTTTGTGGGCTGTCATTTTTTGTATAGAAGCAAAATTCTGATGTTTCACTGTCAAAATCCTCTCAGTAAATGCAAAACCTGACAAGTAGTAAACAATAAAATTTGCTGGATTAGAATAAACACAATCATAGAAAGTTTTAGACATATATAAAAGTAGATAAAAATTAAAATACCAATCATGTGTTAATATTTATACTGATTTCCTTCCAGTATTTTAATATTTAGCTACTCATGAGTTATCATTATACACAGTTATAATCATAATATTTTTGTAATGCTGAGGTCTACTTTTTAATTACTAGCTTTAGAAGCTAAGGCCTTTTATGAGTTTTATAAATTGTCCACAACAATGATTCTAAGAGCCTACTAACATTACATCAGGACCTGTAACACTTTTATTTCAAGTAATCCCTTATTATGAGGGTACTTTTATCTCCTTCTTGTTCTACTTTATTTTCTCTGTTATGTACAGTACGGCAATGTTTATCTAAGTATATGTAAATATTACTCTTAGATGAAACTTCAGCCCATGAGATTATGATTTTAAATGTATAAGCATTTTTACATTCTCTGATGCATATTTTCTTTTCTTTTTAAATCTGTATTTTGAGAGAGACACACAGAGAGAAAGAGAGAGAAAACACAAGTGGGGGAGGGGCAGAGAGAGAGGGACAGAGAGAATCCCACACAGGCTCCGCTGGCCCGATGTGCTGAGCCCAATGCCGGGCTCAAACTCTGGAACTGTGAGATCACGACCTGAGCCTAAATCAAGAGTCGATGGATACTTAACCGCCTGAGCCACCCAGGCGCCCCTGATGCGTGTTTTTCAATCCAAATTGTTATTGGCCTGTGCAAAGTTACTACCATTAGTTAATAAAAAATACTTAATTTGGGAAGTGGAACATGGTGTTTTTCCATCGTGAAGTATCTATTCATATTCATAACTTGTTTATTTGAGGAGTGTTAGTGATTTTCTTATGTATTTTCACCAATTCTTTTTATGTTGGAGTTGTAAGCACATTTCCTGTTTCCTATAAAAATGAATGAATGAATGAATGAATGAATCTCAGTTATCATTTGCTTTTTAACTTACTTTAGAAGTTATTAATTCATATTCAAAAATTCATTCATAGTCACCAATGGAATATTGATCAACATCTATACTCTTCTCCTTCCAGACAGAAAATCTTTAATATCTCTTTACTTCCAAACTCTACCCCACGATTTCCACTATTGTGATAACTTGGAACTTAGTTCCAGGATAATACTATTTTGCCTTTCTTTTTTTTTTTTTTTTTTTTTTTAACATTTATTTATTTTTGAGACAGAGAGAGACAGAGCATGAACAGGGGAGGGTCAGAGAGAGGGAGGCACAGAATCTGAAACAGGCTCCAGGCTCTGAGCTGTCAGCACAGAGCCTGACGCGGGGCTCGAACTCACGGACCGCGAGATCATGACCTGAGCCGAAGTCATCTGCTTAACCGACTGAGCTACCCAGGCGCCCCTATTTTGCCTTTCTTTATTAGCTCATCAAACTGCACAGATCTAGTAACAACAGCTTTCTAAACAAAAGTTTTAGTTTTCTCATCTCAAGTACAATACAGTACAAAAAAATCATATTTAAAATTAGCTGGGACACTTAAAAGAGACTTAGGAATAGAGTCAATAAAAAAAAAAAACAGAACACCTATAAGGAAAGAATAACTGTGAAATGTTATTAAATAACCTAAAAGAGGGTTTATGGAAACTAATTTGGATGTTATATTCTTAGAAGGAAATGCAGGGTTGCCTGGGTGGCTTGGTCAGTTAAGTGTCCGACTTCAGCTCAGGTCACGATCTCATGAGCTCTCAAGTTTGAGCCCCATGCCAGGCTCTCTCCTGGCAGTGCAGAGCCCTCTTTGGATCCTCTGTCCCCCTCTCTCTCTCCCCTCCCCAGCTTCTGCCCACTCTCTCTCTCTCTCTGTCTCCAAAATAATAAACATTTTTTAAAAAGAGAAGGAAATTCAATATGTTTTAGAGAAATCTATAAGTTCAGTGCAATTCTAGTAAGAATCCCAACAGTATATTTTATGGGATTTGAGAAGTTGATTCTGAAAATCCCTTAGAAGAGTAAATGTTGCAGAATCGATAAGAAACTCAAGAAGAATGAGAGGCCACACATTGGCAGACTGATCTGACATTGACTGTTTAAAAAATAAATTTGAACATAATTATGAGGAACACATACAAAAGTTCATCACGGTTAGCTCTAACTACCAATGTCTTCACACATTTATACCATTCCTGGCCACTGTGGACATTGGAGTTTGCTATCTTTACATAAAGGTACATTACTTAAAAGTTTATTGGCCATCCATTCAAACTAGTCAGATTCCCTACCTCACAAAGTATATGAAAGTAACTAGGAGTTTGAAGATATAACAGTTAAAAAAACATGCATACAAGACAAAAAAAAAAAACTAACAAAAAACAAAACAAACAAATTAGGGAGATATTTTTTAAAAATTGAATGTGAAAGGGGTGTCTGGGTGGCTCAGTCGGTTAAGCGGCCGACTTCGGCTCAGGTCATGATCTCGTGGTCTGTGAGTTCGAGCCCCACATCGGGCTCTGTGCTGACAGCTCAGAGCCTGGAGCCTGTTTCAGATTCTGTGTCTCCCTCCCTCTCTGACCCTCCCCCATTCAGGCTCTGTCTCTTTCTGTCTCAAAAATGAATAAACGTTAAAAAAAATTTTTTTAAAAATTGAATGTGAAAGTCCTCTTATGAGCTGAATTCAAAATTCCAGAACTGGGGAGGTTGGTAGGGAATGAATGAAATAAAGGATTAAGAGGACACTTAGGGTGATGAGCACTGAATAATGTATAGAAATACTGAATCATTATATTGTACACCTGAAACGAATATAACACTGCATATTAATTATACTCAATTAAGAAAAACATAAAGAACAAAATCTCAGAACCATAAAAGAAACAAGGGAGAAATTTAGCACATAGAACGGTAAAATAATTCCATGAAAAATAATACCATATGCAAAATTTTAAAAAAGAAATAATTTATTGGAAAATATTTGCAACATTTGTGACACACAGAGATAATATTCATAATTAATAAGGGAGTCTTATGGGTTCATAAGAAAAAGTTAAATAGTCTTGTTAGAAAAGGGATAAGGTTTATGACAAGACCAATAACTAAATCAAGAAAAATTGTGCAGTATCTCAGTTTCTTTCAAGTTGTAAAGGACGCCATTTGCCCCAAAACAAGCAGTCCATTTGCCTCCACAGAAATTCTGCAAAGTCATAGCTCCACTTCCTTGTCCAACATAATTACCAGACCCAGGGTCTCCTACCCATGATGCTCTGGTCTTTAGGCAACTGGTGACTTTAACTTGGAGTGAGAAAATTGACTTTAGTTCCCTCTACCTACGAAGGCATATCCTAGATTAAGGTCATA
The DNA here is from genome assembly GCF_023721935.1 of Panthera uncia. Lineage (NCBI taxonomy): Eukaryota > Metazoa > Chordata > Mammalia > Carnivora > Felidae > Panthera > Panthera uncia. Next base: position 43,848,162 of record NC_064809.1, read on the forward strand.
AAATCGAATGTGCTGGACGGGAACATAAAGGTGTAATGTTGCTGAAGGTTCTAAGTGTGGAAAATTAGAGACACAATAGTTGAAAGTATAAGTATATTAGTCAAGACAAGAAACAAAACAAAAACAAACACACAAAAAACAACAACAATGAAAATCACATACATGAGCTAAATCTTGCCCACTGATTTCACCCGCACGTATAGATATTAAAAATTCACATTGAGGCAAATCAAACCAATGAAAGAGAAATACTAGCTTGAACACACAAAAGAACAAACCTTCAAGAAAATGCAGGGAATGCAAAGGACACAGAATACTAAATCAATATAACACCCAGCACTGTTGGTAGATCAGAGGAATTTGATAGGCTTTCATAACTATATATCGATAATATTATCGCACAGTAAAATGGCAAACAGAATCCTTGGAACTTAAAATCACATCTGTCTCTTTAATTATTAGTATAGTCGTGCTGAATTAGAGAAGAGACTCTTCTGAATATCAAATTAGTGAGCTGGAAGTTCCAGCCTAATAATTTGTGTAAAATGTTTCAGAAGAAATAAGAAAGAAAAATTCTGACAGGATATTTGTCCTGATGAGGACACTTGTAAAATAATAATATAATATAAAAGTCTATCTGCTGGTATTTTAAAAATACAAGAAGATAAATGAGAAGAAATAATCAAATAATGGGGGAAAACTCTTAGCCAAATAAAACTCTGGATTGAAAGGGTATTCCAAGGGCTAAACTGAGGACATTCTTGAGGCTTTAATAGAAAGAGAACACCCATAATTATAGTAATAATAAAAATTAAAAAAAAAACAAATAAGCAAACTCCACAGCTAGATATATTGGAGAAAGTTATAGATTGCAACAATAAAGATCAATGCTTCAAACTTTCAAACGCTGTTTGATTCGTATACCACAGGAAAAATTACAATTCTTAGGATCAAACTCCTAACTTAGGCTGCTACAAAAGACATCCACAGTCTCTCAACCAGTTTCTAGCTACTGTTTCAGACATTATATCTGTATTGGAGTAAATCAACATAACATATGCAATTATTCATCTATCAATGCTTTTGATTTTTGTTTTTTGTTTTTTGTTTTGCTGTAGCACCGTAATAAAGTGTAACTGTGACTGTAATAGCTTTTTCTGAGGTCCCTGAGCATTTCTCTGAGTCATTAAACATAAGGGTGGCCTTGGGGACCCCTGACATAGATGCCTACAAAAAAATGAGTCTGCATTAAAATATCTGGTATGATTGACAGCTTTCTTTAGCCAAAAGAGAACCCGAGGGGGACACTGGCTGTTTAACTTTGTTGCAATCATAAAGAAACCAAAAGCGGCAGGAATGCTGGGGAGAAGAACAAGAATCAGCAATGAAACAACCTTTCCCACATCAGGTGTTCAGGCTTGAATAGGATCTGAAAAAGGTAAGTAAGAAAAGTTTGATATTAAATGACAGATTTAAACTTTGGTTTTGGTCTGGATTGGATGCGACATATGCGTGAGTGACTATAGCTGCTGTAGGATCTGCCTAAGGTTTTATCCTGGCAAAAGAAGAACTCAACAAAATAGGGTTGTAGGGGCCATGGGGGAAAGAATAAATTTGCTTTCTGCTTTCATGCTACTGAAGTCCAACTTTTTGAAAATAAGGTGCATTTATATCTCACCTAGACAAAGCTTTTCAAATATTCTACCCTCTTAAAATGTAGGCATCCCATACCTAAATTAAACTGCCCAAGGAAGGAACCAAAAGCAAGTGATCACTTATTATGCTAAGTAAAATAAGTCAGGCAGAGAAAGACAAATACTGTATGTTAGTTATATGTGGAATCTAAAAAAGATGAACATGCGAAAAGAGGGGCTGGGGTTGAGGATACTGGGGAGATGTTGTTTAGGAGTACAAAGTTACAGCTAGTAGATAAATAAGTTCTGGAAGTCTAATGTACGACATAGTGATTATAGCCAACAGCATAACTTATAAACTTCAAATTTGCTAAGAGAGTAGATCTAAATTGCTCTCAACACACCAAAAAGAACTGATAATTATGTAGCATGATAGAGGTGTTAGCTAATGCCACAGTGGTAATCATATTGCAATATATAAATGTATCCAACCAACACTCTGTATACCTCAGACTTACACATGTCAGTTACACGTCAGTTACATCTCCATTAAAAAAAAAATCAGTTATACCCTATTCTTTTTCTATGATATATTCCAAAGGCCTTTAAAACAACTTATTTTTTAAAAAAATAAATACATTTTTTCTCATACACCAATGGAAAGTCAAACAGCAAACTTAAATCCTGTTGCTTAAAAACTAGAGCATCTATGAGAGAGAAAGGTGAAATAAATAAAATAAATTTTTATTTACTGGGGGTTGGGGGTAGCAAGCAACCTCTGTCAAAACATGAGATTCCTGATAACCCAGAATTAATGAGTAATAATTGGTACCGAAACTGGCACTATACCTGGGGAATAAGAAAAATATAAAACTATTCTGCATTGTGTTTTCTGTATTTTTTTTCATACAAAATAACCTCTATAGTACCCTAGACTTTGAGCCTTGTATTTTGGGGGGTAAGAGGCACCAAGCTATTTTATTTGAATGAACAGTACAAATGAAAGAAGTTTTAAAAAAATACGGAGTGCTTCGTGAATGTGTGGATCAACCTTGGGTAGGGGCCATGCTAATCTCTGTATCATTCCAATTTCTAGTAAATGTGCTGCCCAAGTGAGCACACCTTGTATTTTCTAAGCCTTGTGTTTTTCCCTCTTATTCATTTATTTGTTTGAAACCACCTTTGCCATATATTTTCAAAAATTTTTAACGTTTTATTTACTCTTGAGAGACAGAGAGAGATAGAGCATGAGCAGGAGCGGGGAAGAGAGTGAGGGAGACATGGAATCTGAAGCAGGCTTGGGGTCCGAGCTGTCAGCACAGAGCCTGACGTGGGACTCAAACCCATGGACCATGAGATCATGACCTGAGCTGAAGACAGACGCTTAATGACTGAGACACTCAGGTGCCCCCAACTTTGGCATATGTTTAAGAAATAGTAGCGTTCTTATGGGCTCTCCAACAGGACTTCTAGGCACATGCTGTGGATGCATCACCAAAAATTCATCATGTCAGTTCATTCTATGTTCATCCTTTCCCAAATACCACTTTAAGTCATGGTTAGCCATCAGCCACAGGTAATAAGGTTTTAGGATGTCCAAATATTCATTTCATGAATTCTGGGGGGTTTCTGTCTCTGAGACTTGCTACACTTAATTTTGTACAGTTGTAATCTAGCCACAAGTAAATTTCTGTCTTCCCGAGTCTTTTCTTGTCTCTCATCAAATTCCCATTGCCTTGGTGATATATTCTAATTTTACAATTAATTACATCATCACTATTCTGATGGACACACAACAAAATCTTTTTCTTTTAACTTATTCGAGGCAGATGTTTTCAGTAAGATTCAATGACCTTGTCACAAAACAGAATAAAGGAAGTGGAGAGGAAGGAAAGAAACGTACATGGAGTTCTATTCATTATCTTCACTCTTGACAAAATCGCAGTCATTTCAGGCATGTTTTATGGGTGTGTGGGTTTCCTTAGATGCAGGCACTTCAGCTTCTTCAGGACACAGAGAGAAGCCTGTTTCAATTTGCTGGTCCATAAAATCAGAAGAAATGTATGGCCAGATGGATATAAAAATACTAGTGTATTAGCAAAAATCTTTGTCACCAAACTATCTAGGATGACATAGGCCAAATTCATCATAATAGTGCTCAAATAGTACATAAAGAAGAAGAGTAGGAATGAAATCATAGACTTCATGGCTCTCACGTGAACTTTTGTGATAGGATCCCCACCTCTGTCCTTCACCTGCCTGGTGTGGCTCCATAAGGAACGGATCAAAAGGACAAAGGAAGCCAGAGACACTGCAAAGGGGATGATGAACATTATGTTCAGGAGCATATGAGACAAAAATAACTCATATGTTCTCATTGTGAAACTCACTGTCCGATTTCTTTCCGCGTTTACCTTGCTTTTGATCAGACTCATAAACACTGTATCCTTAAAGGGAAGAGACAAGCAGAAAGAGAAGACTGCAGCCAGTACAATAATGAGAAGCACTTTGTGAATTCTCCATTTTAGCCAGAGGAAAATAGGGTTGGAAAAGTTGGCTATCTTGAAGAAATAGAAGACACTGAGGCAGGTGGTACAGGTTGTGCAGAAATAATTGGATCCTGTCCAGAGGATTTCAAAACTTATTAGTTGATTTTTCTTGTTCCATATTTCTTCACAAGGTACATCTACACCTATGCCTAAAATTATTATGCACAACAGAACTATTCTGGAAATAGCTAGGCAGGTACTAATAAAGTCAATTACGAAGAATTTCCAGTTCCTGATCCAGTCAATACGGTTAACCAATATAATGAATCCATTTCCCAGAATCCCCATTATGAATTCTCCAGCAAACAGTATCATAAATACATTCTTCAATATGCTTGCCATGCCCGCTGATAGTCAAGCTCTCTCTTCAGTACTCCTCTGATTTGTGAATTAAGTGTTATGGATTTATGGATCCAAAGCTTTAATGTTCAATAAGTTTCTTTTTCCTGTACTTTGATATCCGCTGGCAAAGAGAAGATTGCCTCCAGGATGCTCCCAAAGTCTTAGTCATCTTTTGGAAAACTACCTTTATTCCTCTCAAGATCCGAGCTAGTGCGTTTTCAAGGCAAATAGCATATTACCTGCTGCTGTCGCACTGCTTGTAATTTGTATGCAAAGCTATTCATTAAGATCTGAATCCTGGTTTGTTAAAACACAAACCAGATCTTGATTTTTACATATTTTTTACAACATCTTTTTTTTCTTTTAAGATTTAGACGTTTTTGATTCACTCACCTCAGTTATGAGCTAGAAACCTGAAAACCCAATCTAAAAAATATGGTGACTCCGTCTGGGTGCTCTGAGAGGCAAGCAAATTACCAGGGGAAATGCCCCAATGGGAAACGAAGGAGTGAGCAGGAGAAGGTTGGGGGAGTTTTTCTACTATATGCAAGTCTGAGTTCTGTGGAAGGAGAAGGAAGGAAAGGAGGTAGACCTTGGGTAGCGGAGCTATCCTAAGAGAGGTTGAAGAAAATCGGTGGGAATTTGCAAGTCCATGGCGCCCATCAGAGGTGGCCTGAGTCTCCCAGGAGTGGTCCTGCCATCGAATCTCTGCCCAGATCAATCGCGGGCGGCGAGCCGCTCATAGAAGGGGTTGGGGTGATGGGTTGCCGAGCACAGGGACATGAGCCTGCCAGCTGTTGGGGAAATAAAATTAAAAGCAAAATCTCCTGCTAACGCAGAAAACCTCTCTGCCAAGGAAGCAGAGAAAGAAAAGAGTTTCATTATCGGACAAAGCATTAAACCAGAATCTGATGCATCATTGCACAGGAAATTTACAAAAACAGAAAGAAATCTCACCCTTTTGTATAGTGCAAACAGATACAGTCCGTTACATACATGTTCTCAAGGTAAACAATAACTAGTCCAGCAGTAGGAAAACTGGGCAGCACTATTTAATACAGGTGGTTTGTCCTAAATTTACCTGGTATTGGGTTGACCATCTGTGGCAGTTAATTGGCTTTATACAAAGGAAAAATAAATTCATATATTTATGACAGGAGGCAGTTTTGCAACGTGGAGTCAGGCACTAGCTGAAGTTAGACTCTGGTCCTCTCATCGAAACTGGGAGATGGGGTGCTTATTTCTAACAGGGAGAATTAAGACACTTGTTTTCATTTGTATTTGCCCTTAGGTAGCCGGTTAGGTTCCCCTGAGTCAGATTTTTTAGAGGCACATTTTCGTAACCACCACAGGCAGCAAGTATCTTAATTTACAAAGTTTACCTTCACCTACTCACCTCACCAATACATATTATGTATAAATTACTCAAAGTTTACATAAATACAGAAAATCTGCTGTCCGAAGTTACACCAGGCTTTCTTGGAGTCTAGGGCAGCTGTGAAATGTGGCTGCAAGTGCTTTAACTCTCTCCTTTGACTGAGATCTGGGGTCTGCCACCCCTCTCCTTGAACCTGAGTGGGCTTGTGACTGCCTCGCCCAATATATTACAGTGGAAATGACATTATAGGAGCTTTCAGCTGTCCTAAAAAAAAAGCCATGCAGTTTTCGCGTTAATCACTAGAACATTTTCTCTGAGAGTCCTGAGGGGTCTGTCAGAAGTTTGACAAATCTGAGACGAGTCTGCGGGGAGGAAACCCAACCCACAGGAACAGGATACATGTAGGTAATCTGGTTAAACACTCAAACTGAGCCCGGATTTTTAATCACCCCACTGCGGTGACAGATCTGTGAGTGAAGAATCTGCTTGGCGATTCCAGCCTCTTGCATTTGAGCCACATTCAGCTGCTGGAGTCTTCTGAGGTTGAAGCCCCAGACATTTTGGAGCAGAGATAGGCTGTCCTGCTGTGTCCTGTCTAAATTCCTGACTCACAGCATCTGGGAGCATAATAAGATAGTTGTTGTTTTGTACCGCTAAATTTTGGATATTTTATTATTTATTTATTTATTTATTTATATTTTATTTTGTTCATGTTTATTTATTTTGGGAGAGAGAGACAGAGTGGGAGAGGGGCAGAGAGAGGGGGAGACCCAGAATCCGAAGCAGGCTCCAGCCTCCCAGCTGTCAGCACAGAGCCCGGTGCAGGGTTTGAACCCACGAACCGCGGGATCATGACCTGAGCTGGAGCCGGATGCTTAACCGACTGAGCCACGCAGGTGCCCCAAGAATTTTGGATATTTTAAAGAGGAATATGTATCCAGAACAAAATGACTTAGCATATAGATAGAAAAAGTCTTTTATTTTTCCAGCTGCCCATCTGTCTCTTTCCCCCAACACAAATAACATAACTTTTGTTAGACAAAATTACAATGCTTAAAAGATAGGCAAAGGACTTGAACAGACATTTCTACAAGGAAGACATACAAATGATCAATAGCACATGAGTAAATACTATACGTTACTTGTCATCAGGGAAATACAAATTCAAACCATAATGACCAGAATTCAGAAGTCAAGTAATAGCGAGTGTTGGCCAGAATGTAGAGAGATGAGAACCTCATATATTGAGAGTATAAAATAGTCCTGCTGCTTTGGAACACAGTCTAGCAGTTCCTCAAGAGATTAAACACAGAGTTACCATGACCCAGGAATTCCATACCTAGGTATAAACCCAAGAGAAATAAAACACATGTTCACACAAACACTTGTGTATGAATTTAAAAAAATTTTTTTTCTTTTTCATGTCTATTTATTTTTGACAGAGAAAGACAAAGCATGAGCAGGGGAGGGTCAGGCAGAGAGGCACAACGAGAATCCCAAACAGTCTCTGTCCTGTCAACACCGAGCTTGATGCGGGCTCGAACCCACGAACTGTGAGATCATGACCTGAGCCGAAATCAAGAGTCAGATGCTGAACCGACTGAGCCACCCAGGCGCCCTTGTGTTATGAATTTTTATAGCAGCATTATTTGTAGTAGCCAAATGATGGAAACAACTCAAAATGTTCATCAGGGGACGAATGCATAAACCAGATGTGCTCTATCCATATAATGGAATACTGTTCTGCCATACAAAGGGGCAGAGTACTGATACATGCTACAACATGGATGAACCTTGAGAGCATTATGCTAAGTGGAAGAAACCAGTCACAACAGACCACATATTATATGATTCTAATATGAACTAAGTTTAAAATAGGAAAATCTATAGTTACAGGGAATAGATTAGTGGTTGCTTAGAGCTGGGGTGGGGTGGGTGTGGAATGATGAGAAGACAGGGAGATGTTTAGGGAGCTAAAGGGTACAGGTCTCTGTGAGGTGATAAAAATGTTCTAAAATTGACTGGTGAGGGTTGCACATATCTGTGAGAATACTAAAACCTTTCAAATGTACACTTAAATGAGTGAGTTGTATGGCATGTGAATTATATTTCAATGAAACTATTTAAGAAAAAAAGATACAGGAGCGCCTGGGTGGCTCAGTTGGTTACGCGTGTCCGACTTAGGCTCAGGTCATGATCTCATGGTTTTTGGGTTCGAGCCCCGCGTCAGGCTCTGTGCTGGCAGCTCAGAGCCTGCAGCCTGCTTCAGATTTTGTGTGTGTGTCTCTCTTTGCTCCTCCCCTGCTCACACTCTGTCTCTCTCTCTCTCAAAACTAAATAAAAGATTTTAAAAAAGGATATAGGGGTACCTGGTGGGGCTCAGTCGGTTGAGTGTCCAACTCCTGATTTCTGCTGCGGTCATCATCTCACAGCTCATGAGATTGAACCCAGTGTTGGACTCTGTGCTGAGTGCAGAGACTGCTTCGGATTCTCTCTCTCCCTCTCTCTCTCTGCCCCTTCCCTGCTCTCTCTCTCTCTCAAAAATAAATAAACATTAAAAAAAAGAAAAAAGATATATAAGATGTTTTCCTTATAAACCATGAGTATAATATCTGTGTATATTTTTCATAACTTTCTTCTACATTGGAGTGATCCTATTTGCTTAGTTATGTTTAATTCTGATCTATAAACAAAAATTCTTTATTTCTGGGTTATAAATAAAAATATCAAAAACCATATTAATTTCACTTTTGCTGACTCTATTATGAAGAAGCTTTTTACTGCTCATATGAAGCATGATAGGGTAGGCTATGCTGTAACATCCAAAATGTCAGTTTCGTACAAGTTTCATTTCTGGGTTCACATTCCATAACCAATTTAGTTTAAAATTGCAGGGTGGAGTAGGGCAAGTTCTCCTCCATGTAATCTCCCAGAAATGCAGGCTACTGGAATGTAACACCCAACATGTGGCCTTTAAATTACTTTCCTGGGAAAGAGAGGGACAAGGAAGTTCATGCTCAACCTCTTAAATAAATCAGTCCCAAAGTGACACATAAGTTTGCTTCAAGCCCATTGGCCTGAACAAATCACAAACCCCATACTAATTGCAAGGGCCTGGGAAATCTGAGATAGCTCAGAGATGTTCAATGTCTCTTCCACGGTTCACACTTGTAGTCATAAAATACAATCTCACTCCCTCCTCATTGGTGTAGAACACATTTACCTCCTCTCCCCAAGAAAGATAACCCAAAGACCATAGCTCAAATACCTACAGCTCAAATTCTAACATCTCTGGTCTGGACTTGGCACCTTTTGACATAGAGATTTGTAAAGTAAAACAACAGATAACTTGTTCTTATCCACTCTCCCCCCTACACATCCAGTGCTCAATAGTGACATAGGGACAGGTTAGCTGAAAATAAACAAGCATCTTTATTCATTGTGCCTTGTTCTCAGACATGTTCATTTCTTTGTTTTGTTTTCCTAATACATTCCTCTAATAGAGACGATCTTAATGGTCATCTGGGAATCAAATCATGAGATCATGACCTGATTACAAATCAAGAGTTGGAGACTTAACCGACTGAGCCACCCAGGTGCCCTTCTTATTAGAGTTTTAAGAATTCTTTATAGACATGCCTGGGTGGCTCAGTCAGTTAAGCCTCCAACTCTTTTTTTTTTTTTTTTTTGGTAAGTTTTATTTATTTATTTGTTTTGAGAGAAAATCCCAAGCAGGTTCTGCACTGTCAGCGCAGAGCCCAACTCAGAGCTCAATCCCAAGAACCATGAGATCATGACCTGAGCCAAAATCAAGAGTCAGATGCTAAACCGACTGAGCCACCCAGGTGCCCCAAGCCTCCAACTCTTGATCTCGGCTCAGGTCATGATCTCGCAGTTAGTGAGTTCAAGCCCTGAGTTGGGCTCCTCAATGTTAGCATAGGGCCTGCTTGAGATTCTCTTTCTCTATCTCTGCCCTTCCCCCTCCCCTGCTTTCTCTAGCATGAGCACACTCTGTCAAAATAAATAAACACACAAAAAATGTTTTTTAAAAATTCTTTACATATTTTAGATAACAGTGAATTATGAATATAGATTCCTATTTTTGGCTTGCCTCTTTATTCTCTTAACAATATCATTTATTTTTTAATTTTTAATTTTTTTCAAGTTTATTTATTTTGAAAGAGTGTGTGAACAGGGGAGGGGCAGAAAAAGAAGGAGAGAGGGAATCCCAAGCAGGCTCTGCACTGTCAGCACAGAGCCTGAAGCAGGGCTTGAACCCATGAACCTTGAGATTATGAGCTTGGTCAAGATCAGGAGTTGGATGTTCAACCAGCTGAACCATCCAGGTGCCCCTATTTTTTTAATTTTTAAATTTCAACTTTATTTGTCAATTCAAGTATAACTGACAAATAATATTGTAAGATATTTCAGTTGTATATCATGGTGATATTATATACATATATATTGTGAGAGAATTTCTCCCATCTAATTAATTAACATATCCATCGTCTCACATACTTCTATTTTTTGAGGCTTTTTCATGAAAATATTTAAGTTCCACTCGCTCAGCACATTTCAATGATACAATACAGTGTTATCAACTATAGTCACCATGTTTTACATTAGATCCCCAGAATTTATTAATCTTACAGCTCGAAGTTCATGCAGTATTTGTCCTTTGCTTTCTGGCTTATTTCACTTAGCATAATGCCCCCAAGGTCCATCCATGCAGTTGCAAATGACAAGACAGCCTTTTTCATAGCTAAATAATAGCCCATCGTTTGTATATACCATGTCTTTATCCATTCATCCGTTGGTAAACACTTAGGTTTCCATATCTTAGCTATGGTGAATAATGCTGCAAAAAACAAAGGGGTACAAATATCTCTTTGATGTCCTTAACAATGTCTTCTAAAAATAAGTTCAATTATCGCTTATTTGGTTTATCTAGAAAATGGTTCCTTAATCCAAGGTCATAAAGATTTTCTCTTATATTTTCTAGAAGTTTTACAATTTTAGGTTTTATATAATCCAGTCATTTATTTTTTAATTTTTAATTTTTAATTTTTTTAAGTTTATTTATTTTGAGAGAGTGTGTGAACAGGGGAGGGGCAGAGAAAGAAGGAGAGAGGGAATCCCAAGCAGGCTCTGCACTGTCAGCACAGAGCCTGAAACAGGGTTTCTATAATCCAGGTTCTATAATCCAGTTAGAGTACACTTTTGTACGTGTTGCAAGGTGTAGTTGTTTGTTTTTTTATCTTTTGCATATGGATATTTAATTGTTCTTATACGTTAGTTGAAAAGAAAATCTTTCTTCACTGAATTGTCTTTTTACATTCGTTGAAAACGAATTGTTAATACATGTAAGTCTCTTCCTTAGTTATCTATTCTGTTCTATTCTGTTTGTGTATTTTTACACCAATACCACATTGTCTCAATCAGTGTAGATTTATAAGTCTTGACATCAGGTAGAGTAAGTCTTCCAGATTTGTTTTACCTTTTCTTTTGTTTGTTTGTTTGTGTTTGTTATTCTGTTTCTTTGCATTCCCATATTTTTTTAGAACTAGCATGTTAATTTCTACAAGAAAAGTCTGCTGGAATTTTATCGGGATTGCACTGAATCAATTTAAGCAAAAATGACATCTAAAAAAATACTGTGGGGGCACCTGGTGGCTCAGTTAAGCATCCGACTTCGGCTCAGGTCATGATCTCATGGTTTGTGAGTTCAAGCCCCGTGTCAGGCTCTGTGCTGACAGCTCGGAGCATGGAGCCTGCTTCGGATTCTGTGTCTCCGTCTCTCTTTGCCCCTCCCCCATTTGTGCTCTGTCTGTCTCTATCAAAAATAAATAAAAAGTAAAAAAAAAAAATTTTTTTTTAAATACTGTGTTTTCCAATGATAAATAATATATAGCTTTTAACTTACTTGAATGTATTGTAATTTTCAGTGTACATATTTTTAACACTTTTTATTATGTTTGTCTTTAAGTATTTCATATTTTTATGATATTGTAAATGATAGTTGTTTTTTTTTTATTTCACTTTCTCATTGTTGTTGCTGGTATATAGAAATATAATTATTTTTACGTGTTGATCCTTTATCCTACAACCTTGTCACACTCACTTATTAGTTTTAGTAGTTTTTTTATTTTGAGGTCTTTTTGTTTTTTTGTTTTGCAGATTCCATGGAATTTTCTACTTAGATGGTCATGTCATCTGTAAGTAAAGACAGTTTTATTTCCTCTTGTAGAATATGGATTCCTTCTTTTTTTTCCTTGCCTTATTGCACTGGCTACAACCTTCAGTATCGTGTTAATTAGAAGTATTGACAGTGAATTTTCTTGCTTTGTTTGGATATTAGGACAACGTGGTCAGTTTTCCTCTATTAAATATGCATTTAGCTCTGGCTTTTTCTTTGGTGCTCTGTATCAAGTTTAGAAATGTCTCATCTAGTCCTAGTTTACTGGGAGGTTTTTATCAATAGAACTTGGGTTTTATCAAATTATTTTTTTGCACCTATTGAGATAACCATATGATTTTTCTTCTTTAATCTGTTAGTATGATGACCTACATTGACTTTTCTATTAAACTAACTTTACATCTTTTGATAAACTCTACTGTGTATTGATATATTATCCTTTTTATATGTTGATGTATTCGATTTACTTTTTATTGAGGATTTTTGCATCTATGTCCATAAGTAACTATTGTCTATAATTTCTTTCTGGTGATATCTATGTCTGTTGTTTTTTTTTTTTTTTAATGGTAATGTTGGCCTCATAAAGTGAGTTGGGAAATACTTCTTGTATTCTATTTTCAGGAAGATATTGTGTAGAATTATTATTATCCTTTTTCAAATATTTGGCAGAATTTGTGAGTGAAATCATCTGGGCTTGGAGTTTTCTATTTTAAAAGATTTTAAATTATAAGTTTAACTTCTTTAATAAATGTCTTTTCAGGTTATCTATTTTTTCTTGAGTGAGTTTTCGTATTTTATATAGCTCAAGGAATTGATCCATTTCATTTAAGTTGTCAAATAATGGGCAAGAGTTGTTTGTAGTATTACTCTGTTTAATGTCAGTAGTCTGAGGATATCTTCTTTTTTAATTCCTAATATTGATAATTTGTGTCTCCTTTTTTTTCTTTATCAATCTAGCTAGTATTTTATGAATTATATTGATATTTTCTAAAAAACTAATTTTTTGTTTTATTGGGTTTTTTCCTTTTGTTTTACTGTTTTCAATTTCATTGATTTCTGGACTTTTAAAAAATTATTATCATTTCCTACCTCAACTTTCTTTGGGCTTAATTTGCTCTTTTAATTTACTTGTTTTTTAAGTTGTAATCTTAGCCTATTGGTATAAGACCTTTCATCTTCTCTAATATAAGAATTTTCTGCAATAAATTTCCCTCAAAGCACTAGTTTAGCTGCAACCTTCTAATGTTGATATGTTTTATTTTTATTTTTTTACTTCAAAATGTTCATAATTTCCCTTGAATCTTTATCTTTGATGTATTTAGAAGTATGTTGTTCTATTTTAAATATTTATGGTATCCAGATTCTTTTTGTCTTATTATTATTTTTTCATTTAAGTCTTACAGTCAAATAACATACTTTGTATAATTTTAATTATTTTATTTGCTTTTTAAGGCTTGTTTTACGAGCCAGAATATGTCTACCATGGTGAAGTTTCCATGTGCAAATGAAACATGCATTCTGCTGTTGTTGGAGAGAATATTTTATTAATGCCCATTAAACCAAGTTAATAGTGGTGTTTCAGTCTTTAATGTCCTTACTAATTTTCTGTGTACCTACTCTGTTGATTACTGAATGAAGACTGTTGCAGTTTCCAAGTGGATTGTGGGTTTGCTTTTTTCTCCTTTCAGTGCTATCAATTCATACTTCATGTATTGTATAATTCTCTAGCTACATGTGTACGTGCTTAGGACCTTTATGTCTTCTCAGGAATTGACTTTTTGTCATTTTTTATTATTTTTTTATTTTTTTATTTTTTAAATTTTTTTTTAACGTTTATTTATTTTTGAGACAGGGAGAGACAGCATGAATGGGGGAGGGTCAGAGAGAGGGAGACACAGAATCTGAAACAGGCTCCAGGCTCCGAGCTGTCAGCACAGAGCCCAACGGGGCTCGAACTCACGGACCGCGAGATCATGACCTGAGCCGAAGTCAGATGCCCAACAGACTGAGCCACCCAGGCGCCCCAGTTTTTGTCATTTTTTTAAATATTCTATCCTTAGTATTTTTTCTTGTTCGGAAGTCTGCGTTATGTGATATTAGTACAGCTTCTTCAGTTTATCTTTATTGACGTTTTCATGGTACCACATTTTCCATGTTTTTATTGTCAACTTATGTATGTCAACTTATTTATATTAAAGTGAGGTTTTTTATTATTTTTTTTATTTATTTTTTCCCCAATATATGAAGTTTATTGTCAAATTGGTTTCCATACAACACCCAGTGCTCATCCCAAAAGGTGCCCTAAAGTGAGGTTTTTTAGACTGCACATAGTTGGATCTTGTTTTTTCTCTAATCAATCTGACAATCCCTGTTTTCTTTCTTGGTTTGTTTAGACCATTTATATTAAATGTGTCAGTATATTAGTCTTTAAATATATCAATTTATTATTTTTTAGATTCATTCCCTCTGGGTTTGATTCCACTGCTCTTCATTTCCTGTCCTTTAAAAATATTAATTGTTTTTAATCTTCCATTTTATTTATTAGCTTTTTGGTTTTAGTAATTGAGCACCCAGGCTGGTTTATGCAAACCAGCCCCACAGTCTTTTCCGTCCTCTATCTAGTTTGCATCTCCTGTGAGGGTTCCAGTCAGCACTTCACCCAAGAGCCCATGGCGACTTACTACTGCCCCCTAGAGGACTGAGGAAGTCGCTAGCAGGAGCCAGGTCTGCTCTGCCAGGAAGTACTTTGTGTTAATGACCCCTCAGAGCATGAATATCTTGAGGTGAATCTGGAGTCGCTTAGTCTCTCAGCCTCTCCTTTCCTCACCAGAAAAAAAAATGGGGACAATAATGCCTCACACACAGGATTGTGGTGAGAACCAAACAAGATAGTAGCACATGTGAAACCTTATGCTTTGGGATATTCATAGTAGTAATAGGAGACAGAAGTAGTAATAGTTGTTGCTTTTATTACTATTACCTACAATTCTCCTTCAGGACCCTGCTGGGGTTAGGATACTGTTCGCAGGAAGATGCTTCCTTTGACTCAGAATAGCCAGCAGGCTCAAAGGGCTATTGAGGAACTGAAGCCTTGGTTAGGGGCCTCCTGGACTAATGCTTCATGACTCACCATGATACTTGGTCTGAAATTCAGCCCTGTGCTCGGACACAAAACAGCATGTTGAGGGTTCAGTAAAGCATTGTTTGGCTCTTGCCCAGATGACAAACCTGCAACCTTGTGCCAGGAGAGGAGTCCCTTCAACCATCTAGTGAAACTAGAATTTCTCCCCTCCCCCCTCTGAAAGGTGGATAAATGGTGCTTATGGTAAGAAGTCCATGCAACACAATTTCACAAAGGACCTTTTCAATGTTTCCTTGCTTCTTCACTCCCAGTTTCTTCTTCTGGCATTCTCTCTAGGGGCATCTCATTGCATGGTCCAGGATTTTTTTTTTTTTTCTTACTTCTTTCTTACTTCTTTTCTTACTTCTCCCCTCCCCCCCCCACCGCCATTCTCTTCCTCCCAGTGCTCCTTCTGTTGGCTCTCAACTTATCAGATGCTAGGTTTGAGGTTCTTTACTGCATATGAATGAAAAAGCACAGTAGCTAAAATAGAGAGCGAATGATTTTGGCCTCATTGGCAGCATGCCCATAACCTGGTCACCTAGGCTAGGCAGCCACAATGACTGGGTATCTTTCACTGTAACTCAAAAAGACCCTGGTTATATGCTCATCAGGTCTACATGGTTATAATGTTCTTTGGTGAGCAAGCCCCCAAATGTCTGGATTGTGCATTCTATGGGAGAGACTGAAAAGTCAGGTTCTAGACTTCACCCATTAAGTGAAAAAATGGAAGGAGTAGCCCATTTTAGAGTTGATTCCATTCTGGTTTATGCACCTTGGGAATAGCTATTTTCCTAGCTCCTTGCCCCCTTTCGGCTTTGCTTTTTAGTTTTCGTGGACCTGGAAGGCTTATAGAGGGAATGTCCTTGGAATTTTTATTCTGTTCCAGTCTGACCAGTTCACATATAAAGGCACAGTATTGAATTCTCCCTGACACCCTCAAAGAAAGGTGGTGTAGGGGGCTCTGAGCATACTCCTGGTTGTGAGATCTTCCAGACTTTCTGCACTTGGCAGATTAGAGACTTGTGGTGAGAGCATATTTGATTCTATGTATGCTTTTTGTTTCAGATATACCTCTCTAAAAAAGATTTAGCTTGGAATGGGAACAATATAAAGATGGAGAAGATATTATTGCAAGAAAGTAATTTGACCTGTTCTTTTTTTGTTGTTGTTGTTTATCTACACATAATCAACAACTAAATTACTATCACTCAATGAATATCAACATGTGAGAACTTGAGCACAACCCCAGAATCGACCACTGCCCTAGAGCCCACCACCACCACAAGGTCAACTACTACCCAAGGACCAACTACAGACCCAGGGCTGTCCACCAGCCCAGAGTTCACCAACACTTTACAGACAACCAATGACCATGAGTCAACCTTCCCAGAGTTGACAAATGCCCTATAGTTGACCACTGCCTTACAACTGACCACTGCCCTTCAGAGTTGATCATGGATCTAGAGCTGACCAACCCCCCCTGAGATGACCACATGTCCAGAGTCCACCACTGTCCTGCAGTCAACCACTGCTCCCGTATGCACCACTTCTCGAGAGTCAACCACGGCCCTAAAGTCGACCACTTCTCTAGACTCAACCACTGCTCCAGAGTTGACCACTACCCTGGCACCAGCCACGGTTCTTCAGTTGACCAATGCTCCTGAGTCAACCACTGCCCATGAATTGACCACTTCCCCTGAGTCCACCACTTGTCTGGAGTCCACCACCATCCCAGAGTATTCGAGGTTGTTGCAAATGGCAAGCTTTTGTTTCTTTATTTTTTATGCCAAAGTATTGGCACATCTTGCAGTTGATTTCTAGGTTTATACCACTGTGGTCAGAAAAGATGTTTGACGTGATTTCAATCTTCTTAATTTTATCAAGACTTGTTTGTGGCCCCGCTTTGGCTCTATCCTGGAAAATATTCCATGTATATTTGAGAAGAATGTGTATTCTGTTTCCTTTGGATGGAATGTTTTGTATATGTCTGTAAGTCCATCTGTTCTTTTATGGTAAGTCTGTTGATAGCAAGTTCTGTTAGCTTTCTTTCATCTGAGGAACTGATTGATTTCCTCTTCCTCTTCAGTACTGAAGGATGTTTTCACTGGATATAGCATCCTGGATTGATAGTTGTTTTAATAATTTAAAAGTATTCTGCTACTCTTCTGGTCTTCATGGTTTCTTTCTTTTTAAAAAAAATTTTTTTTCATGTTTATTTAATTTTGAAGGAAAGAGAAACAGAGTGTGAGTGGGGGAGGGGCAGAGAGAGTGAGAGACACAGAATCCGAAGCAGACTCCAGGCTCTGAGCCATCAGCAGAGCGCAACGCAGGGATCGAGCTCACAAACAGCGAGATCATGACCTGAGCCAAAGTTGGACATTCAACCGACTGAGCCACCCAGGCGCCCCTGGTCTTCATGCTTTCTAATGATACTTCCACTGATATTCAGATTGTTTTCCCCTATAAGTAACATTATTTCTATGTCATTGCTTTCAAGATTTTTTCTTCATCTTTAATTATCAGAAATTTGACAATGGTGTTTCTTGGTGTAGATTTCCTTATGCATATCCTGGTTGGGCTTTGCTCAGCTTTTCAAGCCTATAAGTTTATGGTTTTTGGCCAAATTTGAAAACTTCTCAGACATTATTTCTTTGAGTACATTTTCAGGCCCATCCTCTTTCTTCTCTCTTCCTGGGACTCAGATGACATAGACCTTAGATTATTTGTTACGGTCTCTCACATCCTTGAGGGTCTACCCATGTTTTTTAATTATTTTATCTTGTGTTCTTCAGATTATATGATTTCCATTGATTCATACTCAAGAGCACTGACTCTTTTCTCTGTCACTTCCTTTCTGCTATTGATTAAACTTCAGATTTTTTAATTTTTAAATTTCAGATTTATATTTTTAGTTCCAAAATTCATATTTCATTCTTTTATATAGGTTCAATTTCTCTGCTGAGAAGGTATTTTCTTTCCATGTATTTTGAAAGTGCCTACTTTTATCTCAGAGAGGATAGCTATAGCAACTGCTCCAAAGTCTTTGATCATGTCTATGTATAAATTTTTTGAGAGTCAGCATTCATTGATGGTTTTACCCCTTGAGAATTGCTCAGGGTTTTTTGTTTGTTTGTTTGTTTGTTTTTAATGTACAGGGATTTGCTCTGTTTCTAACTGCCAAAAGGTTTTATAAGGAAAATTTTGGACATCAGAGAATAGAGACACCCACACTAAATCTTGATCTATCCCCTGGTAGCAAATGACAGGGGAGTTTGTCCCACGAACACATTTTCCTTCTTGCAATTTTCCCCTGGATGGTTCTCTCTGGCCCTTATGAGACAAGGTAGAAGTGTTTAACACCATACTACACACACAGATATAAAAATAACAAAAATAAGGGCATTGAGTAGTTCCAAAAGGTCCCACTCAACAAAGTTCAACTTTTTCTTCTTTAATGCAATGTTCGTTCAGACGTTATCGGTTGAACTCGGTCAGTTCTTCATTCTTTTTCCCCGTAACGACAGCAGAGTTAAACATCTGCTTGTTAGGGGCTATGACAGGGGATCCTGAGATCTTCTGGCTGTGGATATGTGGAATGCAGGAGCATGGGGTTAGGTGGAGAGGAATAGCTAGAGTATCTAGGAGACTTTTTTTCTCCTCTGGTCCCAGTGTCTGCCTCCTTTCCAGTGCACCTCCCAGAGTCTTTGGAGTCTGCAGGTTCAGGTTTTCTCTTTTTTTGCACTCCCTCCTCCCCCTGCCACAGGCCACTGTGGCTCTATCCTGTATGCCTCAGTGTTTATTGTTGTGCCCGGCGCTTCTCCACCCACCTCCTAGAACCAAGTAGAATGGTGACTTGACCATCTATATTCAACAGAGCCCTGAGAGTTTGGGTTCTTACCCTCCTTGGTACTTTGAAACATATCTGGATGAGGGCACAGGGCCTTTGGGGCAGAGCAATCTCAACCTCAACCTAAATTCTTAAAGAAGCTGAGGTCAGAGTGGAGGGGAAGAAAGAATCAGAGAGATACAGACAAAATGTCTCTATGCCAGGAGCAAAAGACATTGACTTTCTTTTTTTTTTTAATTTTTTTAATGTTTATTTATTTTTGAGAGACAGAGAGAGATCAAGTGCGAGCAGGAGAGGGACAGAGAGAGAGCGAGAGAGAGTGAGAGAGAGCGAGAGGGAGGCACAGAATCCCAAGCAGGCTCCAGGATCTAAGCTTTCAGCACAGAACCCAATGCGGGGCTTGAACCCATGAACCGTGAAGTCATGACCTGAGCTGAAATCAGATGCTTATCCAACTGAGCCACCCAGGCGCCCCCACATTTACTTTCAAAATCAAACACTGCAGTGGCTGCTCATGGCTCAACTGAATAAATAGCTAATGTTTTAGGTCTACCCAAAGGTCTGTACCAGCTTTGGGAAATCCTTAATCCTTCTATCTGTCACAGAGAGCAAAAAAAAAAGTGCCATTTGAGTGGCACGCTTCAATCCTACCACCTCACTCAGCTTTCAACCACTTCTCAATCCTACTCAATAGTAAGCCACAAAATGGAGGACTGTTTGTTGAATAAATGACTATGCAGTTTGGCCAACATGCCAGCTACCAATTCCTACGGACTTCCTCAAATACTATTAATCAGTCTGCAGAGCCCTTGACCTTGTCTCTGGAAGGCCTTTGCCAGTGCTCCAACTTTATTGCTAAAATAATTTTAAGCTAGTAAAGTAGCCCACCACTTGTAGTACAGAAGACATTAGACTATTTGTCATTCAGAGAAGAGAAGAAACAGTAGCACCCAGAGGAACATGAGAGCACTGATTCCCCAAGCTTCAATCCCCTCAGGGAGGTAAGATCACAGCCAAATGTCACATGTGCAAGCAGTGAGTTGCAACGCCAGAGGAATGCTGAAATTAGGAAATTCTGATCTTATAAATGCTGATCGCTGTGGGTGACTTATCTATCTTCTCTTCTGGGGAAAGAAAGAGACCTTATCTTGACACTGGAGCATAAGCAAATTTCTCTGGGGAGAGAAAGAAACTCTATCTTTAAACAAATCTGCCCTCTGACCAAGAGGGATACACCATTGTAAAATTCCAAACCTTCGTGCCAGGGCCAGGTCTAGAGTGAGGCAAGAGAGAAAACATTGAAGGAGGTATACCCTTAAAGGGCCCTGAAGCTTGTTAAATTTTGCCCCCTCGCTACCTTGCTTACTTCCCTCTAGCCCAGGTCTTGCCATTTGCTAATCAAGCACACTCTTTACACAGAAAAGTTCACTATTTGCCCCTTCCTGGTTACACTACGTGTTTTACTCCCAAACTGACATCACCACCGTTTGTGGAAATAATTTCCAAAATTTGCTTTGTTGTTTTACTACCTAAATATGACTTCTAGATTTTACAGTTTAGTTTTGTCTACGACAGGCCTTTAGGAAATTAAAGTCATTTATGTGGGGTTTGGGGGAGTGAGGATTCATTCCTTTTATTTAAAATTATATTTATGTGAAACAATTATCCATGTGGTTGTATCTAATTGTAGTTTATTTTTGTTGTGGAATAACATTGAACTGGATGAATTTACCACAGCTTATTTATCCATTCTACTGTCAATGGGATAAACGCTTACAATAATGTTGTCATGAATATTCTTAAGCAGGAATTTTGGTATATATAAGCTCCATTTTTTAATCTTTATTAAAATTAGCTCATAATTTCAGGATTATTCAGGGTATATATTCATGATGACTCTAATTTGGCTGAAATTTTGAGGCTTTGATTTAGATAGTGGTTTTGCTGTTGGTCAGTTCTAAATTTTGTATTCAGCCCATGTTTTTTGTTTTGTTTTGTCTTGTTTTGCCCATGATTGAATTAGTGAGTAATTTATTTTCTAAATTATGGAATATCATTACTATTAATATTTTGTTACTATTACTATTATTTTACTAAAATTTTGAATTATGGTGATAAAAATATATTTTGTATGATCGCCATTTTTTCATTTATTGAGAACTTTTGGGCCTATTACATCATCTATGCTTATGAAAATTAATTGTTTCTTTGAAATGATTGTGTATTCTCTGCCGGGACAGGACTCTATCAGATTAAACTTAATTGTGTTACTTAATTCTGCTTGATCTATCAGCTTTTGAAATATTTAATATTTCACTATATACTGACTCAGCATTTTTGTTCATTTTAAAAAATTGGATTTATCTTTATCTTGAAAAGCACTCATGTCCCTAATTATTATCTCTTTTGTATTGTTGTTTCCTTTTATTAGTTTAAATATTTCTCTTTTTAAAAATTTTTTTCATGTTTATTTATTTTTGAGAGACAGAGAGACAGAGCGCGAGCAGGGGAGGGGCAGAGAGAGAGAGGGAGACACAGAATCCGAAGCAGGCTCCAGGCTCTGAGCTGTCAGCACAGGGCTCGAACTCATGAACTGTGAGGTCATGCCCTGAGTTGAAGTCGGACGCTTAACTGACTGAGCCACCCAGGCGCCCCCTACATATTTCTCTTTGAACACTGATGAATTTCATCTTAAAAAGTATTTCATTGATATTAGCATCTTAAAAAGTATTTCATTGATATTAGCACTGTTCCACCAACTTTTGCTTGGTTGGTACATTAGTTCAGAATTCAGCTTCATATTACAAAGCTAAATAAATAAAACCATATTAATGATCTAATTACAAGTTGGTCTATTTCTCATTGAATAACAACCCAAAGTTTTTGGTTTTAACATTGTGGTAAAAAGTTAAATAGTTTGCCCATCAAGATGCACAAGATAATAGTAGGGATTTGTCGCTAACCAAGAAGGAAAGCATAAATATTGCAAAGCATCTGGCAGTCCTTTAACCATTTGTATTCTTATATCTTTATGCATGCATTTTCAACCAGTCTTCATTTATTTCTTTTAGGGTTGACTCTTGTGTAGGATAAAATATATAAAATATATAAACATACAAAATAGTTAAGATTTTATTTTATAAAATATTATATATGCATACATATAACATGTTTGCGAATTTAAAATTTGAGTGTTTGTGCCTTTCAGTGACTAACTTGATTCGTTTAGCGATGTCTGAGAACTTTAGACTCGTTTCTAATGTCTGACTCGTGGCCTTCTGCCACGCTTTTCTTTTCTTTTCTAATTCTCTTTGCTTTGTCCTCAATTGATGCGACACCTATTATTCCTTTCTCCTACCTATCTGTTTATCCAGATAAACAGATCCAGGAGTTTATTTACATTTACTTTTTTGTTGTTGCTGTTAAGTAAAACACACTTAATATATGTAACATGTTTCTTTTTCTAATCTGACCTGATTTAAACCACTGTCTCCTTTTAGTACAGGCAAAAGCCTTGGCATGTGTTAAAATCTCTTTGCACGTGCCCCTTCTTCCAGGATTTGTTTTGTAGGTTCTTTCCATTTTATTAACCAACTTTACTGAGTATAATTTATATAGAATAAAATTCTGCAATTTTGAGCATGCAGTTCATGTTATTTAGAATTTTAATACCAGGCTGCTTTAAACTATGGAATATTAATTTTGTTATAACTTATACACAGCCAATGTGTGCTTTTTTTTTTTTTCTTAACCTATTTTAGCCTTTTGTTTGCTCAGCTCTACTCCTTCCATCCCAGTTCTTCCTTTTTAACTTATTTTTTGTCTTTGCTTTAGTCTACTCAGGCTGCCATAACAAAATACCGGACTGGGTGGTTTCAATAACAGAAATTTGTTGTCTCACAGCTCAGGAGGCTGGAAGTCTAAGACCAAGAAACCATCATGGGGCACTTGGGTGGCTCAGTCAGTTAAGCATCCGTCTTCGGCTCAGGTCAAGGTATCATGGTTTATGAGTTTGAGCCCCCATGTCAGGCTCTGTGCTGACAGCTCAGAGCCTGGAGCCTGCCTCAGATTCTGTGTCTCCCTCTCACTCTTCTTCCCCACTGGCACTCTGTCTCTCTCTCTCTCTCTCTCAAAAGTAAATAAACATTAAGAAAGCATCAGGTTGGTTTCTGGAGAGAACTCTCTTCCTCGTTTGCAGACAGCCACCTCCCACGGTGTCTCCGTATCGCCTTTCCTCCAAGACTCCTGCGTTTCTTCCTCCTCTTATAAGGACACCAACCCTATTAGATTAAGGCCCCACCCTCATGCATTCAACCTGAAATCATTTAACCTCCTTGAAGGCCTCGTCTCCAAACACAGCCACATTAGAACCACATTAGGGATTAAGCCTTCAATATCTGGTTTTTGGAGGAACATAATTCAGTCCATAGCAATCTTACTGAAGTAGATCCATTAGTAGGCCATGTGTAGTAAACAGCCTGTCTTTTTTTTTTTTTTTTAGCCCCAATATTTTTTACTTGGAAATATTATGATTTAATTAGATCCCCAGGATAAAGTTTTCACTAAG
This sequence comes from Panthera uncia, assembly GCF_023721935.1. Taxonomy (NCBI): domain Eukaryota; kingdom Metazoa; phylum Chordata; class Mammalia; order Carnivora; family Felidae; genus Panthera; species Panthera uncia. The sequence continues at coordinate 43,871,799 of NC_064809.1, forward strand.
AATTAAGGATTACAGTTACACTTTTCAACACTCTGACAATAGGAATCAGTTGCCTTCTGACATCTTATTTTTGGATGAGATTTTTCATGTTATTTAAATTGACTATTCCCCTTTGGAGATTACCTCTCATTACTTGGTAATTACTTTCTGAATTTCAACTTGCCCTTGATGGTTGCAATTTTTCTACAATACATATAAATGTGACAGCGTATGTGATGTTCTATTGAATTCAGAATAGACTAGAAGTTGTACCATTGTTTTGTGGACCACTATTCACATGTATTATTTTAACTGGTCCGACAAATCATCTTAAATAACCAAACGCACGTTTGATTCTTTTCACATAGGTTTTATTTGAGTACCACACACGGAAAAATAGGAAGAGAAACGTTGTCTTTAGAGATGATTTTTAAAAGTTTTTACCCCAAAGCTAAAGTCAGTGTAATGCTTTGGTGAAACACTAGAAAACTCCTCATTTACACACAAAGATGCCAGTTGTCACTGCAACTATTTAACATTGTGAAGGTTTGAGGCATTTTATAACACAAACCAACACCAAAAAAAAAAATTATTATTATAAATAATTAAAAGGAAGAAGTGAAATAATCATTACATGCAAAAGATATCATTTTTGATCTGCAAAAGACAAGAGAATAAGCATTAAAAAAGCACATGTGACCGTTTAGTAAGGCAACTGGCTTCTAACACAATAAGCAGGTAAATAAAAACAATGACCTTTTTATAGACATATTGAGCTAGTACTAAATATCACAGATAAAATTAAGCACATTAAATATAAGCACCAAGTGGTGAAGTCATGTAATGTGTCAGGACCTCAGTTTCTTCACACGAAAAACAGTTTTATGCACATGGGAAATATTAACAAGTTATGAGGTATACAGATTAACTGAGACATGAATATTATAGCTTCTTCTTTTTAGTGGGTACCTGTTACATACACTCATTGTTTATTTTATTTTGTAGCTTATGTCTTTTATTAAAACGTCTCCAAAATGCATATAGAAAACACATCCAACACATACTTGTTCAACAAATAAGTGAATGACTGAATGATCCCACGCTAGGGGAACAAGACAATCTATTTCAAACACAAAGCCTGTCCTTTGAAGAGATTTCGTTGTGAATGTAAGCCATGAGTCAAGAATTTTTCATTTCTGTAAGTCAGAGAAAGACAAATACCATTACCATATGATTTCACTCATGTGGAATTTAAGAAACAAAACAAACAGGCAAAGGGAAAAAGAGAGAAGGAGGCAAAGAAATAGACTCTTAGTTGTAGAGAGAAAACTGATAGTTACCAGAGGGGAGGTGTGGGGGGATAGGTTGAATGGGTGATGGGGTTTAAGGAGGGCACTTGTGCACTGGGTGCTGTATGCAAGTGTTGAACCACTAAATTGTGCACCTGAAACTAATATTACACTACATGTTAACTATTGGAATTTAAAGAAAAACTTAAAAAAAGAATACATTTCTAAAAATATACAGTTTCTATCAAATTCAAGATTTAACAATATTCCACACAGAGTGCATGACCATGATTCCTTCTCTTTACTCCACTCATTGAACTTAATTTATTCTTGGGTCGCCTAGGTGGCTTGGTCGGTTGGGCGGCCGACTTCAGCTCAGGTCATGATCTCGCGGTCTGTGAGTTCGAGCCCCGCGTCGGGCTCTGGGCTGACAGCTCAGAGCCTGGAGCCTGTTTTGGATTCTGTGTCTCCCTCTCCCTCTGCCCCTCCCCTGTTCATGCTCTGTCTCTCTCTGTCTCAAAGATAAATAAACGTTAAAAAAAAATTTAAAAAAATTTATTCTAAAATGTTCACCTGTTTTATTTAGCTGTCATTGCTATCATCCAACCAATAATGACAACATAGACACATATTCAACGTTCATGCTGATTATGGGTTCGTTACTCAGAAAAGTTACTCTGAATTTCTGTACTGTAATCTGGTTGCTTTCCAGTCACCAGCTAAATAGGAGTACTTGATAAAATAGATCAAAAACACCAACCTCCCAGAAAGTTACATACAATTAAAAGATTATCATCACCCCCAAGATTTGGCAGTCTAATACATTAAAATTAATGTGAATTGTGTTACATACTTAAAAACTATGCTGGCAAATACAATTTTTTTCCAAATATAAATTATATATTCTTTTTTTAAAGTTTATTTATTTATTTTGAGAGAGAGACAGAGAGACAGAGAAAAGGAGGGAGAGAGACTGATGATCCCAAGCAGGATCCGCACTGTCAGCGCAGAACCCAACGTGGGGCTCGAACTCACGAACCATCGGATCATGACCTGAGCCGAAACCAAGAGTCAGATGCTTAACTGACTGAGCCACGCAGGCACCCTTAAATTATATATATATTTTTAATGATGGTAAATGTAATCAAGAACTCTTGATTGTGAAATTAATAGTATGGAAAGGATCATTTGAATTAAGCAGCTTCATGATTCTGAAAATCTTCTAAAAAAATTTTTAATTTATCTGTTGGCAAAAAAAAAAAAAAAAATGGCAAGGGGCGCCTGGGTGGCTCAGTCGGTTAAGCATCCGGCTTCGGCTCAGGTCATGATCTCGCGGTCTGTGGGTTCAAGCCCCGCGTTGGGCTCTGTGCTGACAGCTCAGAGCCTGGAGCCTGTTTCAGATTCTATGTCTCCCTCTTCCTCTGACCCTCCCCTGTTCATGCTCTCTCTCTCTCAGTCTCAAAAATAAATAAATGTTAAAAAAAAAATTTTTTTTTTAAATAAAAAAAAAATGGCAAGAGCACAGCATCACACGAGGCAGGGGACCCCTCTCACCAGAAGCCCTGTGCCACTGCACAGGTCACATATTCAAAGAGCCGCCATGACTGAAGGGCATGAATACATGTGAGTGACACAGGGGTGGACTATATTGGACCCAAATTTGTGTGCTTCCTCAGAGTCCCTTCACTGTCTCCTATTCTTTTATTCAGCACGAAGTGTAAGCCAGGTTATGCTTCCATTTTGGACTTGACAACAACCCTACCCTGTGGGGGGGTGAGATTCCACTTTCCAAATGACCACTAAGGGGCTAGATGAGCAGAGGTATTAGTCCCACTTCGGTAAACCCTGGCCAATGGGAACTAGAAGACAGATAGGAGGTAATTAGATACATCCCTCCTCCTCTCTCTCTTCCGTGTTCCAATGCTACATGTGGTTTGTCATTGGAACCCTCCTGGAAAAGCTGTGTGCTGTGTGCACACACAGGATGACTACTATATTGCCTCTCAACATATCGTGAGTTGGTAGGCAGCAGAGTAACACAGCACAGCACCTCCTTCCACATCTTCTCTTGCCTCCTTTCTATATGTTCTCCCCATTGCTGCCCGAGACTTAACCTACCCACATAAATGTCATTACTTTTGTTAAGCGTATTTATCTATTTTTGAGAGAGAGAGAGACAGAAAGAAAGGGAGGAGAGGGGCAGAGAGGGAGAGAGAGAATCCCAAACAGGCTCTGTGCTGTCAGCACAGAACCCCGGGCAGGGCTCAAACTCAGGTACCGTGAGATCATGACCTGAGCTGAAATCAAGAGTTGGTGCTTAACCACCCACCCCACCCCCCGAGCCATCCAGGTGCCCTTAAATGTCATCATTTTGAGCTCTGACCTTCATTCAGGTTTTAGAGGCCCCAGGATAAGATAGTCAGTGAGTTATACCATTATTATTTATTTACTTTATGTGAGTTTATAACAGTAAAACTTGTATCTGGAAAGGATGCAGAAAATATTATATCAAAAATATTCTAGTAAGGCAGCTGAGTTAGTAAAGCAGTAGAAACTCAGTTTTTTAATAAATCAAATACAATTTTTGTGTCTACAATACCCAGCTAGAAAAAAAAGTCACGTAAAAAGATAACATTTACAATAAATAGAAAAAATATACATACAAATTAATAAAATCTTTTATATGCTTTTTAAAAACTTTTGTTATAAATGCCTTCTACCTTTGGTGTTACACTCATTTCCACTTCACACATGTGAAAGGGCTGTGCCAAGGCTATATTCTAGTGATATTTGCCCTAGAATTAGGAAACAGCCAGACGTTTGCTCTGAGAACTGCTTCTTGGATAAGCCTGTCGCCTCATCGTGAAACCAGAGCTGAGAAATTCATGGAATTTGCAGGTTTTGGGATACATTTTCTTTTCATTGGTTTCCCAGCTTTCAAAAAGTTCATTCACTCATTCATGCATTGACTTACTAAAAGATTGTTTTTTATTAATTCTTCTATGGCCGGCTTGCAGGTTTTGGGAGGCAGCAGTAAATATGATCCTCACTTCTTTGAAGTGTACTGGGAGAGACAGATGATAAACCAACAAATACAGCAGGTGTGGAGATGAATAGCCTTCAGATTTACAAAATTGTTAAATTGCCTAAAACCAAAATTAACAGTCGCGTAGAATTCGGTTGTTGAACAAGATTATGCATTTCTTTCCTATAATAGAACTTGCTATCAATGAATATGCCAACACACATTATTCTATTTCATTCTTATCAAAAGATTATAATAAAATATATCTTTGAGAAATCCCCTATGATTATTGTGTAGATGTAACAGATGCCACTTAATGTATGCAGACAGGTTTATTGTGTTATATACCATAATTCCTTCACTATTCTAATAGTGAGCATTTTTTTTAGATGGAAAAGATTTGAGTCTTACCTTATATTTTGAAAGAATTTTAAAAGTAGAAGATGTTTCAGATGTTTGGCGATTCGAGGCCCAGAGGTGGTTTAAGAGACAACTGACATATTTGAAATCAGGTCTCAATTTCAAAAATGGTCTATCTAAACTCAGAAACCAGAAGAAATGACGTTCCTAACTGCATGTGGAAACTTACAACAACATTCTAAAGAGTTCATGATCATGTTTCTTTCATCTTTTTCCCTGTTGTGGAACTCAGTGTTTGCTAAGCTTTCTGCCTACTTCTTTAAATCAAATATTCATCAGTAGAGTTTATTGTACACATATATAAAATTTACATGCAATATGTTGGTCATTTATGAATTGCATTGTGCACACCTTTATTCATCACAGCCCTAATCACTCTCTATTAACCGTGAAGTAGGAATTTATGATGGAATAATTATCTACCCCAAACATTCATCCTCAGTAGTGATTTAGAATTGAATACCATTCCCATGCAAAGACTAGAGATTCAAACAATGAAATCTAAGCACACTGTAATACCAATTACAATGGAAAATAACAATGATGTCCTGAGATTGCCTGTCAGTTCTGAAAAATGCATAAATATAGATCACAAATTTTTTAATTGGAAGATGATACATAGCATATGTGACATACACACAGCTTCGTAATTCTCAGGAAATTCTTTCCATATTATGATAATTAGATTGTTTAACCTGATTAAGAAAACCGGTGAGGGTAGATTATTCACAGTCTTCCTTATATTTTTCATACATACATGTATATAGTTTTATGAGCTAGGCTTAGGTAAGACTTCTGTAAGTGAAACTGAAAATTATTCAGTTACACACCCTAGGGAAAAACCCGCAGGAGGTATATAATGTTACCGTCTACATTAGTTAACTTTCTGCCAAGAAAGACACAATGCTCTTATTTATCTACGGAGTTGAGTGTTTCTGTTCTTTCAGCCAGTACTTCTCCTGGTATAAAACAGACAGAAAGGCCTGTTTTAGCTTCTTGTTTCCCCAAATCAACATCAGCGAGTGGATCGAAGGATACACGAAGGCAAGTACCTGGCAAAACATGAACAGTTCCTTCTGCAGCCCGTTAAAACTCCAAACTGTAACAATTAGATTCAGAATGTAACCGGCAAAGAACAAGAGAAAGGAGACGACCGTCTGCATGGCTCTTATGTGGACCTTGGTGCTGGGATCTTGGGATCCCTTGCCACAGAGCTGCATCCGCTTGAGATGTTTCCAGAGGGAAAAGATCAACAGCACAAAAGACGTCAGGGACATACCAAAGGGTATGAAGTTTGCTAGTGTGAATACAGTCATATTTGAGAGGTGTGCCATGTCCGTCCATTTGGTCCTCCAAGTGACATTCCCTTCGTATGCCTTAGTCTGCACTTTCTCATATATGCTCACTGCTGCAACATGAGAAAACAATAAGAACAAAGACCCCAGCAGCATCACAAGCACGACGCTTTTAACTCTCCACTTGAGGCGAAGGAAAATACGGCTGGAGAAGTTGGCTATTTTGAACAAATAAAATATGCTGAGGCTAGTAGCCAGCCAGATGCTAAAATGATTGCTTACTGCCCAGGCAATTTGAAAAATAATTCTTACTTCTAAGCTATAGAAATCTGGATTGAACAAAGTTGCATACCAATTTATTATCATTACCCAGAGCAAACCAATTCTGGAGACAGCCAGAGCAGCGAGAATGTGATCAACCGAGGAGATCTTTTGTCTCTTGGTCCAGTCAATGAAGTTCACCAGTGCTATGAAGCCATTGGCAAAATTTCCTAGAAGAAATTCTATTATTACTACGATGGAAAAAATGCTCAGTAGTACGGTTACCATGTCTAGAAAGGAAAACAAACAAAAAATATCTAAGTCTAATGTCTGATGTCACTGGTTGTGCACCTGATCCCTAAGTGTGCAGTAAAGTTCTCGTTTCTTTTAAATTCTGTGACCAATGTCAAGCAGGAAAGCACCAGGGTATGCCAGTAGATGAGCTCAGTGCTGTCTTGATGAAAAACATTGTTATTCCTCAAACAGCTCAAATTAACTTCTATTCATTGACTTTATATCCTTGCTGTGGGCTAGAATACTCATCACACATGCTGAAATTGAAAGCTGAATTCTCATTTGCTAGCATGCAAATAAAACCGTATTGTCTTTCAGCGTTTTGTGATTTTTTCCTTGTTTGACCTCTACGTAATTTGTATTATCAACTTTATTTGTTGTACAGAAAGTTGAAAAATCCAAAACACATCTGTAGAGTGTCTTAATTGTTAGGTAGAGCTTGGCCAGAAGTAAGATCACCATCATTATGGATTTTTTTTTTTAAGATTTATTTTTGAGACAGACAGCGCAAGTGGGGAAGGGGCAGAGAGGGGGGGACCGAAGATCCAAAGCAGGCTCTGCTCTGACAGCAGTGAGCTCATTGCAGAGCTCGAACTCAAGACCCTTGTGGTCAGGACCAGAGCTAAACTCAGACACTCAACCCACTGAGCCACTTAGATGCCCTGGATTTTTTTTTTTTTTTAATGTCGCAATTATGCAGAAAGAATTTAAGCTTTTCCAATCAAAAACATTCAGGGTATGGGGCGGGGGGGGGGGGGTTGGGTCGTGTGCCAATACTCCCCAAAAGCTGGTTCTTGATGACTAACATTTATGCACACTTTTATTGTTTACAAGTGCATAAACACACACGCTTGTGCACAAACACACATGCATCATAAATACAGGAATTATTGTCCTATAATTTTCTTTTGTTTTTAAGTGAGCTCTATGCCCAGCACGGGACTCAAACTCACAACTCCCATATCAAGAGTGGCATGATCTACCAACTGAGCCAGTTAGGAACCCCGTGCATGTCTTATAATTTTCAAAATGAAAAAAATGAATCTCAGGGAGACCTTCCAGCTCTTTTTTATAAGCAATTTAAAAAAAATTTTTTTAATATGTATTTATTTTTAAGAGAGAGAGACAGAGTGTGAGTGGGGGAGGAGCAGAGAGAGAAAGGGAGACACAGAATCCGAAGCAGGCTCTGGGCTCCAAGCTGTCAGCACAGAGCCTGACGCATGGCTTGAACTCATGGACCACGAGATCATGACCTGAGCCGAAGTCGGACACTTAACTGACTGAGCCACCCAGGCGCCCCAAAACCATCCAGCTTTAAACCCATCTTTTCTCTCATTGAGGTTTTTCAGCCCATTTTAGTAACTACTAAACATATCTCTCATGCTTAAGCCTTTAATAAAGTTTCTCTTTTCAGCCTACTTAATATTTAAATATTATTTAATTAAAACATTCAGAAACTTTCTAAACGTCCCTTGAAAACTTCAAAAGAACATGGTCTTCCATTGTAGAGTCTGCATTTCTCTATCCATACATATTGTTTCATTTTATGTTTAATTCATTTTTGGCTACTTAATATTTTAAGATTAATAGATATAAAAGTTAGCCTCTACCCATGGATTTTTTTCACTTCCAGTTTTTGTACTATAATTATTTCTAGCAGAGGATCTTAGAGCCAGACTGCCAGGGAAGAAAAACCTAGATTCTTTGCATTATATGTTTCTAATCTATTTTAATATTACTCTCTGCCTAAGTAAAATCATCAACTAAAATGCAGATGATCGTACCCTCTTCGGGTGGTTTTTGTGAGGAGTTAGTACATTATTTGTGTAGAGTGCTTTCGGTTTTAACCTTTCTGGTACAGAATAGGTGTGGAGGACTGTGGTTCATTTGATCCTGTGTGATTAGATGCTTCAGAGTTTGCCGACAAGAACTTCCATTGATGAGCACAATGTAGCAGGTTGAAAAAGGCAAGATTCCCTCCTGTAACACCTGGGATTAGGGTAAACAATTGTCAAAATTATGTTTCAAATACATCACAGAGCTGTGCAAGGAAGGAGAACCAGCCGAACTAAAATCCATCAAGAGGAGAATCTTTTCAGGTGAAGAGATGATCTATGTATTCAATGCAAGCCCTATCAACTCCTAGAAGATTTCTTGCAGGAAGTGAAAAACTATTCCTAAAATGTATACAGAAAAGCAAAGCACCCAGAATAACCAAAAGAATTTGTTTTTTAAAAAAAGAACAAATTTGGAAAATTACAGTTCCTGATTTCAACGCTTGCTAGAAAGCTGCATTAATCAAGATAGTGTGGTACTCACAAAATTATATATATGTGTGTATATATATATATATATATCAGTGAAACACAACTGAAGTTCAGAAATCAGCACTAATATTTATGGTTAACTGATTTCAAAATTCAATGGGAGAAATTACGTCTCATTTGTCTAACAAATGATGCTGGGTAAATTGGATATCCACATGAATAAAACTGAGTTTAGACCCTTATTTCATACCATATGCAAAAATTAACTTAAAACTGCTGAAAGACTTCAATGTGAGAACTAAACCTATGAAAGTTTTAGAATAAAATGTAGGGGAAAACTTTGGAAAGCTGAGCAGACCTTTTAGATGCGATACCAAAAGCATGATGCATAAAACTTAAATATTAACATATTGGACTACATCAAAATTGAAAATATTTGCTCTATAAAATACAAGTCTGATTTCATGATTGTAGAGCTACAGTAATTAAGTCAATGTGGTACTGTTGTTTGCTTATACAAGCAGATTAGTGGATTAGAAAATAGTATCTAGTGATAGACCCACACATGCATGGTCAGTTCATTTTGACAAGGGAACCAAAACCATTTCATGAGAAATAAAATTCTCTTTAACAAATGATGCTGGAAAACTGAATAACAGTATAAAAAAATGAACTTCGATTTTTACCTTTCACCATATAAAAAATTAATGTGAGGTGATCTTAGATTTAAATATAAAAGATAGGGGCGCCTGGCTGGCTCGGCCTGTTGAGCATCCGACTTCTGCTCAGGTCATGATCTCATGGTTCATGAGTTCAAGCCCTGCATGGGGCTCCATGCTGACAGCTCAGTGCCTGGAGCTTGCTTCAGATTCTGTGTCTCCCCCTCTTTCTGCCCTTCCCCCACTCGCTCTCTGTCTCTCTCTCTCTCTCTCTCTCAAAAATAAACATTAAAAAACTTTTTTAGGGGCGCCTAGGTGGCTCAGTTGGTTGAGCATCTGACTTTGGCTCAGGTCATGATCTCGCAGTTTGTGAGTTCGAGCCCTGCGTCGGGCCCTGTGCTGACAGCTCAGGGCTTGGACCCTGCTTTGGATTCTCTGTCTCCCTCTCTCTGCCCCTTTTCTGCTCATGCTCTGTCCTTCTCTGTCTCTCAAAAAATGAATAAACGTTAAAAACATTTTTTTAAATTTTTTTAAATCTTAAAAAAAATAAAAGATAATGATTCTAGAAGAAAATTGGATTCTATTTCTGTGACTTTGGAATTTCTTAGCTAGAACATATACATGCACAATCACATGAACACACACACGCGAAAAGCTAAACAAAAAAGAATAAAAGTGATGAATGAAAAGGCACTATCAAGAAAATCAAAATGTTGGCCATAGAACGGGAGAAATATATATAATATAGATGTAACCAAGGACCGGTTTTTAAATATATGTGTATACACTAAACATTGTTGCAACTCAATACTAAGAAAACAAACATCTCAATTTAAGGAAAATAAGCAAAAGACTTCAAAAGACCCTTAACAAAAGAAGATGTGATAAACCACTAAAAACGTGTTCAACAACATTGCACATAAGGGAAGTGCAAAATAAAACTACTTCAAACCCTCTGGAATGTGACAGTTCAAGAAACTGACCACGCTAGATTGTGGCAATGATGTGAATCGACTAGAACTCTCATATTTTTCTGCTGAAAAATAATACAGCCACTTTGGAAAACTGATTGACAGTTTCTAACAAAGCCTCACATACGTATTGCCAACTATTCAGCTATTCCGCTAGTGTGTTTATTTACCTAAAATAAATAAAAACGTATGTTCACAAAACGACTTTCACGAGAATGTTAATACCAGCTTTAGAGTCCATTACTGGAAACAGTTTAAATATCCATCAACAGGGAGATGAATGAACAAATCGTGGCATATTCATAGAATAAAATACCATTTAGCAATAAAAGAAATAAACTACTCGTATACACAACGATATGTATCTCAAAAAACTATGATTGAAAAAAAGAGGTGAACAAAAAAGTGCATGTAGTATGATATCTAAAACAAGCAAAAAACTAAGGCAAAAACCACAAAAGTAGTTGTCTGGAATCTGATCCAAAAAAGGACACAAAATAACTTTGGGGGGCTGGTAAAACTGTTCCATATTTTATCATGGTCATTGTTTCAAGGCGGTATATAATGGTTAAAGGTCATCAAATTACATATGTAAAATGAGCATATTATGCTATATGTAATTATACCTCACTAAGGTTAATGTTAAAAATAAAAAAAAAATAGGGGTGCCTGGGTGGATCAGTCGTTTAAGCCTGTGATTCTTGATTTGGGCTCAGGTCATGATCTCATGGTTTGTGAGATCAAGCACACCCCCCACCCCAACTCCCGCCCTTGGGCTCTTTAATTCTCTCTCCCTCTGTCTCCGCTCCCCCACCCAATCATGCCCACTCTTTTTCTCTCTTAAAACAAATAAATAAAGTAAACATGTGATAGATGATAGATAGATAGATAGATAGATAGATAATAGATAGATGATAGATAGACGATAGATAAAAATAAGGGCAAAATAGATATTTTCAGAGAAACAAACCTCACCAGTGGAAACTCTAAAGAGTACTTTTCGGGGTGACTGGGTGGCTCAGTCAGTTAAGCGTCCGACTTCGGCTCAGGTCGTGATCTCGCAGTCCGTGAGTTCGAGCCCCGCGTCAGGCTCTGTGCTGACAGCTCAGAGCCTGGAGCCTGTTTCAGATTCTGTGTCTCCCTCTCTCTGACCCTCCCCTCGTTCATGCTCTGTCTCTCTCTGTCTCAAAAATAAATAAAGGTTAAAAAAATTTTTTTTTAAAAATAATAAAAATAAAATAAAAAAAGAGTACTTTTCGACTCCACCATGAAACTTGCGGGACCTCTCGGCCTGTCCTAGCAGGGATTACCTGCACCCCCAGTTCCCAAGGGGGCTCTTGCGCCCCAGTCGTGGAGGTGCAGTGCTCACCGCGGACCCCCGCCTGTGTTTGCAACGCCAGTAGAAGACTGATCTTTGAAAATACATATTTGGGAGATAGTCACGTTCTATTAAATCCTTGGTGCTGGTGCTGGTGCTGCCGTGAAAAAATCTGGTTACGCTGTGGGTTGGCCTGCTGCCTCTGCAGGATAGCACCGCCTGGGCCCTGGGATGAGGGTCCGCCTGAGCAGACACACCATGAGTCAAGCAACTCGGGGATGCAACTTACCGTTCTGTCCCACTGGGAGGAAGCATTGAGTCCGGGGAGCTGATTGCTCAAGTCCGACGCTTAACCAACTGAGCCACCCAGGTGCCCCAAGCTGATTGCTTTTTAAAAAATGAAAAGATGGGACTCCTGGGTGGCTCAGTTGGTTGAGCGTCCAACTTCGGCTCAGGTCATGATCTCACCGTTTGTGAGTTCGAGCCCCGCATTGGGCTCTGTGCTGACAGCTCGGAGCCTGGAGCCTGCTTTGGATTCTGTGCCTCCCTCTCTCTCTGCCCCAACCCACTCGCTTTCTGTCTCTGTCTCTCTCAAAAATAAATAAACATTTTTAAAAAAATGAAAAGAAAGTTTTATTCCTGGGAGGGAGGAATGCATGAACCTTTGGGAGGTTAAGTCTTCAAAGAAGCTCAACCATGCCAATGTAGTTAAATGAAAAGAAGTTATCAGGGAAAATGTTCATCTTTATTTTATCTTCGAGGACATGAAGGAGTAGCTTTACCAGCTCATTAAAGAAAGAAATAAGTGGTTTCCTGAATCAGCTATAAGGAATATCATGTATCAGATATTACAAGGACTTGTGTTTCTTCACAAACATGGCTTCTTCCAGCGGGACTTAAAGCCTGAGAACTTTCTCTGCACCAGCCCAGAACTTGTGAAAATACAGACTTCAGGTTGGCGGGAGAAATCCGATCAAGACCTCCATACACAGACTATGTATCTACCAGAAGGTACAGGGCTCCAGAAGTGCTCCTGAGGTCTACCAGTTGTGCTCCTCCATTGACATCTGGGCTGTGGGCTGCATCATGGCAGAAGTGTGCACCCTCAGGCCACTCTTCGCTGGGGCCAGTGAAATCGACACAATTTTCAAAACTTGCCAACTGTTGGGGACCCGGAAAAAGACCAACAGGCCCGAAGGCTACCAACTTTCAAGTGCGATGGACTTCCACTGGCCCCAGAAGGTACCCAGTAACTTAAAGACCTTGATTCCAAATGCTAGCAGCAAAGCCGTTCAACTCCTGAGAGACAAGCTGCAGAGGGATCCCAAGAAACAGCCAACAGCTAAGTCAGGCCCTTCAACAGACTTACTTGCGGACCAGGCATTCACTGGGCTGCATCACATAGAGCCTTGAGGATTCGGGAAAACCACAGGAGGATGTCCTGGAAAAGGTAGGCCCACCTTCTCACATTAAGCCTGTCCACGCTACCCAGATCCCACCCAAGCCAAGTGCACAGATTTCTTCAAGGCAGCATCAAGCCCTCCAGCCTTCTTGGCATTTCATGTACCCCCCACAAAGCAGAGGCTCCCAGGCCGGATCACTCGAACCACCTTCTGGAGGACAAGCCAAGCCGTTGCTCTTCCTGTCCCTCCGTACCAAGAATCCTCAGTCGAAAATACGAGCTGGCCTGGAACACAAAAATGGTGAGATCAAGCCAAAGAGTAGGAGAAGGTGGGTCTTGCCTCCTGGTCAACAAAGGAATTTGATGACTGGGTTGACTCGGTTGGATGACTTAGATTACAGTCTATCCCTCACCAGGATTGTCCTGAAAAACAGGAAGAGACAGAGTGAAGAGAGACCCTCTGCAGAACTGAGAGTGGTTTGGACCTGAAGCCCTCTGCACCCCGGTATTCGAAGTGGCGCCCCCTACCCAGACCTCCTGTCAGAGATGAGACACAGCAGCCCTGAGATCCAATGCCACACAGCACTACTTGAAGCCGTCTGGATCCATGCCTGGGATAAATCTAAGAAGCAGCATACTTCCAAATCCAGGCAAGGGTTTTATCTCGTCGAAGACGCGGTCTACTTCTGATTTGTACGGAAAATCTTCAGGAACAGTATCCGTTATCAGCAAAATACATTCAGTTGGTTCTGGTTCTACTTCTAGTGGACTAACGAAACTATATGCCCTCCTTTCTGAAAAAAAAAAGAAGTTGGTTCCGCTACGCAGAGGGTACACTTGGCACCTATTCCAGACCCTTCCCCTGGCTATTCTTCCCTGAAGGCCGAGCGGCCTCATCCCGGGTGACCTTGTTTCCACACCCAGCCTAGAAGCACATCTGGATTGATGCCACGGCCTCCGGCTGCCCAGCCAGTGCACGGCCCACCGGACTAGGCTTCTAAGTATGCGTCTCAGCGATGACTTTCACGAAGCTTCTGGGAGGTGGGGGAGCAAGACACTGTCCATCTGCCAACTGGTATTCGGCCGGCAAGACACTTGCCGATGGTGTAAAAGCAAACACTTGATAGTTATTCTTCTGAACCAAGACATTTCAATATCCTTTAAAAAAAATTTTTTTAATAGTGATCTGAGTGCAATATCCTTTTTTGGTACCAAATTATTTTATTCTAGAACTTGATCCCGTTATTTTTCTTAATGTGTTTGTTTGTTTGTTTGTTTGTTTATTTTTGAGAGAGAGGGAGACACAGAATCTGAACCAGGCTCCAGGTTCCAGCTCAGATCCCGAGGTGGGCCGGGGGGGGGGGGGGGGGCCTTAATCTCAGGAGCTATGAGATCGTGACCTGAGCCAAAGTTGGACACTTAACAGACTGAGCCAACCAGGTGCCCCCCCCCATTATTTTCTTAAACAGCAGCATTTTGTGTATATGCATTCTGTTTTGTATTTTATACAGTCAACTTGGTAATGAACTTTTTAAAAAATTAATTGGTGTATTGCATCAGGCGTGCAACTTAAGGCTACGTGAAAAAGGGTTATTTGCTCAGTGCGTGCAGATATTTGTGACATGGTTAAATTTTAAATGTGGTGGTGCTTCTGGCTCTCTTGGACTCACGTCAGCCCTAGAGAAAGGATCCTCTGTTTTTCTCCATTTCATGTTCCTGGTTTGATTTTTTGCTACCACTGTGCTGTTCTAAAAATACTATTACACAGCTCATTTCATTTTGTCATTGTCTCCCAAACGAAAGAACTCTCCGTAAATATTTTTGGAAATGTTAAAAAAAAGTAAATAAATACATAAAGGGCGCTTCTCAAGCGGAAGGAATCTGACTCCAGACAAAAAGTCAGAGATAGGGAATCAAGCCTTACCATCTGCTGTTTTTTTCCATCCATGAGTTAAATAAGTCATTCCACCTTTATAGCTGTAGGTGCCTCGTGCTTTCAACTTTTTAAAAGTTAAATTTTGACTCATCACAGCCAGTGGGTGCCCAAGAGGACTCACGGGCTACAGCCAGTGAGCTATACCACGTGACCCAAGGAAAGTCTGCTTTGGGCTCTTCAAGCCCAGGTGTGTCTTGTCCAGGCCCTAATTCCTGAGTGGCAATAGAATTGGATTTCCAACACCTCTATATTTCTCTTTTCTTCCTGAATCTGTGTTCTTATTTACGATTCTAAATGTTGGCCGAATTTGGTTCTGGTTCCAATTTGTGCTCTGCTAATATGTTACTCCTTATTTGTGGCAGCCATGGTGTGCAGATCCTGCCATGGCCCCCATGATTCCTCTTCCCTGTTTGCATCCTGCATAATCCCCTCCTTTTGAGTGTGGCTTTAAGTGTGTGATTTATTTCTAGCTTACAGAATACGGCAAGCATAAAGACATGTTGTGGATACTTAAGATTCCCAGATCAACTGATTTTGAGTTGATTGAAAAGGACTCTATCCTTTATGGGCCTGGTGTCATCAGATTAAGCTTCAAAAGACTATCTGGGCCTCCCTTGAGTGAGACGCTCTTGCTGGCCTCTAAGAAGTAAGCAGCCGTGTGATGAAGTGCTTACAGAAAGGGCCACAAGAAAAAGGTATTCTGCCAACAACATGAATGGACTTGGAAGTGGATTCTTCTCCAGTCAAGCCTGGAGATAAGGACACAGTATCGTCAAAATGTTGATTTCACCTTGGTGAGATCTTGAAGCGGAGAACACAGCTACGCTTTGCCCAGACTCCTGACCCCAAAACACTGTGACATAATAAATGTGTGTACATGTGGTTTTTTAAATCCAGGCCACTAAGTTTCCGGTCATCTGTTGCACAGAACTAACAAGTGAGTACAGTGACAGTGATTCAGAATTTGGTGTGTTGGTCTATTTGATACAGAAGATCTTCCTTCTCTCGGGTGAGACATGTTCCACAGTTTGGTTTGCTAGGTTTTTTTTTTTTTTTTTTAATCTATCTGTTTTGTCTGTTTATGCAAGAATGTATCTTGCATAAAGGAGAGGAGAATGTCTGTATTAGTGAATTTGAAATCTGTGCTAGTGAACTTGTGTCTTCTGTATCTATTCTGTCCTGGGGCTGATGTTGTACCAAGAAACAAGCCCTCTGTCTCTGTTTGCAATTGACACAAGCCTCTGCTTGTTCGTATGGGTATGAAATGTTTACCTACCTCTAGGAATGTTAATAAAATAGATTATAAAGTCTCTTATATGAAGTGGCAGGGGAAGATAGAGATGCCCTTTGGAGCCTTAAAAAGGCCCCTATAAGAGGAAATAGTGTAAGCCCTGAGAAACAATTCTGGGCCTGCCACTGGGCCTTAGTACAGAGTGAATGCTTAACCATGAGCAACCAAGTTACCATGTGACCTGAGCTTCCCATCATGAATGGGTGTTATCTGACCCACTGGGCCATAAATTTGGCCATGGACAGTGACACTCATCATATTATGGAAGTGATATATATGTGATACAGGGCCTAAGCAGGTCCCAAAGGCACAAGTAAGTTACAGGAAAAAGTGGCCAATGCCCATGGTCCCCACGCTGCTACACTCCCTCTGTCTCCCAGCTTCCACCTCTGGCCTCCTAGGGAGTTCTCTCTCATCAGGTGCCAGAGGAAGAAAGGACTTGGGCTCGGTTTACCAATGATTCTATCTGATGTGCAGGTACCACCCAAAAGTGGACACCTGTGACACTACAACCCTTTTCTTGGATATCCCTAAAGGACTGCAGTGAAAGAAATCCTCCCAGTGAAAAGATTCCAAGCAATGTATCTGATTATGTATGCCTTTGCTTGGAAGGAGAAATGGACAGATATTCAATTATATACTCATTCACGGGCTATGCCCAATGGTTTGGCTCGGTGGTCAAGGGCTTGGAATGAACATGATTAGAAAATGATAGTAATCAAAATAGAATGATATTGACATGAAAACAGACGCATAGATCAACAGAACAGAATAGTGAGCACAGAAAGGAACCCATGTATCTATGGAGAATTAACTGGGGACAATGGCACCAAGAATATACAATGTGGCAAGGAAAGTCTCTTCAACAAATGGCGTGGGAAAAACAGGATATTTACACGCAAAAGAATAAAATTAGACTCCAATCTAACACCATACATAAAAACTAACTCAAAATGGCTTAAATATTGAACATAACTCTGAAACCATAAAACTCCTAGGGGGAAAAAAAAACTATCGAGAATAAGCTCCTTGACAGTGGTCTTAGCAAAATGATTTTTTGGATTTGAGACCAAACAAAGGCAACAGAGACAAAAAGAAACAAGTGAGACTATCTAAAACTAAAACTCTTCTGCACAGCAGAGGAGTCCATCAACAAATGAAAATACAACCTATGAAATGAGAGAAGTCACAGATCTGATGAGAAGTTAATATCAAAAATATCCAAGGCACTCATACAAATCAATAATCTGGTTTTAAAATGCAAAAAGCTGTTGAATAAACCTTTTTTTTCCCCCAAAGAAGACATACAAATGGCCAACAGGTCCATTTTAACAGGTTGAAAAGGTGCTCAACATCACTAATCAATAGGGAAATTCATATCAAAACCACAATGAGATATCACCTCACACCTGTTAGAAGTGTTATCAAAATCACAAGAGGGGTGCCTGAGTGGCTCAGTTGTTAAGCATCTGACTCACTTTTGGCTCAGGTTATGATCTCACAGTTTATGAGTTCAAGCCTCACATCAGCACGGAGCCTCCTTGGGATTTTCTCTCTCCCCCTCTCTCTCTGCTTCTTCCATGTGTGTGAGCACATGAGTGCTCTCTCTCTCTCAAAATAAATAAATAAACTTAAAAAAGTGACAATACATAAGTTCTGGAAAGAATATAGAGAAAAAGGAATGCTTATATACTTGGTAGAAATGTAAACTGGTACGGCCACTATGGAAAACAGACCACTGTAAAACAGAATGGAGTTTCCTCAAGAAATTAAAAATAGGGGCGCCTGGGTGGCTCAGTTGGTTAGGCGACCGACTTCGGCTCAGGTCATGATCTCACGATTGGTGAGTTCGAGCCCCGCGTCGGGCTCTGTGCTGACAGCTAGGAGCCTGGAGGCTGCTTCAGATTCTGTGTCTCCCCCTCTCTCTACCCCTCCCCTGTGCATGCTCTGTGTCTCTCTGTCTCTCAATAATAAAAAAAAAAACGTTAAAAAAATTTTTTTAAGAAATTAAAAATGGAACTACCATAATATTCAGCATTCTCATTTCTGGGTATATATCCAAAGGAAACAAAATCCTTATATTCACTGCAATATTATTCACAATAGCCAAGGTATGGAAATAACCTAAGCATCTGTTAACACATCAGTGAATAAAGAAAATGTGGTAAGTATATGTATAATGGAATATTACTCTGTCTTTAAAAAGAAAGAAATCCTACCAATTGTCATAACATAGATGGACCTTGAGGGCATTATGCTAAGTGAAATGAGCCAGACAAAGGTAAATGATGTATGCTATCACTTCTACGAGGAATCTAAAAAGAAAACGCAAATCCTTTGAAACAGAAAGCATAAAAGTGGTTGGCAGGGCCTGGGGGTGGGGGAAATGAGGACACGTTGCTAAAATGGTGCAAACTTTCAGATATGAGATGAACAAGTTCTGAGGATATAAAATATAGCATGTATCAACTGTAGAATTGATAATACCGTATTGTGTAATTGATTTCGCTAATAAGATAGATCCTAAACTTTTTCATCAAAGAAAAGGTAACCATATGAAATGATGAATCTATTAATTTACTTGATTGTGGGAATTCTTTTGTATATAAAAAGATCATGTTGTATACCTTGAACATATTACAATTTTATTTGTCAGCTTGATCTCAATAAAGCTGGAAACAAATTTAAATCAATCAATAAATTTTTTAAAAAGTAAAGGGTCATGAAAATATTTTCCACACATGACTTCAAAATTTCTAGGAGCCATAATTGCACTATGTTTTCTATTATTCCTCTATTTGAATGAGGCTGTTTGCTGTGCTTATCCTGTCATTTCAGCTCTCTGTGTTACATCTTTACCAGGTAAATAATTTGTCTCTTAAACTCTTTGATTACCAAATTAAGAAGAGACATAGCCAAACAGGATGTAGATTATAAGATCCTAGAATTCAAGAATAATGCTCTAACTGCAGTGAACTGCATTGGACTTTGGAGGATGGTCAGTTAGGAATGAGCCTCTTTTGTACATGGGAGGAGCCTGAATAATTTACCCAAGGTAAACCAGGGTGGCTTACCTCATTTTCCAGAAATTCTTTAACCCTCACTGTAGCTATACCCTTTGGATAGTAATTTTGCAGTATATTCTACTATCAGTGAGGGAACCACCTTGCCCGTTGGCTTGGAGCTTGATCATGGAAAATTGCTTTGATGAATTGAGAATTAATAGATTGAGACAGTAAAGATTTAAAATGGCTCCTACACTGGGGTCCAGCCCAGTCTTACTCTTGTTCAAGCACCACAAGAACATGAACAGGCTGGTGCACCGGTTCCGGGAGGAGACACTTCACGGAATCAAATTTTCCCAGCAATATCCAACCGAAACTGACAACCGAACAAACTGTACCTGGTCCCCAGATATATACAGAGTTCATTTAAAAATCATTGAAATAGCTGTTTCTTTCAATATAATTTCCTCTTTTCCTCTGGCTCTTTATGAGGTTTTCTCTGGATCTTTGGATTCTTGTGGTGTTTGTAAGTTAGATTGTTTTTGTTGTCTTGTCTGGGGTTCAGTGATTTCTTAATCAATGGATTGAAACATGTTACTCATTTTGGGGAAACTCAGCAATATTGTTTTCCACCCGTTTTCTCTCTTATATATTCCAGAACTCCAGACAGTGTTAGACTTTCTGACAGTAGCCTTCCTGTGTCTTACCCACCCACTAGCCTGGATTTTCCATTTATTTGGCCCTTTATGCTCCATACTGGGTATTATCTTCCCTTTCACTAATTCTCTATTCCACTGTGCTTAATTGGTTGTTAAATACGTGTATTGAATTTTTTGTCTTGATTATTCATTTTGTCGGTCTTACGGTTTTAGTGATAAGAAGAATTTCTTGCTCTGCTTCTAAAAGTATCTTCTATGGGGAAACTGAATAAAATACTCATAATACTACGATCTTAAAGAAAGTTTTCCTTTTCGGTAGTGTTGAGAGAAAAATGGTAACAATTCCTTCTTATCCCAAACTTTGGTCACAAAATAGATAAAATCGTGGTGTAGTCATTCTCCAAGTTGAAAGAAACTGGTAATGACTATCATGTGAGTAGCTTTCCTTGGATGACAGCTTATCTACTTCTGGGTCATCACCAGAGGCTGTCCTTATGAGGAAAGTCAAGAAGCAGAACTTGGATCTCCAAATGCCACTCAAATAAGCAAAATATAATACATAGTCACAAGGACACCATCCTCTTACAAGGCTTCATTTTTCAGTAGTCCTTTTACTTCTAATGTTAGAGATAGGTCTCTGTGCATTTACGCTGTGGTTTTCAAAGCAACTGTAAATAATTTGCTCAAGTAATACACCTAAACTAAAGAACACTCAATTTATGAAGGTATTCAGCTGAACTTCAACTTTGCCATTTACTAAGTTACCTGCAGGATCTTTAGGAAATTACTTAGACGTCATCCAACTTACATATGTAAACATGTCAAATACAAGTCATTAAATGAGATATATAACGATGGTGGTGGTGGTGGCTAAATGGGAGAACTCTAACTGATAGGTCCTTCTTCATCCAGTTTTCCAAGTGACAAGAGTCCAGTGTGATGGGATAGTGCTACCAATATTCTCCATGGTCTTATGATACTTCTTGTATCGTTCTCAGAATTGAGACTTGCTTGAAAAAACATTTTACCTACTACTTAATCAAGAATAACTAAAAACTAAACATATTTATGGTGATTTGCTTGCTAGTTTTTCCTTTACTTCTTTCTAAAAATTATGGAAAAATGCCCTAGGAAAAAATTATGGAAAAACAAGCATGGTACTTTCCTATGGACACGTATATAGCCTCTATATAATAATACAACATACAATCTTTCCTTCATATTTTAATAGCATCATTAGCAAGCAAAATTCTACCACCTGCTTGTTTGCATGCTACTGTGATTAAATCTAGGTTCTTTTATTACAGGAGTCAAAGTAGCACTACATACATACAAACATAGCCAAACACTACACTGAATATGTATTATGCTTTACAAATTTACCTTTTCAGGACTGTCTTTTTTTGCTCTAAAAAACAGCTAAAAAACATCATAGATCCAATTCGTTCATTTTCCCTGTTGTATAGTATCCTCTTGTATCAGTATGCCATAATTTATTTACCCATTTTGTCATAATGGACATTTGTATGACCTCTCAATTTCAGCTATTAAGAAAAATAGTAATATGCATATTTTTGCATATATATATATATATATATATACATACCCTGGTGCACAAGTACTAAAGATTATGGGGCTTTGAATCGAAGTGTGATTAATATGTCTTAGGAAATGCATCTTCACTTTGATTACATAATTCCCCCCTACTGCACAAAGTGGTTGTTTCCAGTTTATAATCTTATGAATACTGCGTGAAATATCCCATTGCTTCAGACCCTTTCCAAAATTAGTGACATCAGACTAATGTTTATACCTTTATATTTATATAAACTATAATTACGCTTATATTAACATTTTATATTTTGTAATCCTTTTTCTATTCTAATTTTTAATTTATCTGAAGTTCAAAAAATTGTTATTCTTTTCCCTTCCTATGACTGTGATTACATATATCTCTTCATATTGCATTGTATATGATATACATTTGTTAATATTCCATTATAGTTTTATAACATTTCTTCCTTGTGTCTCAAAGCATCTTTTGTTACCAGCACGTGTTACTATGCAGAGATATTTCCTTTAATCAAACATTCTATCAGATCACTTTGAGAAAATAGGATTAGGTAACAGCATGGTGTAAGGGAAACTTCAGTGCTTTTTCACATCTGAAGGGACCTGATCAAAGAAATGTTGAAATTCAGAATGAACCTACTAGGTCTTTCTGTGAAGGTATTTTCTCTTAGAATACAGAAACTGCTTTCAATCTTATCTATAAAGCTAAATGTATTAGTTTTCTCAGAGAGAATTTAAGGTGCCACAGTAGTCTCAGGTCTCTGTCTCAGCTTGCTGTTTCCCTGAATCAGAGTGAGCAGCCTGAGTGAAAGATAGTTGAAATCACCACGACAAACATCTTGGCCTGATTGATATCTATGCACCTTAAGAAAGATCCAACTTGCTGTTCGAGTGGGAATAAGTAAATGATGAAGAGGAGGAAGAAGATTGTCACCATTTTCATGCCCCTTTGACAGACCTCTGCTGGAGTCCCTCAAGCCCATCAGGTTGAGCTGCAAATTCTCGGTGTCTCACCAAGAACGGAAATAAAAGGAGCAAGGAGGTCAGGGACAGGAGAAAGGGATAACTTAGGTCAAGTTAGGAAGCAGACGCCATTTAAGACAGAAAGGTGTCCTTATGTCTTAATGCAAAGTCATGTTTCCTTCATGTACTTTAAAGGTATTCATCCACAACTCACCACAACGCACCACGACTCATCCGGCATTAAGAGGTTACCAGACTACAAGAACAAAGGCTCCAGGAAAAGCACGAGACCCATTCTGTTCTCTCTCCACTTCAGCCAGATGAAAAAGAAGTGGGACGAACTTGGCTACCTTAAGGAAGCAGGAAATGCTTAGGCAGGTGGCAAACCAGGTAGCTAAGTGATCCATTAGTGCCCAAAGAATAGTAATCACTTTAGCTAGTTTACCAGTGACATATGGATGTGGAGACAACCCCCTCATAATGACTCAAACAGTGACCCACTGTTGAGTGATTCTGGTAGCTGGTAAGGATAGCCAAGCTAGGAAGGATGAAATCAGCTGGTAAGACTTTCCCATTTGTGACCCACTCAGTGCCGTTTGCCCATCCAATGAACCCATCTCCCTGCATTCCTGAGAGGATTTCTGCTGCCCCTGTCAGAAAGGAGATCTGATTCCAACTGACATTTCCATGAAAATATTTCTGATGTGGTGCCTCACTGTCAGCTTCTAGTTAGACAGTTGCAGGTTGACATCCATTTATAGCTATTTTCATTATTATTCCAGAAAGGACAGCCAAAATTCTGCTATGTGATATAGTTTCAGAGATCTTCACAAAGGAATAGTTCACTCTATTGATACCATATCCCGGTGCTAAACCAAACAGTTCTAGGAAGAGATACAAAGCTTCCTAAATAACCCTCTTATTATTTATAGTCAGCTACTATCTAATTCCCAGAGTAAATGCTAATCAATGTCCACTTTTCGGTGGTACTGGCTGAAAATGCCCATTTGTGTTAATGACTACATGCAAGGTATGAAGTCAGGTTGCAAATATAAGAGAGATTATTTGCCACTAATTTCTACTTTCATCTTCCCTGAGCCATTCCTCTGAATGCAAATATTTTAGATTTTGAATAGAAATTGCTAGAAAAAAAATTTTTATATAACTCAGTCATTATTCATCACTCATTGAATAAGATCCTTCTACCAATCAAGTATGTTTGCTGATTCAATATCATTTAGAGGAATAATTTAATAAAATTATTTATAGTTCAAAGAGCACACCCAAGTTCTAGAGCAAATAACTATAAATAATTAGTGCATAATATTGTAAGAGCTAAATCGGAAGTTACAAGCAACGTGCACTGGGAATATACACGAGGAAGCTGCAAATGCTACAGTGCATGATCACTTATGGTGTTATGAGGATAGAAACATTTAGCTGAACTTGAACTCTTTAGGGTGTATGAAGAAATAGAAAAACAGAACAGATATTCGAGACTGATCTAAGAGCATGTATCAATTATCCAAGCGACATAAGCAAGCTACACCATGCTTCTAAAGGAGGAACCTGTTTGTTTTACGATAACTTATTGGCTATTTCGGTTGGAATGGTACTAAGTGCCCTGCGACATGTCTTAAATTCCATGTCACCTGCCTTCTGGGCTATAGAGAGGCTATGTTTCCCAGCCTCCCTTATAGACAGTTACCGCAATGTGACCGAAAACTGAACAATGTCGTAGGAGTGAAAATCATTTACATAGGAGTGCATCATTTACAGGCCCGTCCCAACAAAATCTCCCCGTGAACAGTTCTCCATACACCTCTTTCATCCTGGCTGTCAGGAATGGGGATGACTCCAAGGCGATCCCAACCACATGTTAAAGATGGAATCCTTTTGATCAGTCTGATTCCCTGGATAACTGTATAGAGAGAGCTCCTCAAACACATCAGTACTGTGAAAAGAGCAATTTAAATCTGCATTATGTATGAGTCACTTTTATGTTTGGAGCCTATTTGTGGCAGCATTTTGTCTTCCCAGTCTAATACAGAAATTGGAACTGAAAGTGTGCAGTTTCATTTAGACGATCTGAATAGTGAAGAAACAGAACCAAGAAATCCGTGCATCCTGCAGATTTTTGTGGTGGATTTTGTTTTCATTGGTTTTCCAGCCATAGTATAGCTTTATTCACCCATTTCTTTGGTCATTCGCATATCATTTGGAGCAACTATTCTATGGGCCAGCTTTATATCCTGAGGAGTCAGCAGGAAACATCATAGACATGATCTACACATTACATTGTTCATATTTTACTGGGGCAGACAGATTATTAAAAACAAATGAATAAATCAGATATAGAAGTAATTTATTGGAGTTTTGATAACGTTAAAATTTCATAATGTAAGAATTATTACAGACCTCCTGAACAAGGTTACACATTTCTTTCTTATAACAGAATGTTATTAATAACATCTCCACACATTATTTCATCAATTTCCACAAGATTCTAATAAAACAAATATTGAAGATATTCCTGATATTTATTACACACATATAATAAATACTATTTTAGTATATACAGAAGGATAATTATGTATCATAATTTTTAAACATTTATTTAGTTTTGAGAAAGAGAGAGAGAGAAGGGGAGGGGCAGAGAGAGAGGGAGAGTCAGAATCCCAAGCAGGCTCCACACTGTCAGCGCAGGGTCTGATGCAGGGCTCAAATAACGAAACGATGAGATCATGACTTGAACCGAAACCGAGAGTCAGATGCTTAACTAACTGAGCCACCCAGGTACCCCCATATTATTTTTTTTACTATTCTTATAATGAACATATTTTTAAGACAAGGAACAGCTGAGTCTTGTTATTTGAAGCTTAAGAGAAACTTTTAGGTGGCAAGATGGAAAAAATAATTGGCAGTTCAGAGATTCAAAGACGAAAACTGAACAATTTGAGATCAGACCTCAACTTCCAAAAAGGTCTTCTTAATTCACAAACCGTAAGAAATGACTTTCCTAGTGGCATATCGGAACATAGAAGCGTTGAAAGCAAGTCACGATCATTTTTTTCTTTCTCATCCCTACTGCAGAACTTGATTTTTTCTCTGAGATGTTACCTACTTGTATTAATCTAATATTCTTTAGCTTTGTCTCTTATACACATATGTGAAATTTATTCTAAGTATAAGTGTCACTCTTGAATTTTATTGTGTGCATCTTTTTCTAATAAAGCTCTGATGGCTCTCTATTAACCATGACAAATTTATGATGGAATAATACCTACCCCAAACACTCATCCTCACTCTGTGATTTACAATCCAATATCATTACCATCCAAAAGACCGAAGATCCAAACAATAGAATCTAAACACACCGTGGTACATATGCATGGATCTAATTACAATGGAAAAGAGCAATTATTTCCTGAGATTAAGTTGTCATTCTTAACAATGCATAAATATAGATTATAAACTCTTAAACCAGAAAATAATAACGTAGAATATGTATATGAAATACACATTGCTTCATAATCCTGAGGAATTTCTTACAATATTTCGTATAATTAGATTGCTTACCTGAAAAAATCAGCTAATGAAATGATAATCATATAATTTTTCTTATATTTTTCACAAACACATCTGCATATACTTTTGTGATATGCTTAAATAAAAGGCTTTCTAAGGTAAACCTTTGGAAATTACTCCATGATATACTCATTAGAAAAAGAGGTAAGAAGTATACTTTTTCTTAATGTTTACTTATTTTGAGAGAGACAGAGACAGAGCATGAGCAAGGGAGGGTCAGAGAGACAGAAACACAGAATCTGAAGCAGGCTCCAGGCTCTGAGACATCAGCACAGAGCCCAATGCGGGGCTCAAACCTATGAACCGCGAGATCATGACCTGAGCCAAAATCAGAGGTCTAACCGACTGAACCACCCAGGTGCCCCCAAAAGAGGTAAGAAGTATAAAATGTTATGGGCTCCATCAACTGGTTTTCTCCTAGAAGACACACAATGCTCCTCTTTGTTTCTTTCAGTCAGCACTTCAGCTGCCACAGAAATGACAGAAAGGCCTGTCTTAGCTTCTTGTTTCCCCAAATCAGCATCAACGAGTGGATTGAAGGATATAGGATTCCAATAACCTGGCAAAGGAGGAAGCCGAACTCGTTCTGCAGCCAATTAGAACTCCAAATTGTGATCGTCAGAGTAAAGAAGTAACCGGCAAAGAACAAGAGAAAGGAGACCACAGTCTGCATGGTTCTTATGTGGACCTTGGTGCTGGGATCTTGGGATCCCTTATCACAGAGCTGCATCCTCTTGAGATGTTTCCAGAGGGAAAAGATCAACAGCACAAAAGACATCAGGGACATACCAAAGGGTATGAAGTTTGCTAGTGTGAATATAGTCCTATTTGAGAGCTGTAAAATGTCCCTCAATTTGGTCTTCCTAGTGCCGTTTCCTTCATATACCTCAGTCTGCACTTTCTCATGTACGCTCACCACCACAACATGAAAAACCAAAAAGAACAAGGACCCCAACAGAATCACAAGAACTATGCTTTTAACTCTCCACTTGAGGCGAAGGAAAATACGGCTGGAGAAGTTGGCTATTTTGAACAAATAAAATATGCTGAGGCTAGTAGCCAGCCAGATGCTAAAATGATTGCTTACTGTCCAGGCAATTTGAAAAATAATTCTTACTTCTAAGCTATAGAAATCTGGATTGAACAAAGTTGCATACCAATTTATTATCATTACCCAGAGCAAACCAATTCTGGAGACAGCCAGAGCAGCGAGAATGTGATCAACTGAGGAGATCTTTTGTCTCTTGGTCCAGTCAATGAAGTTCACCAGTGCTATGAAGCCATTGGCAAAATTTCCTAGGAGAAATTCTATTATTACCACGATGGAAAAAATGCTCGGTAGTGCAGTTACCATGTCCAGAAAGGAAAACAAACAAAAAATCTAAGTCTAATGTCTGATGTCACTGGTTGTGCACCTGATCTCTAAGTGTGCAGTAAAGTTCTCGTTTCTTTTAAATTCTGTGACCAATGTCAAGCAGGAAAGCACCAGGGTAGGCCAGTAGATGAGCTCAGTGCTGTCCTGATGAAAACCCTTGTTATTCCCAAATGGCTAAAGTGACTCCCACTCGTACACTGTGTGTCCTTGCCATGGTTGGATTATTTCATAACTGGTGTTGAGGTGAAAGCTGGGTTCACATTTGTTAACATGCAAATAAGGACATATTATTTGCAACTTTTTCCTTGTTTAACTTTTCCATAATTTGTGTTCACCAACTGTAGTTGTTAGATAGTAAAATTTAAAACTCCAATATGTAGAACAAACAGTGAATGTCCACAAGCTATTTCATGGAGCTGGGTCATAGCTACGGTCTACAGTGCTATGGACTTATTATTACTTTTTTAATGCCAGATGTACATAGGAAGAATTCAAGCTTTTCCTATCAAAAGCATCCGGAAAAGACAGACAATTCTCTCCAAAAGCTGGTTGCTGATAATTAATACTTATATATAACTGTATTTATTTAGAAGCTCGTGAACACACACACACACACACACACACACATAAATACATATGCATCTCATGGACGGAATTACTGTTCTATAATTTCCAAAATGTAAAGTCAGTGTCCAGAGATCATCCTGGTTCAAATCCCCCCTGTAGGCTTTTTCAACCCCTTATTAATAGCTATCAAATATATCTTTCATGCTTAGGTCTTTGAGAAAGTCTCTCTTTTGAGTCTATTTAATATGTATTAATATTTAGTTAAAACATTCAAAGATTTTGTAAATGGTTTTGGGCATTTCAAAAGAACGCATGTTTTCCATTGCCAGTTCCAGATTTTTTTTCATATGTGAATAGTCATTTTTATTTTGTTTCATTTGTCGTAACTTCTTTTTTAAGATTAACAGATGTTAAAATCAACCTCTACCCTGGATTTCATTCAGTTTCAGTTTTTGTAGTAATTGTTTTTAATTTTTTTTTAATGCTTATTTATTTTTGAGAGAGAGAGACAGACACCAAGTGTGAGTGAGGGAGGGACAGAGAGAGGGAGACACAGAATTGGAAGCAGGCTCCAGCCTCTGAGCTCTCAGCACAGAGCCCGACGTGGGGCTCAAACCCACGAACCACCAGATCATGACCTGAGCTGAAGTCAGACACTTAACCGACTGAGCCACCCAGGTGCCCCAATAGTAGTAATTGTTTTTAGCAGAAGATCTTGAGCTGGACTGCCAGGATGAGAAACCCAGATTGCCTGCTTCATGTAAATCTGATCTTGGACACTGCTTTAAAACCACTCTCTGCCTCCGTATGATCACCAGTAAGATGTGGACAATAATGATACCCTCTCCCTGCAGTCTTTGTGAAGAGTTTATCTACTACCTGCGATCCTGCCTGTCTGGTACAGAAAGGGCAGGAAAGGTTGTTACTTAGTCCTCTGATCCCGTGTTATTTGATACTTTAAAGCTAACCTGTGATAACTTCCATTTAGGAGTAGAATGTAGCCAATTGGAAAAGGCAAGATGTCCTCCTCTAACAAGCAGGATAAGGAGAATAAATTGCCAAAATTATATTTTAAATTCATCCTAAATCTGTGCGAGAAGAGAAGACCACCCAAACTGAGATCTGGGATGCAGAGTCTTTTCAGGTGAAGAGATGATCTATATATTCAGTGAAATCCCTATCAAATCCTAGCAGGCTCTATTCCCAGAAAGTGAAAGACTATGTCTAAAATGTATATGGAAATGCAAAGTGCCCAGAATAGCTGAAAGGATTTTTTTTTAATGTTTTATTTACTTTTGAGAGAGAGAGACAGAGTATGAGCAGGGGAGGGGCAGAGAGAGAGGGAGACACAGAATCCGAAGCAGGCTCCAGGCTCTGAGCTGTCAGCACAGAGCCCAAAACAGGGCTCGAATTTATGAATCACGAGTTTATGACCTGAGCCAAAGTTGGATGCGTAACTGACTGAACCACCCAGGCGTCCCTTAGCCAAAAGGATTTTTTTAAAAAGAACAAATCTGGAGGATTTCAGTTCCTGGTATTGAAGCTTGCTATTAGCATGTATTAATCAAGATAGTGTAATACTCACATGCAGATAGACATATATATTAATGAAACACAACTGAGAGTCCGGACTAATATTGACATTCCTGGTCAATGTGTTACCAAACCCAAGTTCAGCTGCCAGTCTCTTGGAAGGCCATCACTCAGGAGGAGAGTTTTTGACGAGAAAGGAACATGGGCTTTAGTCAGAAGGCCGGCAACCTGGGGAGAAGGCAGACTCTTGTCCAAAAACCAACTCGGAGGTTTCCTGCCTGACCCAGGGGGGGTTTTAACGGGTTTAGGGTAGTTAACCAGCAAAAGGAGTGCAGTGGCCTGCAACATTTCTTGATTACGTGCAGACTTGATGATGCCCGCTCCAAA
Source organism: Panthera uncia (assembly GCF_023721935.1). Lineage (NCBI taxonomy): Eukaryota > Metazoa > Chordata > Mammalia > Carnivora > Felidae > Panthera > Panthera uncia. The sequence goes on from NC_064809.1 coordinate 43,901,855, forward strand.
TGTTATCTCAGTGCTCAGGGGTTGTGCAAGGGGGTCCGGTTCTTGTTTGTTGATGTGCAGGAGTACTCTGTTCTTTCCTCAAAGGAGGGCAAGGTCTACAGATACACAAAGGGAGGTCAGTAAAATCATCAACGTGATCTAAACGAAGAAAAGCATTTTGCTAAAACCTTGCTAAAGCTAGTCAGAAAGCTGAGGCAGCTTTAAACAGACTTGCTGGCTGCTGTGGCCTGGGAAAGTTCGGGTCCTTCACTCCTCAAGGCCAGTGGTCTGCAAATCTCAAAAAAAGTAAATGAGTTCTTTTACAGATCAAGGGCCTTAAGTCAGTAAGAAGGGTGTTAACATGGAGCAAGTTAACCCTTAAGACTGGCTGCGGGACGTTCCATTAATTTGCAATCAATGGGAGAAATTATCTTTCTTTAGTTTTCAACAAATGAAGTTGGGACAATTAGAGGCCCACACTGATAGAGATACATTTGGGCCCTGATCTTCGTATCATAACAAAATTAACTCAAAATTGATCGTAGAAGCTGAATGTAAGGGGAACCACTATAAACATTAGAAAAAAAAACATAAAAAGGTTGGTAAACTTGAATTAGGCAGACTTCTTAGACCCAACACCAAAAGCATAATTCATAAAATTAATAAAGTAGTAAATTGAATTGCATCAAAATTGAAAACTTTTGCGCCCCACAAGGTTCACACCCTGTATAATTCTCTCCCCTTAAGAGTGGGCAGGAGCTGTGACTTACTTCTAGCTTGCAGAATAAGGCAAGCATGAAGAGGTGTTGCAGATAAGCTCCCAAAGCAAATGATTTTGAGTTAATTAAAAGGGAGATGATCCGGGGCGCCTGGGTGGCTCAGTCGGTTAAGCGGCCGACTTCGGCTCAGGTCATGATCTCGCGGTCCGTGAGTTCAAGCCCCGCGTCGGGCTCTGTGCTGACAGCTCAGAGCCTGGAGCCTGTTTCGGATTCTGTGTCTCCCTCTCTCTGAGCCTCCCCCGTTCATGCTCTGTCTCTCTCTGTCTCAAAAATAAACAAACGTTAAAAAAATAAAAATAAAAAAAAAAAAAAGGGAGATGATCCATCATGGGCTTGATGCTATCAGGTAAAGCTTTAAAAGAGTGGCTGGACCTCCCCTGAGTGAGAGACCCTTGCTGGCTTTAAAGACGTAAGCAGCCACGTGACAAAGTGCCTATGGAAAGGGCCACGAGGCAATGAACTCTGCCAATACCCTGAGTGCACTTGGAAGCGGATTCTCCTCCGGTCAAGCCCGTAGATGAGGTTGCAATACCATCAAAATGATTTCAAGCTGGTGAGATCCTGAAGCCAAGAACACAGCTAAGCCTCGCTCCAGAAACCTGTGACGTAAGACGTGGGATTTTTTTGGTTTAAGCCACTAAATTGCTGGTCATCTGTTGCACAGCAATAACAAATGAATGCAGTTGACAGTGACTCGGAATTTAGTGTTTTGGTCTGTTTGATAGAGATCTCTCTTCTTTCAGGTGAGAAATGCTCCACAATTTGGTTTGCTAGTTTTTTGTTTATCCATCTGTTTGGGCAAGAATCTCTCTCTCCTCTTCTGGAAAGGAGAATGTCTGTATTAGTGAATTTTAGATCTGTACCGGTGAATTTTTGTGTTCTATATTTATTCTATCCTGGGTCCTGTTGTTATGAGTATGAAATTTCTGCCTACCTCTGGATAAATGCTCTTACAAAAGGATTACGGGTCTGAGTACTTTCCAGAGCTTAAGTAACACTTATGTTTTTTAAATTTTTTTTATGTTTATTTATTCAACAAAAACTAATTCAGGAGCATTTTATTTTACATTTATTTATTTATTTATTTATTTTGAGAGAAACAGCACACATGCACATCCAAGTCGGGGGAGGGGCAGAAAGAGGGGGCGAGAGAACCCCAAGCAGGCTCTGTGCTGTCAGTGTGGAGCTCTTCACGGGGCTCAGTCCCACAAACTGTGAGATCATGACCTGAGCCAAGATCATGAGTCAGTCGCTTAACCCACTGAACTGCCCAGGTTCCCCCAGGAGCATTTTTCTATAGGAAACCAGGTTTATATAATCCAAATGATTGTTTCATCAGATCAGACTGACTCAATACTTTTGATTTGAAGATAGGCATATGTTTTCACCTCACTTTGTCAGTGTGGGGTATGTTTTACTTTTTATAGAGATTTAGGATTGTCATTCTAAATTCCTATAATTCTTATACTGGTTTACTGACAACATAAGCTAAGATTATGTCCACATGTTAAAATGCACACAAACAAGTAAAAGGACATGTTCAAATAAATTGAGTAGAAATTATGAAATGTTTTGTGTATCAACGGTAATTGTTTTCTATAGTATTTCAGCTTGAAAATCTTCTAAAATTCTTAGTTAAATTTTTTTTTAATTTTTTTTTTTTTTACATTTATTTATTTTTGAGAGACAGACAAAGACAGAGCATGAGCAGGGGAGGAGTGTCAGAGAGAGAGGGAGACACAGACTCTGAAGCAGGCCCCAGGCTCTGAGCTGTCAGCACAAAACCCAACACGGGGCTCGAACCCACAAACCGTGAGATCATGACCTGAGCCGAAGTCGGACGCTTAACTGACTGAGCCACCCAGGCGCCCATAAAATTCTTAGTTGAATTTAAGACTAATATTAAATAGGGTGATAATATTAAATATTAAATAGGGTGATAATTGAAAATCTTTGGGTTGTTTCTAGGTGAGATGGAATGCTAAAATGTGGTCACCCAACATAGTTGTTATATATGTACACATATTCTTATACATAAATATCCTTAAACATAAATATTCCTATATATTCATTTAACAAATTTATATTTGATCCAGTATGTAGAAAATATCTGCGGAAGTATTGCTCTATCAGAGTTATTTGGCCATTACTCTAAGTGAAACATCGCGTGTACACATTTTTACCAATTTTCAAGTTTTCCTCTTTTGTTCCCATTACTTCATGTAAAGATAGATTAGTGATCATTTAGTTTTATAGTTTGCCAATATTTTATAAATTACAGAGAAGAATCATATGGAAATAATGGAAGAATTGGCATTGTCCAGAGATCAGGGATTCGATTTGGATCAGGATGAAATAAGAAAATGAGCACATGTGGGGATCTACAAGTTTGATGGTTGGAAATATAACCAAATGCTTTGACACAGCTTACATAAACAGGTGGAGTGTAATTCCCCTACCATGAAATGCGGGCCTTGGCGATTTGTTTCAGTGAAGAGCTTGTCACAGAACTGACACTGCTTAACTTCCCAGATAAGGCTTAAAAAATCAGTCATCTTGGGACATCAGCCTTTGAAGTCTTGAGACACAATGCTGGAGATTCCTTGTGGGGGAAACAAAACAAAACCAAAGAGAAGCAGATTTGAGATGGCTGCGCATTTCACATCCTCAGTTGTCTGCATCTTCCTGGTGCCTGCACCTGCATCAGGCCATCACGATGACTCTAGCCACTGTTTCCAACCTGGTAAGAGACTCAGAGCCAGAACCGTGCGGCTGAGTCACTCCTGAATTCCTGACTCTTGGTAACCAAGAGATGATCGTGATTATTGCTGTTTTAAGCTGCTAACTCTCAGGTGATCTGTGATGAAAAACAGACACCCAATATAGTGAGAAATAGTTTCTTTTGTTAGATGGGAGCAGGGATTTTTTTGTCAGTTTTCAGTGTGGGATGTGGGGTAAACAATGAATGTTGGAGAGCTGAGAAAGCCGACTACATCGAACAGGTGTCATTCTCTTTAGTCACCCAAAACTGAATCCTATTCCTGGAACCATGCCTTATTAGATCTATCTCTAATTTCAGAGAACTGCATTGAAATACTTTCCCAGCCTCCCTTGAGATTATGAAAGCCCCTGCATTGGCTTGTTGATGTGCCAATTAGGCATTTTCTAGAATTTTCTTACTAGCATGTTTGTGCTTAGGGTGTTCTACAAGGAGGAGTCTCTCAGGAGAGCTAAAGGGCATATCAGATTAGGGCCCACTCTAATGAAATCATTTTAACTTATTTATCTTTATCAAAGCCCTATCTTCAAACACAGTCATGTTCTGAAGTACATGTGAATTTTGGGGAGACACAATTCAGCCCTTAACAAGCACCTAATACAGGTATGACTTAATATTATGCCCTTCATATTTGCTGTATTTTGTTCATTAAAAGGGAGTTACTAATTCTAGCTCATACGCAAGTTTACAGATTTTTACAAGGGCACAAACACCAGACAGCTGAATCACTGGGAGCCATTCAAGGCTGTCTACCACACTCATTTGAGAGGACAACAATAACAACAAAAAATCATCGAGGGATTTACTTTCCCAGGCTTCCTTGAAATTATATGGAAGATTATGGCCAAGGATTTATCAAATAGAAGCTAGTAGGCAAAGAAACAAGGACCATACAGAATCTAGCCTACAAGGTAGTGCCACCATATTGGTGAAACCAATATCCATTGTCTATGTTGTTTGAGGCACAGCCTGTTGACCCTCTCTGCGATGGGCATCAGTGTAAACTTCACTCTATCAAATCTGCAGTGATTTGTGGTATTATAAGTGGCTGTGTAGCCTCCTGACCCCATACTTTGGCCAGACTATAGATTCTCCAAGCTATCCAATCTTTAATATATTCTTTCTCTGTTTAAAATCGACAGAGTTAGGGGCACCTGGGTGGCTCAGTCAGTTAAGCGTCCATCTTTGGCTCAGGTCATGATCTTGTGGTTCATGAGTCCAAGCTCCATGTTGGGTTCTGTGCTGACAACTCAGAGCCTGGACCCTGCTTCGGATTCTGTGTCTCCCTTTCTCTCTCTGCCCCTCCTCTGCTCCTGCTCTGTCTGTCTCTCTTTCTCTCTCTCTCAAAAATAAACATTAAAAAAAATTTTAGTAAATAAAAATAAATAAAATAGAGTTGTTTTGTTTCCTCAAATAAGAGCTCCAGCTATAATACTGTGTTTACAACCACGTTTAGGCCATTTGGTCATGGTTAAACAATGCCCTTTGTGGGAGCATGTGTGAATAAACACATACGCTTGCCTGAACTTTGATCTCTTCAAGACTTTTTCTCTGAATCTACTCCTCTCTATCCCTGTGCACACTATGCCTGAGTTCATCTACCACCTGCAATCACCAGCCCAGTTGGGAGGCTGTTTAGATGGGTTGGGCCATTTCAGTCATGGAGATTCGAAACTTTGCACATGTCAACACTGGGAAGTTGTTCCTGCTGTAGCATCCACAGCGAGGCTCCTTCCTTACCTACCGCGTCTCTCATTGCTGCTCTCCCCAGAGCAACGGTGATTTAGTCTTACCCTGTCTGTCTTCATACTACCACTCTTGGCACCTTAAATGATTCCCAAAACTCACCAGTGTGGATGTGGTCTGTAAGTGTCAACCATGCCGGCTTGTCGTATATGTACACGTCCTGTTTTAAAAGTATAAATATATTCTTTTTTGTAATGTTTATGTATTTATTTCAGGAGAGAGAGGGCATGAGTGGAGGAAGAGCAGAAAGAGAGGGAGGGAGAGAATCCTGAGGAGGCTCCATGCTGTCATTGCAGAGCCTGAAGCGGGGCTCGATCTCACAAATCGCGAGATCATGACCTGCGTCAAAATCAAGAGTCGATACTCAACCAACTGAACCACCCGGGCGCCCCAAAGGTATAAATATATTTTTAAAAATAAATTAAAATGTGTATACCTGCATTCAAAAAAATTCTCATTTTGGCTATGGTTTTCTGTTTGTTTTGTTTTGAATTCTCATTTGTGTTATCTCTTATAAAGATACGTTGCTTTTCATTTTGTTTTGTGTCATTCGTTTAGCTGTATTGTCTTTGCAGGTAAAACCATGCTAGCCTGGCAGCTATTTTAACTTGGTCTGCCTCGAAATTTTCTATCAAGTAGAGACAAATAATAACTACTTTTGTTACAGGAGGGTGGGCGAGACACTGGTCCTCGTCTCAGAGAGCCGAAGAATGAATCTCACAGACAACAACAGAGAGTGAGCAAAGCAGTAGAGTTTATTGAGGGAAAGTATAAAGCTCGCAAGAATGAGAGAGGTCCCGACTGGGTAGCCGCTGAGGATTTCTGTCCCTGACTTCTTATTGGGACCTTATCGGAAAGTTTCTGGGACTCCACTCATGGGACCTAGCCCAGGCGGGTCTGGAATACGTTTTTCCTTTTTTTTTTTTTTTTTTGGCCCAAACCCTGCTGTTTCTTCAGCCTCCCATTTACAGAGATAAGAACCGTTATCGCTCAAAGCAAAATGTTTGTTAACAGAGAGGTCTGTGTGTGTGTGTGGGCGGGGGGGGGGGGGGTTGAGAATTCATTCGTATAAAGCTTATCCTCAAATAAATGCCTTAGACATAATAAGCTCAAAAATGTTGCCAGCTCCTACCGTCATAATCATAATCATTACTACCAACGGAGAATAAAGACACTGTTTCTTTTAATGCTGCCGGTTCATGACTCAGGGAAAAAATTCAACTCTCATTTGCCACATGAAGACCTAAAAAAAAAAAAAAAAAAAATTTAATTAATTAATTAAAATTAAAATTAAAATTAAGAAAAACACCACAGATGTCAGTTATAATTTGGTTTAGTTTGGTTAAAGAATCTGACTTTTCTTTTTTTTTTTTTTTAATTTTTTTTTTTTAACGTTTATTTATTTTTGAGACAGAGAGAGACACAGCATGAACTGGGGAGGGGCAGAGAGAGAGGGAGACACAGAATCAGAAGCAGGCTCCAGGCTCTGAGCCATCAGCCCAGAGCCCGACACGGGGCTCGAACTCACGGACCGCGAGATGGTGACCTGAGCCGAAGTCGGACGCTTAACCGACTGAGCCACCCAGACGCCCCTAGAATCTGACTTTTCTGATCATGATGCTAGGTCATGTATGCTAGAGAAATATTCAATATTGCATGCAAGAAGGATGTGTGTATTGGCAATGTATAATAGGCATCAGAAGCTTCACTGACCAAGTATGTATAATAGGCTATTTTTGTTTTGCCATAAGCCCAGGGTAATTAACCAGACATAAAAAGTTACAAAACATTTTCTTGGAAGATGGGTTAAATTTATGGAAGAAAATGCCTCTAAATACTACCTTTACAGTGTTTTCTGGTAGAATGGCCTGCAGAGTGGCCTTGATTTGAATCTTTGTCACATCTCTCATTCTTATTTTTCTCAGTAATGTTACTGCACCATTGTTACTATACCAAGGTTATACTATACTACCTTTTATACTATACTTACCGATGTTACCATATTCCCCTTTTACGATTCTCTGGATCAAAGAGAGAATGTTTCCATACAACCACAAAAGGGGAAATTAACAAATACCTCATTAACTCTATGCAGGGGGAAACTTGAGAAATAAACACAGAACACAGCATAAGGACATAACCTACACATTGTAACTTTCAGATCCTGGAAGTCCTCCAGCGGAAGGAAAGAAAGACGAGAGGGAGGGAGGGACATTGGTGAATTCTAACACCAAACAAAAAAAATCTTGCAGCTCAGAAATTATGCCTTTTGGTCCTCAGTCAGTTTTTTCTTCCTAGGGTTACCCTACTTTTTAAGTTTTCTTCACTGAAGAGCAAAGTTTTCCATAAATAACAGTAAGGAGAAAGGAGAGCTGATGGACAATTTTTGAAGAACGATACAGTTTGTCTACATCTTCAGGTGTCATTCAGCACATTAAAAAAAGCATCTGATTTTATTTTAAAATTGTGAAACTATAAACACATTGTAAATTATATAATTATAAATATGCATCTATTTATTTCTAGACATATAGGAAAAATTTGATTCTAGGGCTATATTTATTTTTTTTAATTTTTTTTTAACATTTATTTATTTTTGAGACAGAGAGAGAGACAGCATGAACAGGGGAGGGTCAGAGGAAGAGGGAGACACAGAATCTGCAACAGGCTCCAGGCTCTGAGCTGTCAGCACAGAGCCTGACGCGGGGCTCGAACCCACAGACCGCGAGATCATGACCGGAGCCGAAGTTGGATGCTTAACCGACTGAGCCACCCAGGCGCCCCGCCTAGGGCTATATTTAGAGTACAAGAAAGTCCAAGGGGAAGACACAGGAATAGATTTTATAAACTCCCCAAACATTCTTAACATCTTTATTTTCCTATGTTTTCCCTTTGAAGAGTGTCATTTATTACGGAGTTTAAGTTTTCCTTCCTGTTAGCGAGCACTTCAGCTGCCCCCAAATCCTAACACCATAAATGAATGGCCTACTTTACCAGATGTCACTATCAGCTTGCTAGGCGACAATACATGGCTGTACACTATTACCAGTACCCCTGCTTTTTGAAAGTTCTCGTTATGCCGCTTGACTTTTCCAGAAGACCTACATTGGTTACCTGTTTTTATGAGCAGAAAGAACTCCGAAGAGGATTTTTTGCTTTTAGGAAAAGAGGCAAAAGGCAAGAATAGCATTCAGCGCTCACCCCAGCCGTGGGAGGGGCCCCACCCAGCGCCTTGCCTGGGAACCGCCCTGGGCATCTCAGCCTCGAGCCACCAGAGCCTTGAACTGTGTCTGTGAGCACCTGTGCTTACTTCGATTTACTTTGTGCATCCCTTAGCAAATTTGGGGGGGTCAGGAATGCTCAAAATTTTTTCTATGTAAGTCAATGGCAATTGCTTCTTTGCTTCATGCCATTTCAGCTTCCAAAAAGTTTCAGAGGAATGTTCTGCTTTCAGATGATGGGAAAAATGAACTCAAACACATGCTTTATTCATGTAAACCTTCAAGTAGGCGTTTCCTCCCTTGTAACCTCATGCGCTGCAAGGCACATTCCTCCACAGCCTTGCAGGAATTATTAACCTTGTTTTTCGTTCCTTTTCCTCCCCAGTACTTGCTGCAGGAACCAGGGAGGGAGGCTACCTTATAGTGTCTGTTTTGCAGACACAAGACCAACATGTAACGCACCAGAAACCCCGGATGGAGCCCTGATGTCCAAAGCAACTTGAAATCCCAAAAGTTTTGAGTCTCCCCTTGAGAAGTTCCAAGGCCCATCCAGTTCCTGCCCTAACTCCCACATACCCTGTTAGCCCCATAAAAATTGTCCTGAGGCTCAACAAAGGCAGGGCAAATTTGGGAGTGCTCCCCTGCCTTCTCCTTGAGCTGCCTTTCCAATAACAAAACTTTCTCTGCTTCAAACCCAGTGACTCAGAGATCGGCTTACTGCACACGGGACACAAATCTGATTTCAGGGTTTTGTTGCAGGCGGTTAGTTAGTTTTTAACAGGATGCCCGGAAGCCAGCAAAGAGAAGTCATGGCCAGCTATCAGGAGAGTCAGAGGCCTGTCCTGGCAACATCCCAAAGCAAAGCCACAAGAAGCGGGATCAAACCAGACAAGGCCCAAGATGGCTGACAAAGTAGGCTGGAAACCCTTCACCAAGTCAGGAAGAAATAAATGGTGCTGAAACCCAGTTGCCAAGAAATCCCCAGCTGAAATAATGTATATTCCACCCCCTTATTAACAACTGTCAAGAAAAGATAGAAGTTCACAATGCACAGCTCGCTTGCTCTCTCACTCTCTCTCTCTCTCCCACTCTCACATCTCGGGAGTGTATTTTTTGCTTTAGTAAACTTTGCTGCTGGTATCACTCACCCACTGTGTTGTGTCTGTCCTTGAATTCTTTCTCGTGATGAAACCAAGAGCCTTCACTGGCATCTTTAGGATGGGTGCGGCGGAGGCCTCTGGGCCCAGAATCTCCCCAGTCCACCCAGAAGTAGTTTGGCAACAGAAACCTGGGTAAGAATCAGCATGATAGAAGTCCAAAAGAGAAAGAAGAAAGAAGTCACCAGTGTCATGGCTTTTACACAAGCTTCAGCGTTAGAATCCTGGTACCCTTTGATATTAAACTCTATTGATATTAAACTTGCTATGTCTCCAAAGAGAAAAAAGTAACAGAAAAAAAAGATGCTGTGGGAATAGGTAAGGGGATGATAATCTGAACATTGATGGGCACTAAGAAAATAATGGTTTGTGTTTCATTCATATTAATCTTTCATGATGTCTTGCTTGATTCTCATTTTAAAACAATAGGAAGTATATGGTCTATCACTGGGAACTAAAAAAGAAAAAAAGAACAAAGATCCCAGAAAAATAATAACAATCACCCTCTTGGTTTTCCACTTCAACCAGAGAAAAAGAGGATGGAAAAAAGTAGCTACCTTCAGGAAATAGAAGATGCTGAGGCAGGTGTCAAAGCAGACACTTAAGTGGTCGATCCTTAGGCAAAACAGAATAATAATTTAAAAAAAATTTTTTTTTACATTTATTTTTTTTGACAGACAGAGAGACAGAGCACAAGTGGGGAGGGGTAGAGAGAGAGAAGGAGACAGAATCTGAAGCAGGCTCCAGGCTCTGAGCCCGACGCGGGGCTTGAACTCACAAACTGAGAGATCATGACCTGAGCCGAAGTTGGACTCTCAACCAACTGAGCCACCCAGGCGCCCCATAATTTTTTTTTTTTTTAATTTGACCACTGCTGTGTGGATCTGCAGAGAGCACCAGTGGACGTGAATCGATCAGTATCGTGATCAAGAAACGTATTCTGGTTATGGACAAGCTGATGAGGAGAAAACCAATGAAGTGAAGTTGATTTTCCTCTTTCTTACTCAGTTGATGCAGTTCATTATTCCAATCAGTCCGGCTCTACAAATACCTGTTATAAATTCCAGTTAAGACAACCAGAAAGACAACCAAATACCTGTTATAAATCCCAGTTAAGACAACCAAAATGTCCTGTGTGCTTGACATTTCTTCTGAGTGAAAAATGACCATCCCAAACATCACTGCTGATGAACTGATGAATTGAAAACGATTGAATAGCTTTTGTTGTGCTTTTTGTTTGTTTGTTTTTATTGTGGCTTCCATTCCATTTCAGTAGACACCAGCTTCTATTATAATACTGGTTCTCAGCAAACACTGGGAAAGCCATTTACCATTTAGGTTCATTTAAAATGTTTTAGTTTGGGGCACCTGGGTGGCTCAGTCGGTTAAGCGTCCGACTTCAGCTCAGGTCACTATCTCGCGGTCCGTGAGTTCGAGCCCCGTGTCGGGCTCTGGGCTGATGGCTCAGAGCCTGGAGCCTGCTTCCGATTCTGTGTCTCCCTCTCTCTCTGCCCCTCCCCCATTCATGCTCTGTCTCTCTCCGTCTCAAAAAATAAATAAACGTTAAAAAAATAAATAAGATAAAATGTTTTAGTTTAAGATTTCCTTGCCGACAGTTTAAGAGCAAATACAGAGGTGCAGAGTAATCGTTTAGAATGATTGCTGATGCCTCGTTTTTTTTGGAGAAGGACTAGGATTGCATTATTTAAATATCTGTGTAGATATCGGTAAAGAGGATAGCTGTGTAGAGGATACGCAGATGTAAATATCTGTGAAGAGGATAGAAACCAGAGCCATTAAATTTTGTGGTTCTTTCCCACTCTACCTTCCCACCCTCTGGTTCGCCTAGTTATAATTCCTGATAACTTCTATTATATTCTTTGTGTAAGACCAAAGGCCACATAGTTTTCCTCCCGCTTTCTTTTCCTAGTATCAGATATTTAATATGGCCCTATTATTAACATGTTCAGTATTTTTTTCCACACAATTTGGGTTAGTGTACTCAAAGGTAGAGTTTTCAAGGGCTGACAAGAGCAGAAAGCGGTGGGAAATGGACCTCCAAGTTTTAGAGTAATTTGAAGTTGGAAAGTTTTGTGTTGACTACTTCTGTGACCTGAAGGACCCAGTGCACTATTTTGTCTTCAGAAGGGATGGATAGTATCTGTATATTTGGAATTAAGTCATACCTGTGGGAAAACAAAAACAACAACAACAACAACAACATTCAACCTAGTAAGTTTGGAGATTTAACTGGCTTTATTAAACAATTCGTGAATGGGACAGCATTCCATCTAGCAAGTAGAGGGGGCTCCAAGGAGTTGTACAAAATGGAAGGTTTTTATAGAAGGGGAGAGTGGGGGCAAGAAAGTTATTAGCAGAAGAAAAGGATTGTTCTAGAGGAGGCTGCTTTCTTGGGGGGGAAAGCAAGGTGTCTTATCATGCAGATTATCTCATCTTTCTTTGAGGGATGGAGTGGACCCAGGAGGCAGACCCACTGGTGCTGATGGAAAAACTACTGACTGACAGGTTAAGACTCCATTTCTGGGGGAGGTTGAAACTGCAATCAGGTTGGGTATTAAGCCGAATTTTGAGCACTTGGTCAAAGTGACACCATTTTAAGTGACACCACCATCTGGTTTTCTTTTTAACAGTTCCCCCCTTTTGAGCAGACTCTCCATTTAACTGAGAGATAGGATCAAATTGTAAGGCATTGGCTTCACTCTCAGCTACTGCCTGGCAGTTGGTGCTTTTTGTTGCTTCTTTGTGTGGTACCTGTAGGTCATGATGGTTTTTACTCCGCTTCTGTGTTATTCATGGGTCACAGTTTCTGATTCGCATTCTTTGAGCTGGTTATTTTCCTCATTCCTTAGATGTTTCAGTTTTAGGGAGATCATTTGCTTGGTGGTTAATGGCTGAGAACATACATTTAAAACTTCTGAGGGAACACAACACTGCGGGTAGATTATTATGTTTACTATAAGCAGGGCAAGTCCCAGTGTTGCAAGTGTACTTCAAAGCCATGGTCTCCAAGACCTAAACTGGTTACAGATCAAAAAAGTTAAGGAATGACTCTGTGGAAGGAGTCAAACTTTTTTTTCTTAACGTTTACTTATTTTTTGAGAGCATGAGTGGGGGAGGGGCAGAGAGAATGGGAGTCACAGAATCTAAAGCAGGCTCCAGGCTCTGAGCCGTCAGCACAGAGCCTGACATGGGGCTCAAACTCAGAACTGTGGCATCATGACCTGAGCTGAAGTCAAACACTTAGCCGACTAAGCCACCCAGGTGCCCCAAGGAGTCAACCTTTTAAGCCAAGCACCTTGCTCGGTGATCTTAAGTACCTGAGTTTCACCTTTCCCAAAAGTGTTAATCCAGATGCACACAGATGCCTCCTTGCTCAGCTAAAAGATAGTCAAGGGCTATCCTGTTATCAGGAACAACTGTGTCCTGAGAGTTGAAGGATTTTTGTTGGGCCGCTACTATCTTTAACAAAGGAATCTGCTGTGTCTTCGAGAGTCAGGGAGAGGCTTCTGATCATATGTTCATTTACCCTTACCCCTAACCATGGAAGCATGGTCCTACTAAAAGGAGCAAGTCTTGAGTCATGAACGCTTCCAGCTGTGTCTTCTTTTTCAACTTGACAGAGTAAATTCAGGGGAGTCAACCAATGAGATGTCTTAGTTTCCTTGTGAAAAGTTAGGGGCGCCATGAGATAACCTAAGAGGCATTGCCCAGCTGTGTACCAGCTACCCAGGCATTCACAGGCCCCAGAAGAAAGATAACCACCACAGAAAAAAACCAAACCCTGCTGGAGTGCAAACCATTCCCATTAGGGTGGCGCTGTTCATGAATTCACTCACGGGGATTGTTGCATTTATTCATTCAAGCCAAGGGCTATTAAGTTTTCAGCACATACAGCAAGAAAATCTCCTAGCCTAAAAGAATGAGTTGTTCTAAATATCCTGCAAAGATGGGTGCTGTTGGTGAAGGTCTCAGAGAGTGGGGGAGGGGGGAGGCAGATGTGATTTAGATAATCATGGGAATGTGGGGGTGCACAGGTACCGAGATTCACATAAGCAGCTGCATCTAATTGGGTATGTACAGTTATAATTGAAGAAAGGTAAAGACAAGGCACAGGCTGTTCTGGCTGTAAAAGTTGAACTCAGAGACTTCAGGGGCGGGGGTTGATTGTAGTTTGCAGTGACACCAGGAAAAGAAGAAAAAATATTCACAGGGAGGACCAAGAAGTCTCTAGCATCATGGACAGATTGAAATCTTTGATGACAACTCCAGCAATCTGAAAGATTACCCCCCACACACACCCCCGCCCTTAGTGAGAGCCTGGGAGATATGAATGAGGGCGTTATCTTTCCAAGCCAATGCCAGAGTGAAGGAAGGCAAGAAAAAGCATAAGAAAAGAGTTCATGTTTAAACTATGAAGTCTTGATCTGGTGTCCTGGGTGGAAATAGTCCACCTTGATATTAACTATTTCTCTTCTGCGCCAATTTGTTTCAGAGGGCTCCGACGTTTCCCTGGACCAGATGTCAGATGGAGCCTTGTTCCGCTGTGAGATGTGAATCCAATACCTTTTAACTGGGCAGCAGTGTTTTTGGTCAGGAGCACGTGGTAAGTAAGGTTCATTCCAGTGGGGTCTGAGGACCGTTTTTCTCCATTGACATTTCCAGAGTACCTCCTCCCCAGGTTCCAGTCTGTGACCACCAGGATCCTCTGAATTGGAATCTGGGAAGGCTTCTTTAACCTATTTATTGATGATAGGCTTCAGCATAAGACATTAAAGACTTACAGTAGCTGGTTATCCAAGCAGATAATAAGAGATCAACAAAAGGATGGATACCCATGATGATCTCTGGCGGAGTGAGTCTGTCTTCCGAAGGGGGCACTGTGAACAATCAGTGAGACCGGAGGCAACACCTTAGGCCACAGGAGATTTTATGTTTGAGGACCCCATTCGTTCTCTCAGCCTTGCTCGTTGATTGAGGGTGATAAGGACATAACAGGCAACAGCCATACAAGAGGCATGTATATCGCCATGGTTTTGCATGAGCATTCCCAAAGCTTGATTATCCTTTCATGTATAAATAAAAATGGAAGGCTGTAAGTAGCCCTAAGGTAGGCGGTAACTGCAGGGTTGTTTTAGCCTCATAAAAGCCTGTTCATATTTTTCTTCCCAAGGAAAGGGCTCAGCGACTGAAATTTTAGTAAGTTCATAGGGTGGGGGAGCCAGTAGAAACCAATGAGGAATCTACAGAATGCAATAGCCAGCCAGGCCTAAAATCCATGAAGCTATCCCTTAAATGAAGGAGGGCCGAGGAAATTCTTTCACTATCTTAATCCTTCTTGGAGACAGCTGAATTTCTACAGCACTTACATTATGACATAGGTAAAGAACAGTATCTAGAGAAAAACTTTCTTTAGATGCCTTATGTCCCTTTTCAGCTAACTGTTATAGCAAATAAATGGAATCTTTGAAGGATGGCTCTTTGGTAATTGAGCACAGCAAGAGATTGTCCACATATTGTAAAAGGGTTGATTTTCCAGAATACTGGAGGGTATTTAAATCCTGGTGAGGTCCTTGGGAGAAATAAGGGGCCTCTGTGAACCCCTGAGGCATGATGGTCCAGGTATCTTGATTGTTCCAAGTAAAGGCAAACAGATATTGGCTGTTGGGGTCTCCAGGGATGCTGACAAAAAGCTGAACCAAGATCTACAATAGAGAACCATTTGAGTCTGGTGGAACGTGTAACAGAAGGCCATGGGGGGTTTGAATAGCTAGGAAACTGGGAATAACCACCTTGTCAATAGCAGTCAAGTCCTGGACAAATCACCATCCCCGTCCATTAGGTTTTTGGACGGGCAAGATTGGCAAGTTACAGGGGCTGGTGTAGGGAATGATTAGCAGCCCCCCCTCCCCCAGGCAATTAGGCCTTTTATCATTGCTGTGAGGCTTTATATGGCCTCAGGGTTTAATGGATATTGAGGCAATTTAGGAAGAATTTTAGTCACATCTACCTGAAGTTTTATAGTCTGCACTTTTTATTCTCGCAGTGTCAGAAACAGACCACAGTTTTTTTGGTTTTGTTTTTGGCACCTCAGCTGTATAGGGGAGCTTTGTTAGGATTTGTCCTCTTCTAGATCAAGAACAGATTATAAAGAGCATAAAGGATCAGATTCAGGTTGATCAGGAAATTCTAAGGTAAAGTCTCCATTAGAAGCGAAGTGTATTGCCCTTTTACTTATTTTTTTAAGTAAAAAAATTTTTTTTTAATTTTTTTTTTTTATTTTAGGAGAGAGAGAGCACGCACACACACATGGGGAAGGGGCAGAGAGAGAATCCCAAGCCCCATACAGGACTCACTCTCAGCAACCATGAGATCATGACCTGAGCCGAAATCAAGTCAGATGCCCAGCTGACTGAACCACCCAGGCACCCCATATTAGCCCTTTTAATTTAGAAAGGAAATATCTACCTAATAAATTAACTGGAGCTGGATCACATAACAAAAAGGAATGGTTTCCAGTAACAGATCCCAGAGTCATTTGCACTGGTTGAGATAGAAACCCTCTGTGAACTTTATTAGATACGCTCGCTAAGGAAACCTTTTTACTCAAGAGGAATTTGTTGTCCTATGAGAGTGGGGTTTAAGGAGAAAGCGGAGCTCCAGTAGCTACTAAAATCTGGCAAGGTTTTCCATCAATGTTAATTGCAGTTTCCCCTGACTGCTTAGGGGAATTACTGGTAACAGTCCTATCAGCCCTGGGAGGGGCCCATAAAGGAGCCCACCCTTGGAGGCATTCAGGGAAGGGAAGACTTTGCATAGGACCTTTGAGGACAATTTTATTTCCAGTGCCCAACTGATTACAAACCTTTAGGCCATTGTTTTGATGGCGGAGCCCTAGAATGTGCAGGGCCCAGGTGTCATTTTAGCTCCCTGGCCTCGGAGCTGTTGTAGCTGTAAAGCCAACTTGGCAGGTTTTTGTTTCCAGTCTTACTTGAAGTTCCTTTCAAAATGCCCAGCGCTAGTCCTAAGTTCAGTTGGGTTGGTGGCCTCCTATCCTGCTCTCTGCCCTTTTATTAGCCCACTGATCTCTGGAGGCAATCCATTTACTAATAGAGCAGCTAGAGCAAGTTGGGTGACCTCATCTAGTGTATGGAGTCCAGAATGCTGAAGGAAGAGTGCCTCCAAAAAGCCTTTAAAGTCTGCCACAGGTTCATCTTTCTTTGTTTGCATGTTTGAAACACAGACCGATCAGTGTGGGTAGGGAAAACTCCAGGAAAGGCTTTTAAAAGATTAGCTGCTAGTCTGGGAGCTTTCTCTGGTTTGTAAGAGCACCACGCTAGAGACACGGTATCTCAAATATCACCTTCAGAATTATGCCCTTCTTCCCGCATCCATTCTGGGGCTTCACCAGGTCCTACCAACAGTTGCACAAGCTGATAAAGACCTGGCAGCCTGGGGTCACAGGCTCTGATAAGGATTTAAAACTCTTAAAAAACTCAGGATCCTCCTCTTTATCTACGACCCTTAGTTGAGTTTGACCAAGAAGTGAGAGAGATCTGAGGAGGATGCCCTGCAACCTCGGGTGGTTTTATTTTTAAAGGTAACTGCTCAATTGTCTCTTCAGAGTGAAAAGGCAGTTCAGATAGAGAATTAGTAGACCACGAGAACCCAGGAAAAGAAGGGTAGAGGGGAGCAGTAGAAGTCATGTCAGTCCTGTCCTCTTATCTTAGGTACCTTTTGTGTTTTTTTCATTAGCTTTCTGTAATGAGCCTTTCAATAAGGCTATTTCAGAATCTTGAAGCCCTTTGGAAGCTTCTGCACACCAATTGATTAGGCATCCCTTTCTGTTTGCTTAATTTGGGAACCCTTACTTTCTTAAATGAACAATCTTGTCTAATTGGAATGCTTCCTGTAATGGCCATTGCGATTCTAGGTTATTTTTAGTAAAATTTTTCCATCTTGCTACCTACCTGCAACTTCTGGGGACTATAATTCTTAGATGTAAAATAAGCTGGTGTGCTGAAAGGTGGCATGCTTGACTCTTCAGGATTTAAAGATCTCATTAGCCAAGATGTTGGGTTTCTGGGAGACAAACTAATGCCTAAAAGGGATACGCCATGGCGTTGGGGATTGTGCGTGTTTTACAGTGTACCTCATTGCACAGATGTCTTCCTGAGGTTGGCAGGGTACCTCGAGTCAATCTAACCTGTTCAGTGACTAACTTACCCTATCTTGAAAGTCTTCTTGATGTGGCAAGCACTCTAACAACCTTTAAATGCCCGACCTGTGTCCACCAGTTTTTGTAGTTCTTTTGGCCTCCAAGATCCCCGCTAGCAATAGCTCTTATCTACACAAAACAAGACAGACGAACAAACAAGAAGGCCTGTACAGACTACCACCAATTCCCTGGGAAATTTGCTGAGGTTTTGTACTCTGGGACTTGTAATCTGAAAGGCTAAGGGCTTGGTTCTGGGCAGGCCTTTCTGCCAGCTCAGTTGGGCTCTGGGCATAACTGTCTGCCAGTGTAAACTGACCTGTCCTAGTTAGATTGGTGGCTCAAAAGCAACAACAACAACAACAACAACAACAACAAAGCCTCTCAGATCAAGAGGGGCTTACCCAAAGCCCTCAGAAATGGCGAGAAAGAGGAACCCAGTACTTCGAATTGCTGGCAAGGAAGTTATCATAAAGCACATCTTAAATAGGATTACAGATCATTACAATTCTTAAAACTTTATTTATTCAACCAACGTGGCAATAAAAGACCCTAAAGGCGAATGTATACCATTATATAGTTGTTATTGAAACTTAGCTCTTTCAACATTGAGAAGTTTTAACTAGGCAATTAAAGACCTGATAAAGATGAAACCTAAAGCTTTGTTTTTTTGGCAAAGAGAAAAAACCCTTTGTTTACATTGTCTTATCAAGAGCAGAACAGTCCAAGAAAACTTTGTCTTTTTGAACAGAGAGAAAAGCAGAATTTTAACCTTACACCAGTGTACTTTTAAAATTTCATTCATCTCAACCTTAGTAGAATAAAGTCATAATTTAAAAGACATGCCTATCTTAACAATATTTGATCTGTATCCCCTTAAAAGTTTACCATTGTTAATTTTTCCCGTGGAACCAGTGAGGAAATTTACAGTTAAAGGGGATGTTTTTTGCCTTCTGACAACTTGGGGAGTAGTGCTAAGGCACTGAAGAGTCAGATAAGCAGGCCGCACCCCGGGGGTGCAGAAACGGGAAGGGGGGTGGGGGGAGAGGGCGGAAGAGGTGAGGAACCGCCTAGGGGCTTGAGGGCCGGCAGTCCAGTCGGAGGCACCGAGGGCAGAGAAAAGAGTTCACATGATCCTAAAGTCTGTCAACTCAGATAGATGAGCAGATATCAATTTTTGTTTTGTTTTATATTATGCTTTGTTTTGCTTTTTGTTTTTGTCTTCCACTAGTGGAATTAAGCAGTCTAAGTCAGGCCAGAGAAGACAGGGAAGTTCCCCAAAACAAAAGGAGTTTCAGCAGCTGCTTGGGAATATTCCTTAAAATCTCCACCCCGAGGTAGGCTAGCCAGAAACAATTGGCTCTAATCATCATAGTTATTAATCCAGGAAATGAATGAGAGAGAAGCCTTCACATATAGTTAGAGTAACCAGAGTGTATAGGAAGAAACAGTGAGAGAGAGTTAGAGTTCCCTACATTAGGGATGCCCTCTGTAAAATCCACCGCACTATTTCAGTGCATTGCTTTGCTGACAATGACCGGAAGCCGGGCTCGCTGCCTTGGTCGGGAATGTCGTGTCAGACAGTTGTTTCAAAGACAACGGAATAGCAGCCGCAGAGTCCTGCGTAGCACTAGTCACACAAGCATCATGAAACTCTTGGGCACAGACAGCATACTGGGCTGGGGTCCGAATGATGTTCTTAAGAGAGCCCCAGTCCCAGGCACACATGGAATGAGTGCCATGAATAGTTTCTAAAATACCGATTGTAAAAGGGCTGTGATGGACCTACTGCCGAACTGATTTTTGCAATTCTTTTACTATTGGAAAGAACAGGCCTTCACGGTCACATTGCCCATTTTGCCTGTCAATGGGAAACATCTGGAATTTACTGGCCTTATGGGCTTTTTAAATGTACTTTTGCATGGGGGTGAGGACTTTATCAGAGCAGGTCAGTGAGGTTTTCAGAGGCTCCTTATCGTCCCACCCTTTTGGGGAGGGGGGAGTAGCTTCTGGCTGTAAAGGAGCCAGAGGCACAATCTGAGTATAGGGGGAGCAAGGGTTTTCCTCCTTCTTATTTACTTTTTAAAAAAATTTTTTTTAAGTTTTATTTATTTTTGAGAGAGAGAGCATGAGTTGGGGAGAGGCAGAGAGAGAGGGAGACACAGAATCTGAAGAAGGCTCCAGGCTCCGAGCTGTCAGCATAGGGCCTGAAGCAGGGCTTGAACTCCCAAACCATGAGATCATGACCTGAGCTGAAGTCAGACGCTTAACCCACTGAGCCACCCAGGTGTCCCTTCCTCCTTTTTAAAAAGATTTTTTTTAAACGTTTTATTTATTTTTGAGAACGAGAGAGACAGAGCATGAACGGCGGGAGGGGCAGAGAGGGAGACACAGAATCAGAAGCAGGCTCCAGGCTCTGAGCCATTAGCCCAGAACCCGACGCGGGGCTCGAACTCACGGACCGCGAGATCGTGACCTGAGCCTGAAGTTGGATGCTTAACCGACTGAGCCACCCAGGCGCCCCCCTTCCTCCTTTTTAGATGCACTGCCGGGGCTCAAAGTGGAGGAAGGGTAGCTCGGACAAAGGACCAGGTGAGGATTACTTTAGGGGGTACTTTTAGCCCCTTTAGAAGGCCTGGCCTTCATTGTTTTTTCTATTCGTTCCAACGCTTCAAGATAGTAAGTTCCTTGTTCCGGGAACCGAGGGCAATTTTTGTTGGACGGCCAATAATCTACGGAGAGCCTTAGTAATTTAGAATAGTCCCCGCTGTCTCTCCTAGGGACTGAAGAATTCAAATATAGCGCTTTTGCAAGGAGTCGGGGGAGGGAGGGAGTTTCCCATGGGAGCTCTCTCAAAAAGTTCCGCAGCAGCGAATCCTAATAGAGTTTCGCTTTATCCCTTACCTGGTCGGGTAGAGACTGTACCCGGTGCATTTTTCTTCTTAGAGCTCCTTTACCATTCCGCGGTGTCCTGCAGTCCTTGTGTCGCACCACCTGGCCACGTCGGCTCCTTGTCCACATCGGCCCCTAGTCCCCCTTTCCTTCTGTCACGTCAGGGCCACCATCCGCCATAGACCCTAAGTCTAAAGTTCTCTCTTGTCTTTTCCCGGACACTAGCCATCTCTTGCTTCAATCCTGCGTCCGCTCTTTTGTTAGACAAGAGAGAACTTTAGACTTAGAGTCTATGGCAGTTAACATCATTGACAGGGAGTCTACCTGCATGTAAAGAATACTGGGGTCACAGGAGGGTGCAGGTGTGTCATTTTATTGTTGCTACAGAGATTGAAAATTGGCTGTTAATTTTCAAGACTTATCTTTGGGCTTGGCCACAGCTATCATGTTCATCTAAATCTAACCATACAGAAAGCTGCTCTAGTCCTGGAATTTTCAGTTGTATAAAAGTCTGTTTGTGTTACTTTTCTCTAACTTAAAACTTAAATATCTTTGACTACTATGAGAATATCCACACCCTGCAGTTCCATTTAAACATCGATGGTTATGTTATGAAATAGACTTTAGGTACCTTTAGCCCAGTTTGGTTCCTAATAAAGGTTTACTTTTACATAAATTTAGAGCCAGTGCAGTGTAGTGAAAAGCACAAAGATTTTGGAACTAAGATAGTTCTGGACTTATATACTAGCCTAAATAGAAGATAAGCCTGAATCTCAATCTTGGCTCTGGCAGGTACAAATTCTGAGTTCTTATTGCTAAGATGACTACACAAAGCAGTAATAGAATATGGAGACATTTCTGGCATTAATTATTGAACTTCAAGATGTACCTGAATGTGGCTCAGAAGAATGGCATGTATTAGGTCTTTGCATCAAGATGCAAAGAAATATATGAAATTAGGACATTAAAAGAAAGTATATGGAAGGTGAGAAAGGGAGAGCCAGGCAAGATGACTATGGACTTGGAATGGAGGTTTGATGATGGAACATACCTTTGGATTATATTACTTATTCAATGACCAGAAAATGAGTTGAATTTAAATGATAGGTGCTTTCATAAAAAAATGAAACATATGTATACCATGTGCTATAACAGGGTCTTCAAAAGGCAAAATTCAGAGAAGTGATGCTGGGGGTGGGGGGAATCTGAACAAGAAAACTACTGCCTGCCAATATTTTCAATAAAGAGGAAGCAAGGTGACCAGTAAGACCCCAATGAAAATATGAATGCATCCCAAGAAGGAACAGAATGGAGTTATTAATAAGCAGAAAGTTGTCAGAAGCTTACACATAGGACAGATGTGGGGATTTACAGGAAACTTCCACACATACACACACAAAACAAAAACAAACAAACAAACAGAATTAGCAGAATTCCAGAAAAGGTGGCAGTGGTAATCATCTCTGTAAGTCCAAATGGAGCTAAGATCTTACTATAAGATGGAGAATTTCAGATAAGACTAGAAAACTGAGACTCGGGTATATGCAAGGCCATAAATGTCGCTTAGAATTGCTTTAATGATGTATGGGATGCCGCGGTAGATTGCTTAAATTGGTCCCAATTCTTCAGCCTATCACATTCCTATCCTCTCTCACCATGAGAGGGATGATCTGTTCTATTCTTTCACTGTCCTCAGACTTGTGATTTGCTTTGGCTAATTAGATGTTGGCATAAATTTTGCAAGCAGAATCTTATATTGCTGGACTTACATTACTGGGGCTTGCATACTGAGTCTTGTTCACTCTTGTATTTCTACCATCACCATGAGAAGGTTATGTCTAGACTAGTGAACTGGTCCAGGGAGAAGGATAAGAGATAGGAGGATCAAGTTCCCCTTACTAGCTTCCAGTTGGCCCCCAGGTAAGAACGAGAAATCTGAAAACAGTGGAGATATCTATGGCAACTCCAACATAGATCACTGGTCTCTAGAGACATATACGAAATAAACGTTTAGTGTTGTCTATCACTGAGTTTTGTGGTTGTTACACAATAAAAGCTGACTGGTACAAAAACTGGTATTAGAAGTGAGCTATAATGGCAACAATTCTTGAATATGTGGCTTTGATTTTGAGCCACATATGTGCTCAAGTTGCTGGCCGTATCACCCACTGCATCCTTCCAGATCACTTCAACAATAAAACCCAATCTTCGGCTTCTCACGAGAAGCAGCCTATCTACACATCCAACACCCCAACGATTATGGCTGCTGCCAGAGAGATTGGCTCTGGATCTGGCAGGACTCAGCATTCACAAGTCCCTAGGGACCACACACAAAATAAAGAGGTAGCTCTAGATGTGCACACAAAGACTCCCCGTACCTATTTCCTCTGCTTACCACAAAGTAAGCAAAATCACCATTTCTCCATGATAAGGGTTCATCTCCATATCTAATGTCCTGACTTCTCAGCTGTGGCATGAAGGTCAGGCCTGCATCTGGGGACTGAAGGGGAAAGTAATTAGTAGTTCTCCAGGAGCCTGAACAGGTTCCCAAGCTTTAGGCACACTGACAGGTCTTCACATACCATCATCTACTGGGAGCCACTAAGAACCAAGACAGTGGCACAGACAATCACAAAGGTTTGAGTGGCAACCACGAGCTTGGGCCAGGCCAATTGCAAGTTCTCAAATAAACAACCTAACTTATACTGCAAGGAACTAGGGAAGAAACTAACAAGGAGCGTAAATGAAAAATAGAGACTTTATGGACAGTAGGGAAAAAGTCAGTGAAACTAAGACTGGTTTGTTCATTTTTTAAGATAAAATTGACAAATCTTTGGCCAGACTCAGAATAAGAGACAAGACCAAAGTTAATCAAATGATAAATGAAAGACGACATATTATACCTGTTAACTACAATAGTGAGAATTTACCAACAGAGTACTTTGCAGTCTTACTGGTGCTTAAATTTTTCCAAAGAATCATTAAACAGGCCATTAAAAAGTATTAGATTGGGAACATACTGTCAAAAAGAGGGGAATAAGAAAGATTAGGAAAGGTCAAGTTGGGAGTAAATGAAGTATCAATTAGAGAAATGGTTTAGAACATGTGTTACTATTGATAGCTTACATGTGCCTATTTGGCAAGAAATGTGAACCGGTCATTTCAAGTCTAAAAGGCAAAGGACATAAAAACCACAACCATGTAAAATATTGATCCTATTCACCTTCCAATGTCACTTTCACCTGATGGAAATCCTTCAGCAGCTCTAGAGCATTAATGTGTAGGAGTCAGAGCTTCATGACTACTCTTATTTGGCTAGTCCTTTCCCATTGGAACAGGACATCTACCTAACCATGTTAGGAGTAGGTGGGGGCTATTTTCCCCATGGGCTCAGGATTTTGATGGAGTTAACCAATGCCGGGTATAGGGGGCAGGGTAGCAGAGAAAGGGTAGAGGAGAATAAGTCCACATAGTTTTACACAGTTGGAAATGGAAGATCCAGAAACTTAACGACTTCAGTGACCCCTAATACCTCTATTATTTTTTCAAGTTTCAGGAAGAGTATATTGTACTTGTGTACTAAAATTACACATTTTCTCCTGGTTCTCAAGAGTTGTCATTTATCTTACACTACTCTTCAGAATATTTTAGGGGTGCCTGGGTGGCTCAGTCGGTTGCGTGTCCGATTTTGGCTCAGATCATGATCTCGCGGTTTGTGGGTTCAAGCCCTGCGTCAGGCTCTGTGCTGACAGCTCAGAGCCTGGAGCCTGCTTCGGATTCTGTCTCCCTCTCTCTCTCTCTGCCCCTCCCCTGCTCATGCTCTGTCTCTCAACAATAAATAAATGTTAAAAAAATTTTTTTAATGAATATTTTATATTTTTAAATATTCTGTATTCTATAAGTCCCCTTAAATGACTTGTAATCAGTTTCTCTAAGGGCTGTGCACATAATGTTGCTGGGGTGGTATTAGTACAGCAAAAGTAGGCGAAATTCTTGCTGGGGACACACAATTACATTTTACAAATTTCATGCCACAGAGTGTCCTCTGGGACACATAAATTGCACTTGGAATAGTCACCACAGCTATTTGCTGCAGGGTGAGATGCGGGATATTTGAAGAATTTTCTGAACGACTGTAATATGAATGTTTTGATCAGAAGTTACACATCTGAATAATCCTTATATACAGAAGTTGCCTATGATGAAAAATGCAGTGCTTACTAGTTAAAATGGGAGAAGTTAGAGAAGTTAACGAAGTGTGCATCATTTAAACACCAGAAGAATATGTGGCTATGGGAGATACACTATGTTACACTAGGGTTATTCATAGTTTTTAGTGGTATTCCAACCTTTGGGGCCTAGCCGCACGTTACAGGTGCATCCCCAGGCAGAAATGGTAGAATCTTCCATACCTAATCAGGACTTTTTCCACCTGGGTGGGAATATGATATGGTATATACGTATCAAAAAAGAAAAGTATATATGCGTATGTGTGTGTGTTTCGTTTTGTTTTGCTTAAATAAGTGTTTCTGTCACTTGCAACTGAAAGAGTCTAATACTTAAGACAACCCATAGCCCACGACTGTGATCCTTTACACTTATAGTATGTTATGAACACGGAGGCTTTGTGCCTGAACTGGAGTTCATCTGGCTCTAATATTAGGGTTAATTTTATGAAATCAAAGGGTGAGATTCCCGGCTAATAACCCAGATCACACAGCAGACAAACCTGAGTTTTAACCTAGAGTTTGACCCTTACAAACTGTGTTCTCTGGGGCAAATTACATGATTTTATTTACCTTTATTCATTTTAAAGAGAAAACCATATCTGTTTGGCTGTCCATATATAAGACATTATGTATGGCTTATATATAAATAACCCTTGCGCACCTACCGCCTGTTAAGCTTTAAGTGCTAAAAACCAGTAGGAGCATCAAACAGGAAGGGGCGGAGCTCCAACGGCGGCCGGGGCAGAGCGCCGTTGGGGAGGAAGCTGCGGCAGCGGGAGGTGCAGGTGTGAGTCCGGCGGTCCGTTAGCCGCCCGCACTGCGCCCCTCGCCTTCCCGGCCATTGGTCGGAGGTCGGCGAGAGCCGGGGTGACTCTCGGATCTATGCCTTGGGGGAGCGGCGACACCAGATTCATGGCCACCGCGGCGGCTCCGTCTTCCTTGGCCCTCAGCGCCTCCAGCACGGCCGGGGCCCCCAGCTCATATGGAGTCTTCTGCAAAGGGCTCTCCCGCACCCTGCTCGCCTTCTTCGAGCTGGCCTGGCAGCTGCGCATGAACTTCCCGTATTTCTACGTCGCGGGCTCGGTGATCCTCAACATCCGCTTGCAGGTACATATTTAGTGCCGTGATTACGCTGCCTACATCCCGGCCAGGACATGGCGGACTCCCAGGAGGCCTGGCGGCGGTGAAGAAAATTTGTAAGCACGGAGCTCTGGAATCTCGCGAGAGGTCGTGAGCGCTCTGTGCGGTTGCGCTCTCGGTTCCTACCGGAGCTTCCAGGGCCGGGGAGGAAAGCGGGTCGAGGCAAGAGAAAGGAAATACGCGGTTTTCCGGGGACAGCAAAGAACTTCAGTTAAGGCCTACGACAATATTTAAGATGCTTTGCAGCCTTAAAAAGAGGACGAACATGATGCCGGGTAAAGAAAAGGGCGGCTACTAAAGTTTTCAGAAAAAAATATTTTTCATGTACAAGCTCACGGTCCAAATTAAAACAAATTTCGGGAAGATGGGATTGGACTGGAACCAAGACATTGAATGAATAAGAAGGTGAAGATCTTAAAAGAGATACGTGGAAGGCAAATATATTTCTTCAACAAGAGAAAACAATGACAGTCTGAAATTCTCAGTGAAAATAACCACAAGTGTATAGGAAAAACATCCTTCTAATACCAAACAACGAAAAATGCTGCTGGATTTTGAACAGGGTTGGAGTGTTAGAAAGTGGACCCTCTTGCAGTGTCCGTGTAGTTCAAGACCTTGGAACCAAAGAAAAGGAAGTCCAGTCATAGCACTAACCTTGGTTATTTTGTGAATAACACTTCAATAATCATAATAATTAATGTAAATGCTGTTTATGGTTTTTATCTTTTGAGAGAATACTTAATTATGGTTACAAAGTAGAATGCAAATGTTAACAGCTTTGATAATGGAAAAGTACAGTTTTCAAGTAGGGTTGTTGAAGGGGGAGGGGAAAGTGTATGGAATGGTAATGATATCCTTATAAAGTAGGAAGTTCAGAGATACAGTCTTGTTGATGTGGAAAAGAAGCATTTGATTATTTAAAGGGTACAGGGCACAAAGAGTATGCCATAAAGTTGCTAAAGTCGTAATATAACTATTTTTAAGAGGGAGGAGAGTAGGAGAGAACAGCTTGAATTCAGTAAGAAATGACTAAAGATAGGTAGAATGTCTCAAAAAGAAAAACTGAGAGTACGGGATGTGTTTGAATATAAAGACAAGAGATACTTAGTTTTTCAGAGTCTGGGGATGGATTAGTGATCTGCAGAGTTTTTAAAAATTAAGGAAACAAACGTGCCTGGGGGGCTCAGTCGGTTGAGCATCTGACTTCGGCTCAGGTCATAATCTCAAGGCTTGCGAGTTTGAGCCCTGCATTGGGCTCTGTGCTGACAGCTCAGAGCCTGGAGCCTGCTTCAGATTCTGTGTCTCTCTCTTTACCCCTCCCCTGTTTCTGCTCTGTCTCTTTCTCAAAAATAAACAATAAAAAAATTAAGGAAACAAATTTATTATGAAACAGGACAATTCAAAGTTTTTCAAGAACTACACTGCATACTTCCAAATTATGAATAATACTAGTCCTATAAAGTCAGTCATAATTATATAAATGCTGAATACTAATACAACAAGAAATGATTGTGTAACATTGTGGGGATTGGAGAGGAGACAGGTATGTGTAATGGGGAAGAATCAGTCAAGATCTAATGTAGAGAAGTCAATAAATCAGTATATAGACATTCAGAAAAAACAATAATAAACATAAGAAGTGGTCTTGAGAAAAAAATCAGAGATAAGTAGAGAAAAGATAGAGGATTGCTGTCTTTCACTACCAGTGTAACAGTACTTTGGTTTTTCTTAACTGTATATATATTTCCTTGATTAAAAATTAATTTAGGGAGACCCGAGTGGCTCAGTCAGTTGAGCATTGGACTCTTGATTTCAGCTCAGGTCATGATCCCAGGTTTGTGAGATCGAGCTCCGAGTCAGGCTTCGTGCTGAGTATGGAGCCTGCTTAGAATTCTCTGTCTCTCTTTCTCTCTCTCTCAAAAAATAATTTAAGTTTTATTTTTAGAAGTTCCCCCCCAGGCAATTGAAAAGTACAGCATTGGTTAAGAGCCACCATAGTGAAATGGAATTGAGTTTTTAAATCAGGCCGATCATTGTTAAAATACAAACTTCATTTTGTGGTCTTAGGTGAGTCCATTAATCTGCCTAAAACCCAATTTCCTCAACTATAAATGAATAAAAATATCTACTTTAAAAAATCAGTCTGAGAATTTAAGATAAGCCTGCCTTAGTGCTTGATGCATACACAAACCGTATCTGTTCCAACAGAAGATCTCATTAACATGTGAATGAAACTTAAAACTCACAGAATACCGATTGTTTTCCAGTAGAGCTTTTCAAGCCTGAAGGAAGTCCATAAGGTGCTGACCTTGGGGGTATGGGGCAGATCCTCCAGAAGGATTTTAGGTGAGATAAAAGGGACCATTGTTTGCAGAGGTCAAGGTTTAAACTATTTGCTGTTTTGTGTTCCACTAATTGTGTCCCACCAACAAGTATACTCTAGGGTTGGTAAAATAAGTGTTCCCTTAAGCACCAGGTCTGGCTTTGGGAAATTGTATTTCCTACTCTTTATTCCTTGTCTCTAAGCTGTTGGGTCATGTCCTCCTCTTACTACTTTACTTTTTTCTGCCTTCTCTATTTTTTTTTTTTTTTTTTTTTTTTTGTCTTGTCTTTTTTCTTTTCTTTTTGCCTGTTGTTGATGTCACTGTTTTAATTTAGTTTTTCCCAGATTCCCCTGACTATATTAAGTTAATTTCTTTTACTCCATCCAAAGGCTGTGTTAACATCAACTTATGCCATTTTCATAGGCTGCCTCATTTTTGCCTAATTGTGCATTAGTTATCAGATGTGGATTTTTGTTTTTAAATATCCAAGAGACCGGTTTCTACAATCTCTAACCTTGGTTATTACATATTGCCCTAAGAGTGCAGGAACTAAAACATTTTAATCTAAAACATCAGAAATGTAATTTGATCAATGAAGTCTGCCAAGGGACTTACCCATGGTGAGCGTCACTATTCCCTGGATGTACTCGTGTCTTTGTACCAAAGAATGGCTACCATTAGTCCTGGTACAGTGAGGTACAGGGATGCTCCATTCAGGTGGCTACATGAACATGTGCCTTCTTCAACCTTTTTTCTTCAGATCAGCCTTTTGTTACACTAAAGAAACCATGGCACTTAGCACTTACTATATCATATCCTCCGGCTATACTGGAAACTGTGAGGGAAGATACTGTATCCTATCCAGTTTTACAGCCTGTATAGTATCAGCAAATATAAAGTAGGAACCGAGTGAAGGCTCCATGACTTACCCTTTATTCTTCACAATTGCTCTTACACCCAGTCCCTATTTTTCTTCCAACATTTATAACTTACTGAAGTTTCCCAGGGGAGAAAACACGATTTTTGCCCTGACTAAACCACTTATTATTCTAATGTGCAAATAGTTTTATTCCTTTTAGCATCCTTCTAGGCAACATCCATGAAGCCAAAAACATTCATTGCTCTGTCCCTTACCTATAGCATTGCCTAATGCAAAGTACATCCAGGCATAGTTGAATAAATGCCAAATTAGTTGGGGTTTTTTCCCACACATGGTCATCAATGAAGGAAATAAAGATATTTGCCCCTGATAATAAAGTGATTCACTTCATTGCCCATAAATTGAGCTCTTTCAGGCCACCATGAATATTGATTGGTCCAAGGATCCTGCAAGCATGGAGAAGCAAAGAGGTGGCATAGTTCTCACCAAAAAAGAAAAAACGTTTATGAAGTGTAAATGATAAAAATGCTGGGGGATGAGGACTGTGTTATATTTTAACTATAAAAGGGAAATGTGATCATAGAATATAATATAACTTCAAAGGGAACAAGAAGTTAATATAACTTTAGTTGAGAGCAAAAATACTTGTGATTGCTTGGCTAAAAGGGCATATCATTATTGCCAGCATTTTTAATTTGATTGAGTTTTTACTACCAGGAACTGCAGTTATTTACATACAGGGTCTCCATAATTCTCATGTATACCCTATGAGGAAGACCTTTTTATCATCATTTTTCAGATAAGGAAACTGGGATTTAAAGAGGCTAAGTAATTTCCCAAGGTCATAGTAATTGGCCAAACCACAGTTTATCTCTAAAGATACTTTTGATGAGAGATTCAATTTTTTATGATGTATAGGTAATTCTGAATAATCCTGTTTCTTAAATTTTCAAACAAAAGTAATTCCTGGGTAATAGTTGGTAATATCTTTTTTTTTTTTTCTTTAGTGTAATTATTGAGGGCTTTATGTATGAGAATATAAGCATTTGATATAATTTGATATTAAGTCCAGTATTTTATACTGTCTGCTGCCTGAAGTCATTTGGCCTGTTTGTAGGGAAGGGGATGAAGGGAGACAGAGAAAAAGACATTACCCCTAGAATGGAAACACTTTCCCCTTAAGGTGTAGAGATCAGCTAATCATGAATTTTGAAACTGTCCATCACTGCTTTGGGGAGGCCTAACTAAATTTTCTGTTAAAAGTCTTACAATCCTATTCTAATGGGGACTTTTCCTGCTAGAGCATGAATAGATTTGATAGAGTCAAAAAGAAAATGGGACTTACACGTGGAGACGTCAAGGGGCAGGAATGAAAGTTTAGGCATATAGGAACAAAAGGAGAGGGGGAGGAAAATGCCAGAAACAGCCTGGAAAGTAGTCTGAAGAATAGACTTGGAAGGTTTCGAGCAAGTGAACCAAGAAAGGAATCCCTGCAATAAATAGAATTTCAACAGGTTTCAGTTGAGTCACATAAATCTGCTTGGATTACCACGAGTGTGGGAATTTCATTACAATTTTAATAAGAAATCTTTAATAACCTACTGCCCAGCAAGATTACCACCAGAACAAGTCATGAATCTTTACAGCTAAAGTCCACTTCTCCTCACCTCTCCTCCACACAAATACCAATCTCAGTCATGCTCTTGGAACAATCAAAAGGCCAAGGACATTACTGAGTGCCTACAACAAATGATAAGGAACTATGGAATCCTTAGTAGTTTTAGCTGCAGTACCTCTGAGGCCAGGCAATCCTACCAGTTCCTATCCTAATTAGGGATCTGCCACATACATTAGGAAATTTTGCCCATCTTTATGGCTTTCCAATACTGTGGATTTATTCACAGGAAGGTAGTGGAGGGCATCCATGAACAAAGAAGAATGAAAGTTGTTCATTATACTGGGTGAAATAGATTCAGTATACCTTTTCATAGGAACCAAAGTGAGGAAAAATAAATTATCACAACCAAAAGGTAAAAGTTGCTAATGAAATAGTGTGCTTCAAATGTCTGCTCTGAAATCATGGAGAGTGGGGCTAACAAATAAATAAAAAGAGGTTTAATTTGAAAAAGGAGATTTTTTTTAAGAAACTATCTTAGTTTGCCAATTAATAAAAAGAAAACTTTGAAAGCATTTCAAACTGAAGTCAAAGAGGACTATAATTAATAGGAGGCCTTAAAATTCAGAGGTCAAGTTAGATCTGTATAAAAGGAAAAAGAAGTTATTTTTTAAACTAACTCATTTAAACATGGTGCCAAGGAATAGAGGTACCAGTGCCTTTGTGTTATAAAGCTGCATGGATGTTGGTGTTTCCCAAAAGTGCTAAAATTGAAAACAGTCCACCAAGGGTGCCTAGGTGGCTCAGTTGGTTAAGCGTCTGACTTTGGCTCATGTCATGATCTCATGGTTTTGGGTTCAAGCCCCACGTCGGGCTCTGTGCTGACAGCTCGGGGCCTGGAGCCTGCTTCGGATTCTGTCTCCCTCTCTTTCTGCCCCTTTCCTGCTTGTACTCTGTCTCTCTCTCTCAAAAATAAACATTTTAAAAAAAGAAAGAAACTAGCCCATCTGTCACCTGTGATTTTTTTCCTACAAATAACCTCTGTCAATAACTTTCTTTCTCAATTGTTCAAACCAATCATCTGATCAATTTTTTAAATGAAGATTTATCCTGAGAGCCGTCCAGCATATGGCATCGATTCCTACAAAAAGCACTAACCAACGTCGCAGGTGAGTGGAGTGTGAAATTATGGGTCTTGCACATGGCCCCCTTGTTTCCGTACCTCAGTTAAGGAAGTCCCTGGTTCAGAGCACACGAAGTTCAATCCAGAACAGCAGACAAAATACCTAAACCATCAGGAAGTCGACAATGTCACCTTTGAATCCGTATTGATCCATGCATATTTCCATTGGTACCTTTTCTTTTAGTAAATTTCAAGACCATATGGCTCGAAATTAAACTTTCTTAGCTTGGGCAAGGGTCCAGGCCAAGCTCTACACCAAGGGCAAGGGCTCAGGCAAAAGCCTCTTTTGGCATTGAAAACAAGTTATTTGCAACTCTCCTGGTCTCAGGTGTGGGCAAACTGAAAAAATAAATAAATAAAACTTAGTACATTAAGACTATAAAGAGTGTCTTTAAGGGGTGCCTGGCTGGCTCAGTCAGTAGAGCATGTGATTCTTGATCTTGGGGCCATGAGTTCAAGTCCCATGTTGGGTGTAGAGATTACTTTTTTTTTTTTTTTAATTTTTTTTTTAACGTTTATTTGTTTTTGAGACAGAGAGAGACAGAGCATGAATGGGGGAGGGTCAGAGAGAGAGGGAGACACAGAATCCGAAACAGGCTCCAGGCTCTGAGAGATCAGCACAGAGCCCGATGCAGGGCTCAAACTCACGGACCGCGAGATCATGACCTGAGCTGAAGTCGGATGCTTAACCGACTGAGTCACCCAGGCGCCCCTGTAGAGATTACTTTAAAAAAGTTCTTTAAAAAAAAAAGTTCCTTTTGGAGGGAAGTGATAACAAGAAAGCAATGGCAATCACTGGGAACAATAACTTGGTCCCAGAATAAGATACAATTCTCTCCTGATTGCATGGGACTAGCTATAGATGTGATAGGTGTAGCTTTTCTTGGATCATGACTAGAGTCTCTAACACAGGCTCTTGTTACAGGAAGGGGGAACCATAGGCCTCAATCTCAAATTATCTTTTTAATAGGGAAAATGCAATACATCAGTAGCCACTAACCAGTCTATAGCACAGGCCTCACATTTTAATAGTCATTTTCTGTGCTTTTTATTGTCAGGAATAGGTTCCTGCTTATAGCTTCATCCCCCCAACATTACTACATGAGAAGTGAAGACATAGTCCCTGTGAGACATTTACTGCTAAATCCCACTCATAATGGTTGTTTAAATCATTTTCATCTTGGTCATTAAAGTTGACTGATACCAGAGTGTAAATCTAAAAACGAAAACTAAATATGCTTGTTTTCTAATAAGCGCAAAGTAATCTAACTTTCCTATTGAACAGGATGCATTCTAAAGCAAATTATCCTCAATATCTGAATCTAAATATAACCAGTATTAGAATTTCACCTTTCCTTGAGCAAGATAATCCCAGGGACAATCATTAGGAAATGTCTTCTCTTTCCATTTTATAGAGATTTGGTTGACACACAGCACTATAATCTTAAACTGTGTGCCATAATAACTTGACTTACAATTATTGCAAAATAATTACCACAATAAGTTCAGTTAAAATCCACTATCTCACGTAGATACCCCCAAAAAAGTACTTTTCCTTGTGATGAGAACTTTTATGTTTTTTTTTTTGTTTTTTTTTTTTTTGAGAGAGACACAGTGAGGGTGGGGGAGGGGCAGAGAGAGACAGAGACAGAATCTGAAGCAGGCTCCAGGCTCTGAGCTGCCAGCGCAGAGCCTGACGTGGGGCTTGAACTCACAGACCGTGAGATCATGACCTGAGCCGAAGTTGGACGCCCAACCGACTGAGCCACCCAGGTGCCCCAATGATGAGAACTTTTAGGATCCACTCTCAGCAACTTTCAAGAACTTTCAGGATCCACTGTGATAGCATACCATACAGCAGTGTTAATCATAGTTCCCATGTTATACATTACATCCCTAGTATGTATTTTTCTTATAACTGGAAGTTTGTACCTTTTGGTCACCATCTAATTCCCCCACCCCCCACCCAGGAAATTTCTTATATAGTGTCCAACATAATGAGTGAAGTTGAAAAATATAAATCTTTAGGTGGCCTGGCTGGCTCAGCCTGCAGAGCATGAGACCCTTGATCTCAGGGTTGTAAGTTTGAGCCCCATGTTGGGTGTAGAGATTACTTAATAAATCTTTTAAAACTATATTTTAAAAAATCTAAATCTTTATGTGGGTCTTATGTGCATGGGTCCTAATCATCATGGTTACATCAGATGGTTCCTGGAGTAAGACACAAAACCCTTATGGTTTTTATATTCTTCCCAGCATCAGACCTGACCTACTGCTCCATCAAAATTGACTTATAACCCACATGTATTCAACATTGTTTATCTAATTTGTTTTTGTTTTTTGTTTGCTTCTGCAATTGAAACAATGACAGCCATTTAAAACCCTACAAAGATCTCTTCATTGTTGATAGTTTTAAAACATGTTTAAAATTATAATCTCTAAAAATTACTATATATCAAACTTATATTCACAATTTCCATATCATTAGCAAGCACAATTTTGCCACCTGCTGACCTTAAGATTATATACATTTTCAGGTACTTTGATTTCATTTCAATTATTTTAGGAGAAAAGTCAACCTAGCACTACATATATACACACACATGTTTAAATTTTATACAAATACACAATATTCCCTTGTAAACTTTCCCTTCTTATCCCTGGCGAGTGAGTTGGTTGTGTTTGTCCTCTTTGACAAGATACACAAATGTTCATATAATCAATCCTTACACGCAGACACACACCCCACACAAACCCAGTGTCTAAGTGCATAAAGTAGACATAAAAGCATTATTCTACACTTAGGGATAATTATTCAATTTCTTTTTATAGATTAAGTCAATTTTTTTGTCTTATTCAACAAATGTAGTGTCTATTCTAGCTTGGATTCATAGTGACAGTCTGTTCCTTTGTTTTAAAAGTTATGTCTTTGTTACGGGACCGTGCTTCTGGCATTTTTATTCCTTTCTTTTTAACTTAGTATTGTACAAATATTCCACCTCGTTCAACTTGGAGAGGATTTTCTTTTCTAAATAATCATTTTTTCTCACATATGAATGTAATAAATATCTGCTAGCATGTGTAACATTAATACATG
Source organism: Panthera uncia (assembly GCF_023721935.1). Taxonomy (NCBI): domain Eukaryota; kingdom Metazoa; phylum Chordata; class Mammalia; order Carnivora; family Felidae; genus Panthera; species Panthera uncia. The sequence goes on from NC_064809.1 coordinate 43,937,109, forward strand.
TTGCATTATAAATTTTATATTCATACTGACTCAAGTATTTTCTTGTTACCAGCAAGTTTTACAATGGCAATCATGTTTGCTTATTAAGTTTATAGGTCATTCTAGGGAAAGTCTGTGATGTTTAATAGTATCTAAAAAGCATCCAGTGAGAAAAACAAAAGTTAAAATGGATCTTCAATGTTCATCATTAATTCTCTTGGGTTATAGAAAATTCTGGAAATCTATGAAGCTAAAGGTTTCACCATTTTCAGGTGGCAATTGAGATGCCACAGTAGTCCTAAAGCAGTTTGTCTCAGTTTGCTGTTTCCAAAAATGAGGATCAATGAGTGGCCTGAAGGAAAAAGAGCCAATGTCAACGTGACCACCAAATTGGCATGATGTTTCTTCAGTAAAAGGAAAATCCAACCTGTTAACTGGATGGAAAAAAAATGAACCGTGGAGAGGAGGAGGAAAGACATCACCATTTTCATGGCCCTTCTATGGGCCTCTGTGCTGAAGTCCCTCGAGCTGGAGTTCAGTTGCATGTTCCTGGTATGTCTCATCAAGGAGAGAAATAAAAGGAGCAGTGAGGTCAGGGACAGAAGGAAGGGGATTAAGTAGATGAAACTGAGAATAACCAAGCTGTTAAGATACACAGTTTTACTTACATCTAGGGGCCGAGTTGAGTTTCTTTCATAGTTGTGGTAGATGGTAGCCCAGAGATCAGAAAATCCAACTAATAATTTGTAGTTGAAAACCAGTAAGAATAAAGACCCCAGAGGAAGCACAAGGAGCACCCTGCTAATTCTTTGCCTCAGCCAGGTGAAACAGCGGTGGGAGAAATTGGCTATCCTAAAGAAATAGAAAACACTCAAGCAGGTGGCAAACCAGGTAGCTAGGTGATTGGTCACTGTCCAACAGATACTAACAGCGGTAGCTAGTTTCTCAATGTTATATAGATGTGGCCAAAACACCATTACAAGCGAATCGAATAGTATCATCCAAAGAAGAATGATTCTGGAGACAGCCAGGCTGGTGAGGATGCAGTCAGCTGGCGAGAGCTTTCGATGCTTCACCCAGTCAATGCAGTTGACGAGTACGATGAAACCATTCCCCAACATTCCAATCATGAATGCTCCTACTGCTGCTGTCAGAAAGGTATTTTCGATTCCAGATGGCATTTCTGTAGAAAGAATCCAGGAAGCTAGCCCTATGTTTCACTTATTGTTGTTGTTGTTGTTGTTCTGTCAAACGTTGGAGGGTAAAGTCCACTTTGATACTTTTCACTTTGATATTAAAAATGCTCAGATACTATCTCATTGATCTTCACGAAAGATCTTTCTCTTTGGTTCCAGCTGTAAGTCCGAGCTTTACACAAGGAGATCCGGTCTCACAGACCTAAATGAAAAACTTTAATGTAACTTCTAATCAGCTACTGATTTCCAAATTAAACAGTAAATGTTCCCACTCATCACTGGCACTGACAGCAGTGTTCCGCTTGTGAGGACATCTGGAAGAATAAAGTCAAATATGGGAACATGCAAATACGAGGCGATTTCTTTACACTGATTTGCACTTTCCTTTCTTTTATTTTTTTAATGTTTATTTTTGAGAGAGAGAGAGAGAGAGAGAGAGCATGAGCAAAGGAGGGAGAGTAGAGAGAGAGGGAGGCACAGAATCCAAAACTGGCTCCAGGCGTTGCCGCTATCGGCACAGAGCCTGACACGGGGCTCGAACTCACAAACCATGAGATCATGACCAGAACCGAAATCGGATGCTTAACTGACTGAGCCACCCAGCCGCCCCTGCGCTTTCCTTTTCAATGGAAAATACCATTTGGGTGGCACATGGGTGGCGTGGTCAGCAAAGCGTTGGACTCTTGATCTCGGCCCAGATCATGATCTACGGTTTGTGAGATTGAGCCCAGCATGGGGCTCTGTGCTGACAGTGTGGAGGCTGCTTGGGATTCTCGAAAGAAAGAAAGAAAGAAAGAAAGAAAGAAGAAAATACAATTTGGATTCAGGTTGCTTAATTTTAATAGAATTCTCAGGCACTATTCATTAAATCCATTTGATAAAACCCATCATATTTCAGACACTATTATAGATGTGGTAAGCGTAATAAAGAGAAGTAATGTCAAGGAGCTCACAGGGTATTAGGAAAAGCAACGTCAAATAAACTGTTACCATTGAATGTGACAGAAGTTTGACCAAAATGTAACTTGCCACACAGAGAAGGGTGCTACAAAATCTACAGCCAAAAGTTCTGGTTTCACCAGGATAGTGACGACTGGATGGGATCTTGAAACTTTTCAGGATTTCCTGAAGAAATAGACACAAAGGGAAATGATCTTCCAGAAGGGTATAAAACCATATGCAAAGGTACCAATATCAGACCTATTTGAGCTGTTACTCTGAATTTTTTGAGCTTTCTTCTCAATCAGTTACTGCCTATTTGATTCTGAATAAGCTCTTGTCAACTGAGAGGGAAAAAATAGTAAGAAAAAAATAGAGTAGAAAAAAAAATGGAGGAGTGGGGAGTGGGAAGGGGTTCTTTTCATTTATCCTGCTTTTGGTAAAATCTTTTGTCTCATAAAAAATTCAGTTACAGTAAAATTTATTTTAGTTTGGTTTTGGTTTCAACAAACAGGTAACTTTAATACAATCGTCTTTCAACCTCAACCGCAAGGTTCTCTCTCCTATTGAGAGAACTTTAGGTGTACGTACGTGTGTTATATTAATAATTAATATATGTTAATGTCTGTGAGCCAACCCCAGGGAATCTTACTTAATTGTCTAGGATATATTGTTGGCACCCATTGAGAACTCCTCCATACATGGTTTAAAGTACCTTCTGAACCCAGGCAAAAATCTTTGTACCTGAAAGCTGCAAATCTATGAAGATTCTCCAGGAACGAGACAGGAATTTTGCCCCCTAGCCCTCTGACAATGCATTCCCCATTCATCCAATTTTGACTCTGGTTAAAACTACCTGTTTTGTGTTGGCCTCAGACTGTCAATAGTGATGCTCTACATTGCCAATGCCTGAACACTCAAAGGCCACGCCAGAAGTCACGGGGCACCAAAGGGAGCACCGACCTGGTGTTCTGCTTTTATGCACATTGAGAGTGGGGGCCTAGGATTTTACAGGCACCAAAAACATAATGTCAGGCATGTAGACTAGGTGACCTTAGCTACCAAGTACCTCTACGATCACATTAAGCTCCAGGACAGAAGGGACTATTTTGTTGTCCACCGATGTGGACAGGGAGGGGCTGGCAAACAGTAAACCCTCAATAGCTATTGGTTAAATGAATGAATACTAACTTAGTTGGTAATCCTATTGGGAGCAGAGAAAAAGAGACCAATGAATGAGACTCGACTGTGCAAACAAGTATAAGAACAAGAAACGAAAGCAACTCTTTAAAATTGGAGAAAGTTCTATGACATATGTGTGAATTCACGCACAATTTCTGTACTAACCTGGAAATGACTGACCCTGCTCTCCAGCCTTTCTGGTTGAAAGCCAGAAGTCATACCGAATCATAAAAGGTGTAGCACCCAGGAGGTGGGGACTTTTTTACTTTTCTTCATGAAAAAGAAGTACTTCCAGGCAAGGGAGTTGGAGACGGTTAGAGAATTCTATATTTTGTTTTTTAATTTTAATTTTCTAATCTTTAATTTTTAGAGAGAGAGAAAGCATGCACGAGCTGGAGAAAGAGACAGGAAGAGAGAAAGAGAGAGAGAGATAGAATCCCAAGCAGCCTCCATGCTGAGCAGACATAAGGCTCAGTCACATGACCCTGGGATCATGACCTGAGCTGAAATCAAGAGTCGGACACTCAACCAGCTGAGCCACCCAGGTGTCCCCAAAACTCTGTATTTTGTGTCAGGAAACCAAGAAGGCCCTAGAGATCACTGATATTTCCAGATCTATCTTAAAATAGAAGTTGTTATACTTGATAAAGAAAAAGTATTATTGCATGTATAAACATAAGGTATATTATTACAAAATGCTTGGGCAGATAATTAATTAAACTTATGTGTATGATACAGTGACAATCCCAAATAGTCTGAACTTCCAATGATGACTGATTTAAATCCGAAAACGTATGAACACTTACGTTATAGTCATCAGTTGAAAGAGAGACAATTCTTCTAAGCAATTGTGAGAAAATACATTCGGAAGCCTATGTTGGCCTATTTCAAACAAAATGCTGACTTCCTGAGTGATAGGGAGTGATACTTATATAGTGATGAACTAACACTTATGTGGGTTTAAATAAAGATGGTTCAACTGAATATTTTATGAGGTCCTATCATTAATACCACCTTGGGGGTGGGGGCGGGGCTTGAGTTCTTCCTGTTTCCTCCCCGTGTCTGTGACATCTCCAGTGAAAAAATATACCTGACCTTTCTGTTGGATTCTTTCTGGTTGCCTTTCCCTCCCCAAGCCCGCATGTTTAGATCTCCTGACAGTCTCAGAGAAGCGGGCAACAAATGTTGCCCTGTGATGCTCTCTCCCATCCTATCAATAGCAAGCTTTTCCATTTATTTGCAAACACAGAAGTAGCTTCCTAGTTCTTTTTGAATTGCAGTGAGGAACTTTCATGCACTGAACTTGATAGTCACTGCATTAAAGTACTGGCCTTTGTGGGGTTTTTGTTTGTTTGTTTGGGTTTGGTTTTGTTTTGTTTTTAAGTAAAAGAGAACTTCAGTGTTTCTTTAGCTGGACCCTAGTTGAAGAAGCAATTAGCTGGGGCAAGGGCCACCGCCTGAAGGGACGGAGATTTCATCTTTCACAAATGGAGACTATTTGCCCAGCGTAATCACTGCTTACATGAACAACCTTTCATGTTTCATCGTAGATTTTTGTTTCACTTAGCATATTCTTTTAGTTTTCAAAACTGAAGGCCATGGGTCTTTTCCCCTCAAAGTCCTTAGGGGGCAAACATCCTCACTGGCTCTTTCTCATGACAACCTAAGACAGGGCCAGTCTAACTGATACCAACCTCCACACTGGCAAACCTGTCTCACGCTCAAAATAAGAATGATTGGGTATTTCCACCGTCTTCTGAGGCTGTGTTAATATTGATGGAAAAAAAATAAAAAATAAAATTTGAAAAGCTGTAGTCTATAAGTGTACAAGGAGACAAAAGACAAGTTTGCCTGTATGTGTTTTTCAAATTCCTCAAACTTTTCAAATCAATTTGTTCTTGTGAAGATTGGTCTTAAGGTCCTGAATAGGATATGGAGTTACTCTAGGCAACATATCCGGTGTCTCAAATGACAGAATTGGGAAGACCCTGCAATGATGCGCATGTCCCTCAAAGGCATCCCTGGCTCAGAGGAGATGGGGTCTAATCAAGATCTTATGAGAGAAGCCACCTACTGGCAGATAGCAGACAAACCACCAGAGACCTTGAGGAAATTCGCATGCTTTTCTCAGAGATCAGTAGAGGTATGGGTTTCTATATGGCACATTCATCACCAGGGTTCATGAAAACTGTCTTGCTGTGCTTGATTTACGTCTTATCAGTTGCCTCCAGTAGTCACCCTGAGGATCAGAGATACGACCATTTCAGCAGTAGAAACAAGTTATTTGTTCCTCTTCCATAAATCACCTGGTAGACAAATGGAAAGAACCAATCATTACACCAGAATATTTAACTGAACATTTATTTGATGGGGGAGAAGAATAGTTAACAAGAAATCAGTGACAATCTCCATCTTTCCCCAACACTTTGGTCCCAGGGTAGGATACAATTATGGATATTTCTTCTCTGGGTGGATGACACTGGCCATGCCTGTGTTGGGAGTGGCTCTTCTTGGATCGTGGCTCGGCTGCTGTTGAGTCCCCCATGACATTTCTTGTTACGGGGAAAGTAGAGATGCAAGGCTCGATCTCACTCGCTCTTCAAATACAATCTACAGTACGTCAGTTGCAATGACCCCAGCCTATGACCTTGTCTTCTTTTACTAGTCCTTTGCTTTGTCAAGACTAGAGCCCTATTCCTTATAGTTCCATCTCCCTAACTTTGTTGCATGAGTGTTGACTCACTCCAAGTTAAACATTCACTCACTTATCCCTAAGGCCTACTTCTTAGAAAGAACAGCTGCTAAAAAATTAGCTCAATCACTTTATCTTGCGTACCAAAGAAAAGTTTCATAATGCTAAAAATTAAACAATGTGCTTGGTTACCATCTTATAAATAGTATAAGATTATGTCTAAGTCATTTCTATGAAAGGCTATCTAAAACAAAACAAACTCAATGCCTGAATCTAAAGGTACTCAGCCTGATTTGCATATTCGCTTTTACCAAGGCCAGATAATTACAGTGATGATCGGACAAAATACTAAGTTAAGGGCCAAATAAATAAATCTTCTTTTGTAAAATGTAAATTACTTAGGAAAAATGGTAAAATATGTCTTATGATTAAAACCGTTATCCACATCGTTATTGTTATCAATACACAGAAGCACCACACAGCCTAGACATGTTAGAGGTTTAGTTTTCTAAATATGGCGAGGGAGGACAGGGAGAAATGTTCATAATTCTAACACCATTCCAGGTCCAGGGAGCAGCCCTAGAACAATGTCCGTACCTACAGGTCCGTCAAGACTAATTTACAACCCACGTATTTATCATCATTTAATTACAACTTTTTGTTTCTTTAACGCAATCTAAAGAATACATCGAAAGTAAACCCTTAGGGTTTACTAAGGAAGTAAACCCTAAGAAACCCTAAGTAAATTCTTCATTTTTTAAAAAAGTGTATTTATTTTGAGAGAAAGGGGTGCGGGAGGGGCAGAGAGAGAGAGAGAGAGAGGGAGAGAGAATCCCAAGCAGGCTCCACAGCCAGCGTGGTGCCCGATGGGGACTCCATCTTAGGCTGTGAGATCATGACCTGAGCCTAAACCAAGAGTCAGACACTTGACTGACTGAGTCGCCCACGCGACCCAAGAATTCTTCATTTTTAAAGAATTCCATTGTATATAGCTGCATAGCATCTGTATAATATTAAAATCTACAACATCATGTTCAAAATGTTATAGTAAACTTTTCTACCCTTAACTTTATTTAGAATTTGTCGTTACTGTATCTAAATTTAGGTTATGATAGTCAAAATACCACTTTCAAATTAAGATTAGCATTATAAGCATGTGTTTCTAGTTTATTTTGTTTTGCACTATGAATATTATTTTCAAATAACTCATTCCCATGTTATCAATAAGACTTCTAATGACAATGAAAAGCTTTTTCATTTAAAAAAAATTAAGCCTTTACCCTATGAGGTCATGTTTTTCCCATCTCTGACTTTAGTTGCTCAATTAACTTTTCTATCACCATTTTATAGATCATCTACCTAGTGAATAGTAATTTATCTTGATTTCTAAAATACGACATGCTTCTGACATGTAATATGAATTACAATTACATAAATCTTTTGCATATAAAATTAAATAATTTAGATCCTCTTTGAAAGCCTATTTGCGATTTTTAAATATTGGTAACCACTGTGTTAAACAAAACTGAATACTTTAAAAATTATATTGGCTGACCATGGGTCAATTATCATCAAAAGTAACTTTTCCTAGGGAAAATTTCATTAATGTTTGACAATACTTAAAGGAACCCTATAGGGGGAAAAAAAAAGAGAAGTGAAATTGATCCTTAAAGACTCCTCATTAAGTCTTTATCTTTAGAAAGACCCTGGAACGTCTATCTGTAAAGACGAAACTGTTTTTTCTCTTTTCAAGGTGCTTTTAAGATGCCGCAGTACCTTCAAGGCTGTCTGTCTCAGTTTGCTGTTTCCCAGAATCAAAATTAATGAGTGGCCCGAGGGAAAGACATATATGGCCAACATGATAAACTTTGTGAACTTGTTGTTCCAAAATATCAAAAGCATCCAGTTTGTCAATTGGATGGAAAAAAAATGAACTGTGAAGAGGAGGAGGAAAGACATAACCATTTTAATGGCCCCCTTATGGGCCTGTGTGCTGGGGTCCCTGGAGCCCATGAACTTGAGCTGCAAATTTCTGATGTGTCTTACCAAGGACAGAAACAATAGGACCAGTGAGGTCAGGGACAGAACAATAGGAATGGTATAGGAAAAACTAAGAAGAATCAGGGTTTTAATGTAAAGGCTTTTACTGTCATTTATATGTAATGTCAGATTACTTTCATCCATCACATAGACGTTTAAGAAGAAATCATTCAATGATTCTAGCACCAGGAAGTCAAACAGCAGAAAGGGCAAAGAAAGGACAAGAATGGCAAGAACCACTCTGTTCGTTCTCCACTTCAGCCAGAGGAAGAAAGAGTGGGAGAAGTGAGCTATTTTAAGGAGGTAGAAAATGCTCAGGCAGGTGGTAAACCAGGTAGTCCAGTGATTAGTTATTCTCCAAAGCAAAGTAATAAGTTTTGCTGATTTCCAAGTGGAATAGAAAGGCGGAGATAGTGTCATTACAAATGATTGCCACAATGACACCAGCAGCTGAGTGATTCGGGAGAGAGCCAAGCAGGTGAGGATGAAGTCAACAAAAGAGATTTTTTGGTTCTTGATCCATTCAGAGCAGTTCACCAGTCCAACGAACACATTCCCCGACATTCCAATTATGAATTCTGCTGTTGACAGCGTAAGAAAGATTTTATCCAGTCCGGCTAACATTTCCGCAGGAAAAAATCCAAATTTCTAACGTCGTGTCTCATTAGCAAATTTGTAATCAAACCGTCTCAGCACAGCATCCATTTCTGATAGTTACCTTCACCGTTGCGATTCCAGTGTTAACCAGAACCTTCTGCTGTTAGATACAGTCTCATATATATACATATATGGAAATTTCTCTGCTTTATTGTAATGCCGATCTTAATCCAGAACCATCTGCTAAGGGGTAGCATCCCATATACTTTCATGAAGATGGTTTTATTTATTTGAAAGAGCTACTCATTTCCAAACCAAACCGTTTGTGTTTCTATTTATAGTTGGCAAGGATTCAAATTTTCCACTTGAGGTAATGATCCAAAGGTTGAAGTCAAATTCGTTAGCATGCAAATATGGGCCAGATTCTTTTTCGCTGATTTGTGAAAAAAATTACCTCACCTGAAATACTATGCCATTTAGATCCAAATATTTTCGTTGTTTTTCATAGAAAGTTTTGAAATAATCTAATAATCTAAATCTAAATAAACTGTCCTAAAATTTAGTTATAATTCAATGAATATATCTTGAGTATCTGCTATGTGTCAGAGTCATTTCCAAAAGTAATATACTTTGCTACAAAAAAAAAAAAAAAAAGCATTAGGAGATCCAGAAAATAGTGAAAACACAGAAAGAAATAATAAGAAGTAAGAATAAAATGTAATGTGAACACAAAAAAGGTAACTATAAACATTACTGCTGGGGAAAGAGAAAAAAAGTGGTATTTTCCTCAGATTTTTTAGATAATTGGGATTTCAGGAGAGAACTAAGTTATATTTTGTACTGATCAAACAAAATACAAAAAGACGGCAAAACCCAAATTACTTTTCTGAAATTAAAGTCTTCTCACTGATAATTTACTGTAATTACAATGTTCTTCAGGTACCTCTGAGCAACATGTCTTCTGAGTAGTTAAACATATTCCCCAGTTTTGCTCTTTATTTTTGTACTTGTTCTATTTGTTTTGGCCAGAGATATAATGGTGTCCATCTAGCCTTAATTAACAGAAAATAGGTAGAAAATCATTGCAGATTAAATAAGGAAATAATAAACAAACATATCTGCTCTATGTTCTAGGAACAATGAGTTTGACACAAGCCATTAATGTACCAGAAATGAACTCAGAGTTACAGCTCTTGTGTGTGTTGGCATTAAGTGTTCTGGTGTTGCCAGACCACATCCAAAATAGTGAATGAAATTAAAAAAAAAAATTGAAAAATTAAAAATAAAATTAAAAACTTGGTCCTTGGCCCTTTTCAATGTTACTGTCACACTGCCAAATTAAATTCTATTAATTTTGTAAAGTGTATATTTCAAGAACAATGTTGTACAATGAACTATGGGTAAATTATTTTGTATGACAAAATTTTTGATTTAGAACAAATATTTAAAATTATAGGAAGAAAGAGAAAGAAAGGGAGGAAGGAAAGAAGGGAGGGAGAAAGGAAAAAGGAAAGGAAGAAAGGAATTTATTGGATACAGCAAGGCTGAAGGCAAATAAAGAAATTTGGTAGTAGCATTTTCGAAAGGAGAATGATAGCCTTGACTAAGATTAATGTCTAGAAATGGAGCGAAATTCATGGCTATGAGAAGCATTTAGGAGATGGAATCAGCAAGTCTTGGTGATGGATTTGGGGCTATAAAAAGGCAGAGAAGCCGGCACTTTCAAGCTTCTTCTTTTGCACCTGGATGCATGGAGTAGGAGGACCTGAAGGAATCCCTGGAGGGAAAGCAGCTCTAGAAGCAAGGGGTGGTCAGGGGCACCTGGGTGGCTCAGTGGGTGAAGCAGCCAACTTGGCTCAGGTCATGATCTCCCGGTTCTGTGAGATGTGAACCCCACATCCGGCTCTCTGCAGTCAGCATGGAGCTCACTTTGGGTCCTCTGTCTCTCTGTGCCCCTGCCCCGCTCCTGTTCTCTCTTTCTCAAAAATAAACTTTAAAAAAAAAACAAACAGGGGCACCTGGGTGGCTCAGTCGGTTAAGCGTCTGACTTCAGCTCCGGTCACGATCTCGAGGTCAGTGAGTTCGAGCCCCGCATCGGGCTCTGGGCTGATGGCTGGGAGCCTGGAGCCTGCTTCCGATTCTGTGTCTCCCTCTCTCTCTGCCCCTCCCCCATTCATGCTCTGTCTCTCTCTGTCTCAAAAATAAATAAAAACGTTAAAAAATTTTAAAAAAACAAACAAACAAACAAACATAGTAGCAATGGGTGGGAGACAGAAGAAAAGTTGGAGAACGGTGAGTTCTGTTTTGAACATTTTCGGAGTATCTGTAAATCATCCAAGTGGAAAGATGGGGCAGTCACTTGGGTATTTGTGACTACAGCTCAGAAAAGAAATTGAGATTATAAACAGATTTGGGAGTCATCAGCACATACTCAATTCCATAAAAGGTGATGGATGAGCTCCACGGCCCTAAGGAACACCAGAGGATAAAGAAATCAAAGACAAAAGGCAGTCAGACAGAGAAAGGAAACCAAGAGGTCACAGGATTCAAAGCAACCATGAGCAAGGAGTGTTACAAAGAAACGGTAGCCAATTCTTCCTGATACTACCCTTCTTTTATAAGGAGGTAGCAAGGAGGTCCTTAGTTACTATGGAATATAACTATGGAATAGTTCAACTGAATAGAAACCAAACTGCCGTGTCAATGAGATCCCAAAAATGAAGCGTTAGAAACCCTATACTTCTATACTTCTATATAGAAGTATACCCATATATGGCTATAATGTGATCAACACATTAGTAGATTAAAGGAGAAATACCAGGGGGAAAAAGTTTAACATAAATCTGCATTTATTCATAATAAATGTTCTTAGCAAACTGGGCATAGAATGCAATATTCTTTTTCCTGATAAAAAGCTGTGTACAAAACCCTAGAGGAAATATCGTACCCATGGATACGTTGCAATCATTCCCCCTGACTTTGGGGCCCAGTGAGCTAAAAACATCTCACTATATCTATTTTTTTGCAGGTTTTCACCAATCACAGTAAGACAAGAAAATGACATAAAAGATGTAAGATCAGAAAGCACAAAACAAAATTGACCTTATCCACAGACGATGATTGGATTACACAGATTATCCAAAAGGATTCTTCAATACATTGTTAAAATGCCCATTTGCAAGGTTTCTGGACACATAATAAATGTGCAAATATCTGTTCCATCTCTTCATATCATCAGCAAACAGTTAAAATGAAACACTCTCTTAAAAGATGAAATTTCCACAACCTCAACATACATCAAGTATCTAAGAATAATCATACACACAAAAAGTATGCAACACCTTTGTGGAGAATGTCAAAAAGTCTGAAATGGCTTTAGCATTTTTTTAGCCAGTATGTATTAATTACACACTAGATGTAATCAAAGCCTTAGATTTGTTAAAAACTTTAAACCGTTATTACACACATTTTCCCATTTTAGGTATGCGTCCAAGCACTTCAATTCTCTGACTTCATTGTTGAATATATTAAAGTTTCCTGCTTCATGTATAGGTCATGAATTTGTCTCAAGTTCAAAAACAACCGCTTCTAATATAGCACTGCCCTTCCCTATCTCACAGATAATCACCTCTCTTCCTTTCACCTAGTCCAGTCACTTGTTTTGAGTTTTTTGTGTTTGTTTAACCATCCCATAGGCTGCAGTTTTCCATGTGAGGCAATAAGGGATGAGATCATCTCTTGTTTGCTAATGTGCAAATACAGACTGAGGTCCTGTCATTCTTTTTGCATTTTCTTTGCCTAACAAATTTATATCTGTATCTTTCGCTATGGAGGATAATTAAAGCTATTTATAGTCCTCAAAACTTGGTTAGGATGACAAAAGTAAAGCAAATGTTAACTATCCAATAGAATTTTCTTCTAGAGTACCTTAGTATTCATTGAAAGTACTTGGATCTAGGGGCACCTGGGTGGCTCAGCGGGTTAAGCCTCCGACTTCTGACTTCCGTTCAGGTCATGATCTCACGGTTCATGAGTTTGAGCCCTGAATCAAGCTCTGTGCTGACTGCATAGAGCCTGCTTGCGATTTTCTCTATCCCTCTCTCTCTGTCCCTGTCCCGCTTGCACTTTCTCTGTCTTTCTCAAAATAAGTGAATAAACTTTAAAAAATAAATAAAAATAAAAAGATAAAGAACTTGGTTCTAAATAATGGGTGTAAGTTGATTTTATAAAATCAACTAAAATGAACTGTGTGCGTGTTGTAAGACTCAGTCCCCCAGAAACAAATGTTGGATTTATTAAATAGGGTTCCTACAGCCAGTAGTAATTATGCCATAGAGAAAGGGACCTTGGAGAAAAGTTGGCTTGGTTTCCATGAACGGAAGTAGATGGAGGTGTGAAGAGCTCTCTTCTCTGAATGTAACGCAGTTGGTGTTTGAAAAAAAAAAACAAAACTTTTTTTTTTCATTAGAATGAAACTGTGATATTTAGCCCTACTTTTAGGGCTGTCCCAGAGATTAAAAAGATATGGATCCAAAATGCTTCAGACATAGCCCTTATGGAGCCATTTTACACTATTCCACCTTTAAACTGTGTCTACTCCATGGATGACCCTCAAATCTGTTGTGAGGAGATGGGATGCCGGATGATTGGGCCATTGATGCCATTTTGATCCTTTCTATTTGTCCCAAGCACCCAATATATGAGGTCGTTTTCAATGTGCATGATGTTAAGAATGATCACTGTGAACACAGGATGGGGTTATCAAAATAGGCAGTAAAACCCTGCAGTCACTCTATGGGATTTCAACCTACATCCAACCTTTCCCCCGATCTAATCAATGGAGTATGTTATTGTTGTTGTTTGTTTTTCCTTTTCTTTCTTTCTTTCTTTTTTAATGATCTAAACCTGTGGTGTTAAAGCTTTGCCTCCAAAGATAGGCTTTGTCTTCATTTTCTACTCTTTATTTTCTTTTTTAATTTTTTTTTAACGTTTATTTATTTTTGAGACAGAGAGAGACAGAGCATGAACGGGGGAGGGTCAGAGAGAGGGAGACACAGAATCTGAAACAGGCTCCAGGCTCTGAGCTGTCAGCACAGAGCCTGACGCGGGGCTTGAACTCACAGACCGCGAGATCATGACCTGAGCCAAAGTCGGACACCCAACCGACTGAGCCACCCAGGCGTCCCCATAAGTTCCTTATAAGAGTTTATGTGTGTATAAAATGAGTTCATATAAAAAAGTTTTTAAATGCTAAATAATGTAAGTCAAGTCTCTTACAAAATTATTATGAGAAAAAGAGGGAATAAGAAACAGAATAACATCCCTATAGATAGTGAAAGCACTTCAAAAAGATGTGCCCACAGAAAAGATTTTTTAAAAAACCCTTTTGATAGAAATGAGATAACAGAACTCAGAAAAGAATGAGAAATAAAAGGAAAAAAAATCACAATACAAACTATATCCGAGCTAGAAGGAACACAAAATGAGAACACATGACAAATAGTCCCTTAAAGGAAGCTGAAGATAAAAAAGAAGAAAACATTTAAAATCACAAAGGAATGAAGAAAAAGATAAAGGAATTTTAGAGAAAATAACAAGTGTTGAAAAGTAGTCTGAGAAGAGCTAAATTACAGTTAATAGGGGCCCCTAAAGAAGAAAACCACAGCGAGGTAAAAGAACAAATTTGGAAAACACTAACTCAATACATTTTTGCGAAAAAAATTTTTTAAAGGATTTGAAACTAGTAATTAAAAGAATTATCTGAAAATCTGAGAATACTGACCCTAGTATGATCAGTATTGATCACTGACCCTACTGATCCTAGTATGATCTCTGGACTTTAAAGAAAAAGAAAAAAAATTCCATGCACATTTCTGAGACATTGCAAATGACTTACCAGGAATAAAAGTAGATCACCCAAGAGTTTTCAATAATAACACTCCTTGTTGCCAAAAGAACGTAGAGTAATATATTAAAGAGGCAAAAACAAAGAAAATGTGATTTTCTATCTGCAAAACTGACATTCTGGCAAAAGGGAGTACAGGAGCTGTCCTTAACTAGGGGAATATTGTTCTCTTGAGCCCTTCCTGAAGCGTTTACTGGAGAATGAGTCTTAGACAGCAAAAATGCCTAGAAAGAATCAGTATAGGTATTGATAGAACATTAAACATACAGTCACTTGTACAACTAAAACTTAGTGAAGGTTAATGGAGAGAAAGTAATAGTTATACGATATGACCATGTGGATATGGGAGCATTATTTATTTATTTATTTTTCAAATATTTATTTATTTGTTTTTTTTTTTAATTTTTTTTTCAACGTTTTTTATTTATTTTTGGGACAGAGAGAGACAGAGCATGAACGGGGGAGGGGCAGAGAGAGAGGGAGACACAGAATCGGAAACAGGCTCCAGGCTCCGAGCCATCAGCCCAGAGCCTGACGCGGGGCTCGAACTCACAGACCGCGAGATCGTGACCTGGCTGAAGTCGGACGCTTAACCGACTGTGCCACCCAGGCGCCCCTGTTTATTTATTTTTGAGAGAGAGGGACAGACAGACACAGCACGAGCCGGGAATGGCAAAGAGAGAGGGAGACACAGAATCCCAAGCAGGCTCCAGGCTCTGAGCTGTCAGCACAGAGCTCAGTGTGGGGTTTGACCTCACAAGCCGTCAGACCATAACCTGAGCCAGAGTCGACGCTTAACCCACTGAGCCATCCAGGCACCCGGGGAGCATCATTTAAAAATAGGAGGGGAGGGGTGCCTGGGTAGTTGGTCGGTTAAGCATCCCGATCTTGATCTCAGGGTTGTGAGTTCAAGTCCTGCATTGGGTTGTGTCCTGGTGTAAAGCCTACCTAAAATAATAATAATAATAATAATAATAAAATACATAAGATAAAAATAAAAATAGGAGGGGAAAATGAGAGAATATGCAAAAAATTATCATAAAATGTTACTGCTGTAAGAAATTGTAGTGTTGATTAGAATTAATTAGAATTAATTAGTAAATTAGATTAATATTATTATTCTAAGTCTGTTTACATAATGTGAACCTATTCTATCATCTCTATGTCCCTTTAATTTTTCAATACGTTAAGAATCCATATATTCTCAGACATTTAAAAAAAAAAAAAACCCTCGCATGCAAGGCATCGAAATTAATACGGTGATACGCAGTGTGTTTTACGATATTTCTTTGAGTAGAAAAACGAAGGGGTGATAGAACACTTTGAATTACCTCTAGATCTTTTGACGTCCTGAAATTGCTACCTCGCTGCTTGTTTTAAAAGGACAATTTTTGCTTTCCAGCTTTCAGTAAGGCCCAAAGGCACCACAGGTTTTACATCGGTTAATTTGAGGACATTAGCAGTCTCAACATGCGACACATTTAAGACATGCCATCAGGAATTTAACTCCTCTTGGCCTTGGAGACCTGACAATTCGGCAGCCTTTCAACCGCGTGTCTGAGCCCAGGATCTAATGCCATCTTTCCCCAACAAGGAAATGTCATGCGTAAGAAACACCCTTGTTTCTCACAGTTGTCTGTAACCATTTTTGGCAGAGTAACTTCCCCTAATCGGCTACAACGTTTAAATCTTATCTCAACTGGTACGTCTGCAGCTTGAAGAATAAAAGACGTCGCTGTTCTCAACTCTACAGCGGTGCTGGCAGCCGTGTGCCCTGTGTTATGTAACAGGTCCCATTCTTAAGTTAATTCAGAATCTGAGATAGGAGTCATAAAAAAACTATTGTCCTGCCCTTCTGTTAATTGATGATGCCCGATGCATCACAAGGAAATTAATTCCATCAGTAAACTCTGCGGAGGCTTCCATTCCTTTCTCGAATCTCCTGCAAACACTGTCTTCTTGGGTATTAGGATATTTGGTTAGGAGTCTTTTCCGGCTGTCTTGCACCATCAGCTGTCCCTACAGCAGGAATGACCTTTGGGTTTCCACACTCATTTCCGTACACCAATTATTTATCGTTTTGAAACCATTTTCCAAAAGACTTATGATCACTGTCCAGAAAACAGTTGCCTTCGTCTCCGTACCTGTAACCTCAGGTATCTAGGTACTATGCTACCTGCCTCTTAGGAGTTAGGACAGAAAATACACACAGCGTTTTAACCTGGTGTTGAATATAGTATGGCCTTGTGCTCAATATCGATGGGAGAAGCAGAATGCTGAAAATCCATGTTGTCAAAAATGCAGTGCATCTCAGTTATCCATCCTGACATTTTCTTTTTTTTTTTTTTTTAACGTTTATTTATTTTTGAGACAGAGAGAGACAGAGCATGAACAGGGGAGGGGCAGAGAGAGAGGGAGACACAGAATCGGAAGCAGGCTCCAGGCTCTGAGCCATCAGCCCAGAGCCCCACACGGGGCTCAAACTCACAGACCGTGAGATCGTGACCTGAGCTGAAGTCAGACGCTTAACCGACTGAGCCACCCAGGCGCCCCCATCTTGACATTTTCGACAGGGTCATCTCCCACTCCCAACATGCATTCAACTCTGAGCTTGGAACACTCTGACCGATTCCTCAGCTGTACCGTCGTCTATATGCTTTCAACTGTGAGTTTCCTTCCACCTTGTTTCTCTGTTAATCTATAGCTCATCCTTCTACCTCTAGGAGGGCTTCCTCACTTTCTAATGTGCAGTTAACACTCCCTGCGATTTTTTCAGAAATGTTACGAACTCATTCTTTTAAAGAGCGCTTTCAATCATTTCCAAGCAGTTGGGTCAAAAAGCAATGTAAACACATGTGTCCTATTTTGTTTTCTTGATCAAATCTCATGCACGATGATTGTTAATGGTTATATGAAATGACTGAAGAAAAAATTGTTCTCAGGTTTTCATTATTTGAAAAAGCTCTTAAATGAATTCATAAGAATATATGTTGATTTTTGTTTTGTTGTCTAAACTTAATTCTGCTTATACTGAATATTTTATTGTCAGAATAATGGTAGCTTTATAAAAACAAATGCAAGTTTTTCCCTTTCTCTATGCTGTAGAAGTGTCTAAATAGCATAATGGTCTATTCTTCAAAGGTTGAAAAGAACTAAATTTAAAAACATGTGGAACTGTCTTTTTTTTCTGTAATTTTCTGTAATTTTTTTTCTTTTTTAATTTTTGTTTTTATTTTATTTTTGTTATGAAGGTTATTGTCAAATTGGTTTCCATACAACACCCAGTGCTCATCCCAACAGGTGCCCTCCTCAATGCCCATCACCCACCCTCCCCTCCCTCCTACCCCCCATCAACCCTCAGTTTATTCTCAGTTTTTCAGAGTCTCTTATGGTTTGCCTCCTTCCCTCTTTGTAACTTTTTTTCCCCCCCTTCCTCTCCCCCAGGGTCTTCTGTTAAGTTTCTCAGGATCCACATAAGAGTGAAAACATATAGTATCTGTCTTTCTAACAGAGGTACTTTTTTAATAACATTGTCATTTTCATCCATGAGTGTTGGTCTGTTTGTGACAATAATATATTCTTGGTTCAGTTGTGTTCATTTATGTTTTATTAAAAGTCTGTTTCAGGGGCGCCTGGGTGGCGCAGTCGGTTAAGCGTCCGACTTCAGCCAGGTCACGATCTCGCGGTCCGTGAGTTCGAGCCCCGCGTCGGGCTCTGGGCTGATGGCTCGGAGCCTGGAGCCTGTTTCCGATTCTGTGTCTCCCTCTCTCTCTGCCCCTCCCCCGTTCATGGTCTGTCTCTCTCTGTCCCAAAAATAAATAAAAAACGTTGAAAAAAAATAAAATTAAAAAAAAAAAAGTCTGTTTCAGTCAGAATTTAAAATTAGTTGGCATACAGTTGCACTATATATGTTTAATACATTTTATTTTATCAATCACGATTTCTTTGTTAACTAGGTTAGCCTACTGTTTATTTATTTACTCAATGCAAATACTCTTGGTTATATTTAAAATTTTTAAATTTTTATTCTAATTTTAGCTTTTTATTTTTGCCATTTTTATTCAGTTTATTTTGTTGTTCTTTTGCTGTCTTCTTGAATTTAATATTTATTTCACTTATTTTTCCAATATCTTACTTAGTAAATAAAATTATTTAATTCCATGAACTTTTATAAGTAAAATGTCGGTCAGATCCATAGATTTTAATATGTAGCATTCCCATTTTTGTAAATTCCTGAGTAGTTTATGATTTCACATTGAGTTAAATGATGTATGATAAATGCTTAGCAAGTGTTACCTATTATTATTATCAGTCTAGGCTAGGAAAGGTAGAGACACTAACATAATTGTGGAATATGTATTTATAGAGAGTGAACATGAGATTAAAATATATGGACCAACATCATAATAGTGCAATCAGAATTTTTAGAGAAGTCTATGCAAAGTTTAATTCTTCCCAAAGACACTTGTGTTTATTTGCTCATTATGCCATCAGAATGCTTAGTGGATTCAGCAGACTCATCACTTCCACTTCACCTCTGGACCAGAGGAACCCAGTGCAATTCACTTACCGTCTCAGCACAAGTTAACCATTCTGACAATATTCATCTCTCCTGGTAAGCCTATCCTTGGGAAACTGAAGCTTGAGAAGAATCTTCTTTCTTCACATTCAGAGAGCTTAGCACTTCTCAAGAAAGAGAAATGTCGTTCTTGAAAGAACTCAAGTATGAAATGTACATCTCACTACAAGGGCAATGGGAAAATCGGGGAGGGGGGGATTAAGCCACATGATCTAATTTATATTTTTCAAAGATCTCTGACTGTCATGGGGAGACCTGATACGGGATGTGGTAGAATGCAGTGGGAGAGTGTGAAAGTCCTCCAGGAGAGAGAGATCGCTGCCTGAACGTGAGTCTTGGGGTAGAGATTATGGAAAAAGCCACATTCGGGGTTTATTTTGAAGGCAGAGCCGATTGCACTAGCTAATGGGCAATGAGGAAAGATGAGTGGGCTGTAAAGAATGACTTCTATATTTTTGAACAATGCCTGAAACAACTGTCGTTAACTGAGAAAAGATTGGAGGAGGACAGGTTTTAGGATCTGGAAATCAGGAATTCTATTTGGGACATGGTAAGTAAAACCCACATATTAGAAGGCAAGTGGATTGCTTGATAGTTTCAGTTCCTCTTAAGGTGCCTAAGCTTCTGCTATGGTCTTGCTCCTTGGTTCAAACCTGCCCTTCCTAGGTGGTAGTCTTCTCTTCCTCTGTTCATAGACAATATTTACTTTTTCGTTACGCACTGATCTATTTTACTCATTGCTGACGCTAAAGTTTAGTGAAAGGACCTGAGCTAAGTGATATTTTGAAAAATCACCTGCTCTCTTTCACTTCGAAGCTCAAGAGAAGGCTGCCTTCCAGCAGGACTACCCTTTCGCAGACACCCACACAATGTGAGTAAGTGTGCCTGGCACTCTCCCCTCTGTGCCTTATCTCTGACCCTCCTATTCTGCCCGAAGATCTACCATCAACCTCCTTATCGGAATTGCTCACCTCCAGTTTCCCTTCCCAAATGGTGTCTGGAGAAACCAGAGGCAGTCATCCCAATAACCCGAGGGGACCTATTAGCCCCAAGAAACTACTCCTTTCCTCCCACGAACCACTGCACTTCCCCACATAGCCAGAGAAGAATTGCCAACCAGGTATATAATCCCCTTTTCTAGAATATAACCATAGTAATGCCAGGAAAAGAAACCAACCTGCCGAGTCACCTTGCAAGGGCAACATTATCTGGGAAACCTTCTTGTAATATTATCTGCAACCATTTCAAAAGGCCAGACCTAGGCACTCATGTGCATGACACAGAATCCACTCATCTGTATCCATCAAGGAGCCTGTCTTTTAGGATTTGGGGCTGCATGTGTTACCCCAACCAAACCATCCTCAGATTACCACTAGCCCTGCACAAAAACCAAACAACAACTAAGACTTATACTGGTTCTAAAATAAGTGTCAGCTAATGATCCTGGCTAATCATGATCGTCAACAAAAATAAAAAAAAAAAAAAAAAAAAAAAAAGGAGCAAGCAACTTCTAAATATAACAAAATAATCAGCAGCTGGAGAGAGGAAGGCAGGTAACTGGAAAGGCTTCTTGGAGACACCATAATACCTTGTTGCCAAATTAAAAAAGTAAAAGGAAACAACCCTAGCACAGAGTAGGATAGCCCCTGATTTAGAGGATTAAATTAAGGAATTCCTCCAAAATGTGTAACACCAACAACCACTAGATATAAGAGGGAAAATAAGCACAGGGAGGGATTGATTCAGGAGATGAACTATCAACAAATATGTTGCAGAAGAAGAATGGGAAGAAATGAGTGACAGAATATTGCCGAGAAAATTCCCTGTATTGAAGAACAATTTGAGAAAATAGCATAGAATAGCACAGAAACTGACTGAATAACAGAAGATCAGTGCAACACAATTGAGGCTTTGAAGGAGTATGACTACCTTGTTGGAGTACATAATTGTCGCCACTAAATCGTTCATGGCGGGGCGGGGGGGGGGGAGTTCAAATTATTTCCTTAATGAAATAAAACCCAAATGGAATCTTACAGAAGATTTTAGAAAAAAGAAACAGCATGGAAGAAGTCCTAGAGACAAAAAATGGCATGAACTGTGTATTCATTTTGTTCTGATCTGGAACTCCCATGGTGGATTCTGTGCCCACCTTTGTTCTCAAGAAATAATGTAACTCCCAAGGGTATTAATTAGAATAGGAAGTTTTAGGTCACCTGTCTTCTGTGACACCAAGACTTTCCTATGAGAGCCAGATCTTGGATCTAGATGATCTTGGATGATCTGTAGGGGTCCAAATAGGCTGAGGGTATTCGTCTGCCATCCATGTGTGCTCAAGTGTATGTTTCCCTCACACATTTTAAAGAAATGATCTCCATATCATTAAAAAGTTTAGCTACATCTTTCAGACATAGGTACACACGCATCATGATGAAGTCTGGATCATAATAGTAACCAAAGATAACAACCATCTTCACTTTTGGCGAAAGGACCACTGCCAACACACACACACGCACACACACACACACACACACACACACACAACGTGCATGCATGAACACAATGGAAGAACAGAGAAAGAGTCTCACCAGGCTGAAAATCCAACAATGACAGAACAATTCTAATATCTGTGTAGTATCTGTGCTGATTGCTTGGACACTATTCCTTCAAAAACTTTGCCCAAGTCACATGCACCTTTTAGAAATGAGACACTAACAACATCCTACCCACCCTATCCTGCTGGGCTAAGTCCCAAAGAAACAGGGGATTCAGTTGACTTGAAGTGAGCAAACTATAACCTAGTCTATCCAGTGATAAGGCCCATCTAGTATGGAACACACAGATGCTATTGTTCTGTTCATCTTTATAAAGGAAGCTGTCCAGTTTCTCCCAGCACAGAGTTGGGAACCACTCCAGAACTTCCTCCAAGATGCTGTTCGTCCTGTTCTCAGTGGCCTTACTGACCCTGAGCTTGGCTCAGAGCACAAATGATGGAAAAATTAAAAGGCGGGGGGTGGGGGATGCTGTAACACAGCTGCAGGCTTGGGAGACAACAGTGGGGAAGCAGGAGGGGGTGGGAATGGGGGGAAATGAAAAAAGATGGGGCTGCAGAGTTCTGAAGACAGGGATAAGACTAGTCATGTCTTCATTTATGCCAAGGTCTTATGCTTTATTTAGAGCAGAATTGAGACTCAATGAAGAATTTCACCTGAGGAAGGACAAGATAACATGTGCTTTTCTAGAGAGGTCTCTCTGACTGTGCCATGAAGAACACCTTGGAGGATGGTGAGATGGGTACAGGGAAGTTCAGTCATGAAGAAATTACGGAGATCAAAGTAGACAGCAGCTGGAGGTGGCCTTGCTAGGGGATGCCGTGCAGACGAAGGAGATAATGTGCTCAGAGCTTTCTCAGAGATAGAGAATAGGATGTGAAATTTCTCTCTCTCCGGAGAAACATAGAGATACCAGAGCCCCATGTTCTCACTTTTCTCCCACCCACATTTAATATTTCAGTGTGCCATGATTGCACCCAAATGTTTCTTCCTGGTCACTCCCCTTGAGGAAGCATGTTAATATAAAGTAAAGTGTTTAATGAAGAAGGAATGCAGAGGAATACTAGAATATGACATCAAAATTCCACAACACTTAACCTAAATTAGCAGTAGAGTTTGAGGGATCCTAGGCAAGACAAGAAAGAGCCTCACTTATTTTGAATTTGTGGTTGATATTTAAGACAGTGGCAATTCTGTCCCCCACCTTCACATCTTGTTTTCCTATTCAGTTTTTTTTTAATATTTTATTTAATTTTTTTCATGTCTATTTTTGAGGCAGAGAGACAGAGTATGAACAGGGGAGGGGCAGAGAAAAGGAGACACAGCATCCAGAGCAGGTTCCAGGCTCTGCACTGTCAGCACAGAGCCCAATGTGGGGCTTGAACCCACAAACTGTGAGATCAGGACCAGAGCCAAAGTTGGACACTCAACCGACTGAGCCACCCAGGCACCCCATCCTATTGTTCAGTTTTAAGAGTTCTTTGTCCATTTGGGATAACAATTCTTTATCAGATGTTTTTTGTGAATATTTCCTCCCAGTTGACAACTCACCTTCTAATTCTCTTGGCATCATCTTTTGCTGAGCAAAAGTTTCATTTTAACGAAGCCCAGCTTCTCAATTATTTCTTCCATGGATTGTATTGTTGGTGTTATATCTAAAAAGCATGCTTTTTTTTTTTTTTTAATCAAAATAGTTATCACCATGAGATGACCAGCATCTTGGGTTTCACACTCTTGTTAGGCCCCTGCCACATTATATCAGGATCAGTGTGGGTGACCAAGAGAATATGGCAGATATCACATAGACACTAAGCTTCTTGACATATGTCTTGGTGATGATTTTTGGAATCTGACACCAGTAGCAAAAGCAACAAAAGCAAAAAATAAACAAGCAGAACTATATCAAACTTTATCTTTTTTAACGTTTATTTATTTTTGAGAGAGAGAGAGAGAGAGAGGAGTGGGGAAAGAGCAAATGGGGGAGGGACGGAGTGGGGGGGGGATAGAGGATCCAAAGTGGGCTCTGTGCTGACAGCAGATGCAGGGGTCAAACTCATGAACTGCGAGATCATGACCTGAGCTGATGTCGGATGCTTAACCAACTGAGCCACTCAGGCGCCCCCAAACTTTAAAAAAGCTTCTGCACAGTAAAGAAAGCCACTGGCAAATGAAAAAGTAACCTACTGAATGGGAGAAAACCTTTGCAAATAATATATCTGATAAAGAGCTAATATCCAAAATATATAAGGAACTCATACAACCCAATAGCAAAACAAAAACAAAACCAAAAAACAACCCAAGTAAAAAATTAGCAAAAGATCTGGGGCGCCTGGGTAGCTCAGTCAGTTAAGTGTCTGACTTCAGCTCAGGTCATGATCTCACAGTTCGTGAGTTCGAGCTCCGCATCGGGCTCTGTGCTGACAGCTTAGAGCCTGGAGCCTGCTTCAAATTCTATGTCTCCTTCTCTCTCTGCTCCTCCCCTGCTCATGTTCTGTCTGTCTCTCCAAAAATAAATAAAAACATTTAAAAAAAATTTTTTTAAATAAAAAAATGAGCAGAAGATCTGAATAGACATTTTTCCAAAGAAGACATACAGATGGCCAACAGGTACATGACAAGATGCTCTACATCCTTAATCATCAGGGAAATTCAGATAAAAACCATAATGAGATATCACCTAACACCTGTTAGATGGAAATTACCAAAAAGATAAGAAATAACGACCGTAAATTACTCAGACATAAAAAAGATAAGAAATACTCAACCATAGAAAAGAATTGGGGCCAACATGAATGACCTACAGAGTATCTCATGCTAAGTGAATAGACAGAAAAAGACATGCCATATGATCTCTCTTATATATGGAATTTTAAATAAAAGTTTAATTATTAAAAAAAAAAAAAAAACCAAGCTCATATAGGGGCACCTAGGTGGCTCAGTCAGTTAAGTGTCCAACTCTTGGTTTCAGCTCAGGTCATGATCTCAAGGTTCAAGAGTTCAAGCCCTGCATTGGGCTCTGCCCTGACAGTGCAAAGCCTGCTTAGGATTCTCTCTTTCTCTCTTTCTTTCTGTCCCTCCCCTGCTCGCTTGCTCTCTCTCTTTCTCAAAATAAATAAACTTAAAAAAAAAAAGCTCACAGATACAGAGAACAGGCTAGTGGTTGCCAGAAGCAGGGGGTGGAGAGCGGGGGGGGGGGGGGGGGGGGGG
>NC_064809.1:43962073-44052530 GCF_023721935.1 Panthera uncia
GGGGGGGGGGGGGGGGGGGGGGGGGGGGGGGGGGGGGGGGGGGGATGGGTGAAATGTTATTGGTTTTGTTCTTGTTTAAGTAATTTTAAAAATAGAATGTGGCAGAAATGGGGATATGTCACTTGTGAGAATGAGTTATAGAGGACACTGTGGCTTCATCTTGGTCACTCTCTTTTTTTCTTCAATGTCTCTCTTTTTCTGTCATCACTGGCCTTGAGAGAAGCCAGGTGCCAGGTTACACAGCCCTATGACGAGGCCTTTACAAGTACAGTAAAACCGTGGATTGAGAGTAACTTGTTCTTCAAGTGTTCTGCAAGATGAGCAAAACTTTCTAACAAATTTTAACTTGATAAATGAGCAATGCCTTGCAATGCGAGTAGTACCTGATGCCGAACGTCACATGATCACAACTGAACCAATGGTTCTTGAAATTCACTTTGATATACGAGTGCTTTGGATTCTAAGCATGTTTCTAGAACAAATTATGCTTACAAACCAAGGTTTTACTGTAATTCTCTCGCAGATTCCCTAGGTGGTTTCATGGAGGGGAAAGCACCAAGAGGGAAGGAGAAGGAAAGCTCACTCCCAACTCCAACCCTTCACTCTCCACTTGGCCTCTGATAACAACCTCGCTCTTCCCCAATTGTTTCTGATGAGGACAGAGGTGGGGTGAATGACAGCAAGGGGACTGCTCCAGCCTAGTAAGCCCTGCAGTGTCCAGCTCCAACGGCTGAAGATTATTTGGCGGTGACTTCTTTTAGTACAAAAAAGTACTTTGCCTTTGTTTATTGTTAATTCCTATCTTCACCAACGCCAACTCTGCACCTAACATCGCCTGTTCCTTATACTTATATTTCCTTCATTGCAGGACTTTTTGTTTTTCCTAGATTTAATCATTATCTTTTTCCTCATTTATTTGTGTGTCTGTTTTTTAAACACCTAAGCCATCCTGCAACCTCTAGCTAGATCTGCAATGTCTCTCTCAATGCAATTTTCCTCACCCTCACACCTATCAAATAATTTTGTTCTGTCCTGGAAATTTTCTTTGCTCTCTTTTTAGTAGGATGATTAATATCTTGAGTTAATGCCCTCCTCTTTCTTGTTTTTTTTCCCCCTTTGGTGAAGCACATCGTGCCATATCTTCTTGCAAAAGAATGCATGAGAGGCAAATATTTCGAGATCTTTTTTTGTCTGAGAGTGACTTTCGTCTACCCTCACACTCAATTGATACTCTGACTGGATATAAAATTCTAGTTTGAAAATTATTTTTACACAGAATGTTTATGACAACTTTCCACTGTTTTCTGACTTCCTCCCTTGTTCCATTATCATGCTGACCCTCAGTTCATTGCAAATGACTGTTCTTCTCACTGAGATCTTCAGCATCATCTTTTTATCCCTAAAATTGAGTTAGATATATGCTGATGTGGATTGTCTTTTTCATTTATAGTACTGGGGTCTCAATGTTCCAGGATGGGCCCCCAATTCTGGGTCCTGCAATTTAGAAAGAGTCCCCACACAAACATCAAAACCAAAGGCATTGTTTTTTCTCTTTACTCTCATTAGAAATTATTTTAGAAGCTGAGCAAGTAAGTTTTTGTTTTAAGTGTTTATTTTGAGAGAGAGAGAGAGAGAGAGAGAGAGAGAGAAAATGGGGGAGGGGCAGAAATAGAAAGAGAGAGAGAGAGAGTCCCAAATTGGCCCCATGCTCAGTTGAGAGCCAGATGCAGGGTTCAAACCCACAAACCATGAGATCATGACCTGAGCAGAAACCAAGAGTCAGATGCTTAACCAACTGAGCCACCCAGGTGCCCCTCAGCAAGTAAATTTTTGAAAAAAACAAGAATTATGGGAGAGGGCATAGGCCCTTCAGGACTAAGAATGCAGGATTGTGAACGTGTTAAGAGAAACAATTCATAGCTTCTCTGCCTTGGGGCACCAGAAACAAGGCAGACGGGTTCTCCCACCCCCCAGGGGAATTGTGCTATCTGCCACTCCCATGCTCAAGGCTATACACCGGGAGGTGTTCAAAACTTTCTGGAAATCCCAAATCAGAAGTGAGACATGAGGGAGGAAACCTTGCCTAGCAGGTTCCCACACAAGCTTGACCAAGTCATTCCCCCACCAGACCAGCTTCCCTCTTGCTATTCCTGCAAACAGCTTGTCCCTGCCTGCCCCTCACTTCACAAGGGCGTGGGTGGTGTGGGGGAACACAGGGCTCCTTTAGTCTCTAGGCTTGGTCAAAGGGGCAGTCTCCAAGGAAAAGGCAGTATACGTGGGTGGATATGTGACCGGAACCTAGGTTCTATCTAGCTCAGTTTAAAACTTGTGCGTATTTAGAGATAGAGTATGCAAACTTCCATTTGCATTCCTGCACTGGCCCCTGCAAATGCTAAGTGTGGGCCTGTGGATGAACCCTGGGCAGTTTCAATACAGAGAGCCGTCCTTAAGTTCTGGGAAATGCAGCCTTTCACTGATAATTTCTTTCCCGCTCTGTTTTCTTTGAAATTTGTGTTAATTGAATTTTCTCATTTCTTTTCTCACTGACCATCTCTTTTCCTTTTTTTTTTTTTATAAGGGAGTTTCTTAATTTCATCTTCTATTAAACTTATCATCTAAATTCACAATTGCCAGTATTTCTATGTTTTCTGGTTCATCCTTTTTTTTAAGTTTTTATTTATTGTTTTCAGTAATCTCTGCACCCGACAAAGGCTCAACCCCAAGATCAAGAAGTTGCACATTCTTCCAGGGTTGCCTGGGTGACTCAGTTGGTTGAACGGCTGACTTCAGCTCAGGTCACGATCTCATGGTTCATGAGTTTGATCCCCACATGGGGCTGTCTGCTGTCAGCACAGAGCCAGCTTCAGATCCTCTGTCCCAGTCTCTCTGCCCCTCCCCTGCTTGCGTGCTCTCTCTCTCTCTCAAAAATAAACTTAAAAAAAAAAAAAAAAAAAAAAGAGTTTCATGCTCTTCCCACTGAACCAACCAGGCACCGCTGGTTGATTCTTTATTCAATAGCAACCTATTCTTGTTGCAAGGATGCAGTATCCATTCTTATCCCTCAGAATTTATCCATTACAGTTTCTTAAAGATTTCTTCTGCTCTTCGTGTTTTCTACGTTTCTTCTGAATTCCCCTTTTACTGCTCCTTAACTGTTATTTGATGGAGATTGTCTTCAAATGTCAGGTGATGCTCTGCTTTCTTTTTATACATGAAAATGAGGCACTGAGATAATCAGAAAACTGAGTGCCTTGCAAGGCTTTTATAGAATCCTGTGCCTCACAGGAGAATGATCGGGTGGCCTGAGACCCAATTTGTTGAAGACCTATCTCCAGATGCTACCTCTGAGACCACTCCAACTCTTCAGAAGAATTAAGACTGCATGGCAGGCATAATCCTCACTGCTGGCACTTTGGAGCTGGCCTAGGTAAGAGACTAGGTGTCTGTCCATTCATTTCACTCCATTGCCCTGCTTTTAGAATGGCATCTCCCTCGTATCTTCTTCAGTGATGGCGGTCCCAAGTCCAGCACTTTTCTGGGTCAATTTTCTAGAGAATAAATCTAATCTCACCTGCTGGAACAAGGGAGGATATGAACCTGTTTCCTGTCGCCTGTTTTTCCACCATCGTCACCTGTCCTTAAGCCTAATCTTAAGAGCACCTGTGCCTGTAACCCCTGAGCCTCGCCAGCAAGTTATGAGGACAACTGGCATCCTTCTATTTGGTACCACTTTCCCCCAAACAGGCTTCCACAGATAGTTAAGGATTATCTTTATTTCTCTTATGCCATTAACCATTCTATTTTTGGTCTCTGTTTATTGTGGTTTATAATTTTCCTTATGATTGTTCTAAAATGTCCTGTAACTCTTTATTGTTGTTGTTACTGCGTTGTAACAGCATTTTTTTTCATGTTTAAAGCTGATATTTATATTTGTCTATAAATCGCACAAATATTACTTATTTTGGGGCGCAATTGCATGCAATTAATAATATCATACATATTTACGTGGTGTAAGTAACTTATATAAAGCTCTCAGCTCAGTCCATGCCTCCCATAGGCAAGCCTTCAGTGGTAGCTGCTATTATGAGGACAGTAACTGTGTGGGGCTCCTTGTCATTTGCTTGCTCTGTATGTCAAGTTTCTATAAGACTCTGTCAGGTGCCTAACTCCTCCAGTATATATACTATTCCTAAATGACCTCATCTGAACCCATAGCTTCAATGCCACTTCTACCAGGATCAGCAAATGGTCAGCACACATGTTGCAAATTCCCCCTTCAACCAATCCCCAAGTTTGGTAGTCATCTCATTAGTCTCTAGGCAGCTACCTTTAACTAATCAGTCAGAATCTGAAATGAAAATTTTTTTTTCTATTCTAGATAGGTACTAATGAGTGCCTAGCTGGAGGCAACTATCACATTTTCCTGGCTAACTTGCATAAACCATTCCAATGGTCCATCATAAAAGTCCATGCTGAAATGTACTTGAAACTAAGGAGAAAATAGGAAGAAAAATTGGAAAAATAGTTGACTGGCAAAACAGAAATAGATTTATCGTCTTAAAAGAGATCAGCAGAGACCTTGGAACTACTTTCCTATTTAGAAGAAAAGACCTGAGATAAGGGGCTTGATAGAGCCAGGATAAAGAATCCTAAAATCTGATGTGCTCTGTGGCCAACTCATCCTAAGAGTGAGGGATTTATTGCATGTTGTGTAAAAATCACTGGAAAGCATGGAATAATTTTCCCTGAGACAAGCTAGTAAGCTACTAATTCTTTAAGTTAATATTCCCAAACACTGGTGTATTCTGTGTTGAAATATATTAAGAAGAAAAAGGGAATTTTCAATCAACCTGGTATAATTGACTCATTTTACATAAGGAAGCTGGGGTTCCCAAGTGGTAGATATACACCTAAAATCTGTATTCTCCCCACTTTCAACTCTGCCTATCACTCTACATTTCTGCCATTTTAGTTTGTCATTTACGCTATTGCATACTGCGAAATTACAAATATGTGCCACGCCAACTAATTTTACATAAATTCATATATATCCTCTTATAAAAATCTAGTGTAAGGAAAAAAAAAAAAAAAGCGTGGGTAATTATCTCCATCCTGTAATGAACCAAACCAGGTTTAGAGTGAGATGTCTTGTCCTGTCTGTTGTATGAAGAATAATGGCCTCACAAAGACACTCACTGACTAATTCCCAGAATCAGTGAATATGTTAAGTTACATGGCAAATGGGATTTAAGGTTGCTAGTCAACTGACCTTGAAATGGAGATTATCCTGGATTATCCAGGTAGGGCCCGATGTGTTCTTAGTGTCCCTAAATGTGGAAGAGACGGGCAGTAGTCAGTGTCAGTGACTGTGATATAACGAGAGAGTCAAACAGCCACTGCCGACTTTCAGGATGAAAGAGGGGCAAACAAAGCAGGCAAGAAAATAGATTCTTCCATAAAGTCTCCAGAAAGGGGCTCAGCCCCAGCAACACATTTTTAACCCAGTGAGATGCCTTCAGACTTCTGAGCTACAAAACTATAAAATAGGTCTGTGTTGTTTTAAGCCACTAAATTTGTAGTAATTCGTTACAGCAGGAATAGGAAAACTAATATGTTTTCCACAGTTGATTTCATGCTTTCTTGGGGCCATCAAGAGTTAAAGCCTGGTTATAAAGTATCTACCAGAGAGGAATAAAATGATTATTAGTACTAACACAAGGCAAATAAGCAATCTGTCCCTTTATAAAATAAAAAACCCCGGGGCGCCTGGGTGGCTCAGTCGGTTGAGCGTCCGACTTCAGCTCGGGTCACGAGCTCGTGGTCCATGAGTTCGAGCCTCGCGTCAGGCTCTGAGCTGGTGGCTCAGAGCCTGGAGCCTGCTTCCGATTCTGTGTCTCCCTCTCTCTCTCTCTGCCCCTTCCCCGTTCATGCTCTGTCTCTCCCTGTCTCAAAAATAAATAAATGTTAAAAAAAAATTTTTTTTAAATAAATAAATAAAATAAAATAAAAAACCCCTCTCAAAATTCAATTCTAATCAACATTTATTGAGCCCCTGTGAAATGGGACACTGTTAAAAGACACCCCTCCTTTGTGTGGGTACAACTCCTGTCACTCTGTTTATCTTCAACAGGTACATCTAGGCCTTTACAATATTCAATCTCCAATAATGGGGTGGAAGCCTTGTTCAGAAGCTCAGAATCTTCTCAGAAAGTTGTGGTTAGAAGGGTGATGGTCACAACTAATGGAAAATCTGCTTCATTTTCTAAATTTAAAAAAAAAAAAAAGGAGTTACCAAAAGAAACTAGTGTTCAACAGATCACCCCCATCTTCCCCGCTGCCCACTGTGACCTTGGACATGTGACTTCATTTCTTTAAGGTGTAAACTCCTTATTCTCCCTCCCTCTCCTTGTGTCTCAAGTCAGATATTTACACACTGTCCAGGTAGCCACTTTATTTCATGAAGAAACCATTTTAGAGGCTTCCAAAAAAAAAGCCCAAAATGAGGCCACTTAGTAAAACCGGGACCTCCTGATTCAGAACTCTGAGGCTTTACAGTTTTTAACTGAATTATATAGTCTGTGCATTGGAAAATCTGATGACTTTTCTTCAGACTTTTCCTTTGAAAAAGACTCCATATGGGGCACCTGGGTGGCTCAGTCAGTTAAGCGTCTGACTTCAGCTCAGGTCACGATCTTGCGGTCCGCGGGTTCGAGCCCCGTGTCGGGCTCTGGGCTGATGGCTCAGAGCCTGGAGCTTGCTTCCGATTCTGTGTCTCCCTCTCTCTCTGCCCCTCCCCCGTTCATGCTGTGTCTCTCTCTGTCTCAAAAATAAATAAACGTTAAAAATAAAAAAATAAAAAAAAAAAAGAAAAAGACTCCATATACTGAATTGGAATCCACATCCAAGATAGAGAGGAAAATGCAATCTTGGGAAACTCAAGCAAGAAGACTTGTTTATCGTATGCTTATTTGGTTGCTGAACAACCAGACAATCAAGACAAACATCAGAGAGGAAAGAGGTTGCCTTTGAGCTCATGTGAGCTTTTATAACTGATCTCAGCATCTTGGAAGTTGTCAGTTTGGACTCCTTTCACAGTGTACGAAAACCAGCACTGAAAATGGTATCAAACCCTTGATAAGGAATCAGGGCCAGAGAGAAGAAACTTACAAAAAGGTACTTAGACATACTCATTGCTTCCCACGGAGGTGCTGGGCTCTTCTGAAATTAAGTAAAGAAATGGTTTTATTCATGTCAGTAAGGATCACTCGCAGTGGGTCTAGCATTCAGTTAACCGTGTCACGTAGCCCTGGTAAACAGAGGGTTCCACTAAGTCTGTGGCACCCACACCTTCCTTCTCCCAACTGCCAGGGTCCTCTGCCATACCTGAAATCCTACTGTTATAAATGGAACACAGATGCACTCCATGAGGATGATCTGGTTTAAGGGGAGGTCTCCACTCACTTACAAGTCCCTAAGAGCAGCACGTGTATTTGTTATAACTTCATTCCCTCTTCTCCCCCAGAAGCTGAGCAGACATGAGTGAGAAGGGTATAAACAGAGGCAGAGTACCTACCAGAGTCCCACTTCCTGAGTCTGTTCTGGAAAGCCTCCCAAGGAAAAAAAAAAAAAAAAAAAAAACCCTTGAAGACCAAGAATAGGCGAGAAAGACAAAGCTGTTTGGCCTTACCTGGTCCTCTAGTCATGGGCTCTTCTGAGTAAGTGGCAGTGACATTTTCTAGAAATAAAGGAGTACGTTTCTTAACTTAAAAAGTTAAAACCTCCATTGATTTTCTCTATTAAAAACCACAGCTTCTCAATATACATTCATATCAAATCACTACATTGTACACCTTAAGCTGATGTCAATTACATCTCAATAAAACTGAAAAAAAAAAGTTAAATAAATAAATACATTATGGTGAGGGGAAAAAAAACAAAGACCCTCATTTTGTGGGTAAATTCCACAGTCAGAAAGCATCTCTTGATAAGCAGGTACGAGGTCCAGTGTATTAGCAAAAATGACCAGATGGATCTTGTAGTCAAACATGAGAATTTTCCTAACGCCCCATGGGAGGGGGCAGGGGAAGACATCATTAACACAGATGAACTCTTTAATCAAGCCAGATTACAGTTTGGGTAATTAGAACACAATAGTGAAGTAGAGCTTCGTGTTGCAAATGATGTCAATTCTTCGAGGAAGACAATTAGTGGAAGAGGAAGATGTTAAAGCCAGGGAAACAACCCTTCCTCAAAATAGGCCTTTCCGCTAACATACCATTTCTAGATTCCTCCCACTACTCCCTGCGATACCCCAATACACTTAGAGCAGTGCTGGAATATAGACAATCGCGATAAATTTTAGCTATTACTTGCAGACATAAGAATCAGATCATATAGAAATTTGCTTTTGTGGATAAGACCCAAGAGTCTTTCTTAGCAAACATCCCAGGCATCCCTTAAAGTATTGGGGTTTGTTTTGTGGGGGTAGAAAGCATCGAAATCTTATGGCCCCTTGGCTAGGTGGAAGACAGAAAAATGAAAGAAGGTAGAGACTGGAAAGAGGGATGGGCAAAGATAGGACCACTGCTTAACGCATAAAGCTTTTAAATCTCTTTTCTCTTTTGTTCAGTCTATATTCAAATAAGACTTAAATTTACCATAACCTTCTCTCAAAAAGTTCTCTATGTAAACTGAATGGTAATGAACTGGCAGAGAAAAGGAAATTGTCAACCCCTTTTTGGCCACCACATACTTCAGTCTATTGGAGACACCAAGCCCCTCCTCTTTGAGAAGCCCTGAAGGCTGGTCCTGGTCAGGTCTGGGCAGACCTCTGGGATGGAGCTATGTTGGCCTCCAAGCAATTCCGGTTTCTGACACTCGGGGAAAATGTTTCAATTTTCTACAAGTTTCAGAGAACTTTTGGCAAAACTTCCCTCTACCATAGAGAACAAAGCAGCAAAAGTATCCCCAAATGTATAAGATACCTCAGGACATTTCTATGCAATGACCTATAAACAAGAAAAAGGAGGAAGGAAGAAATTTCTGCATTTTTGAAGTCAGAAATCCTTACCTGTAGCCTCAGCAGTTGCTTCCTCAGAGCTATCAGTGTTTGATTCCACTTCAGTAGATAATTCTAGGACAACAAAATAGAGGATGGCTTTGATCATCAGCTTACATTGGGAAATCAAGTACACTGGAGGAAAGCAGGCTTTCTCTCAGAAATGCAATGGGAGCTCACCAACTCCTGCCCAGGCCTCCTCTGAAGCCCAAACCCTCACCTACCAAAGGTTGGTGTGTTCTCAAGATGCACATCCGTGGTCGATTCTACACCAATGGAGACTAGGTCAGTGGTTGACTCTGGGGTGGCCGTGGACTCCAGGTCAGTGGAAAACTCCAGGTCGGTGGAGGACTCCAGGTCAGTGGAAAATTCCAGATCGGTGGAGAACTCTGGGTCAGTGGTCAACTTCAGGGCAGCAGTGGACTCCGTGGTGGTGGACAACTCCAGGTCGGTGGGGGACTCTGGGTCAGTGGTCAACTCCAAGGTGGCAGTGAATTCTGTGGTGGTGGATGACTCCAGGTCGGTGGGGGACTCTGGGGTGACAGTGGACTCTGGGTAAGTAGATGACTCCAGGATGGCGGAGGACTCTAGTTCAGCGGTAAATCCAAGGGCATTAATCAACTCAAGGTCAGTGGTCAAGTCTAGGTCAGTAATGAATTCCAGAGGAGCCAAAAAAAAAAAAAAAGGAGAAGAAGAAGAAGAAGACGACAACGAAGAAGAAGAAGAAGAAAAGGAAGAAGAAGAAGGGGAAGAGGAGGAGGAGGAAGAAGGAGAAGAATTATTTAAGTACTATCTAGGAAGAATATTTTCACCATCTCTACACTACTTCAAGCTAGATCTTTTTCCGGGGAAAATCTGGAACATAAAAGAGTATATTGAGTCAAATGTGGTCTCACCACAAGTGTCTCTCCTGCCAAGTGCTAGAAAGGACAGAAGACTTTAACTGCCACCCGGGAGAGTATGCTCAAAGCCCGCTACACCATCTTTCTTTGAGAGGGTCAGTTTAGGAAGAAGAATTCAATACTGTGCCTCTATATACAAATTAGACAGAAACCGAATAAAAACTCCAGGGATATCCTTCCTTGGATATAATCCTTCCAGGTTCCTGAAAACTAAAAACAGAAACCAAAAGGGGGAAGGAGCCAGGAAAACAGCTATGTCCAAGGTGCATAAACCAGAATGGAATCGACTCTAAAATGGGCTACTCCTACCGGTTTTTCACTTACTGGGTGAAGTCTAGGACCCAACTTCCCAGTCTCTCCCATAGAATGCACAATGCAGATATTTGGGGGTTTGCTCACCATAAGAGCATCATAACCATGTAGACCTGATGAGCTTACAACCAGGGTCTTCTTGAGCCTGTAGTGAATCCTTCACTGTAGTGAAATATACCCAGTCATTGTGGCTGCCTAGCCTCGGTGACCAGGTTATGGGCACACTGCCAATGAGGCCAAAATCATTAGCTCTCTAATTTAGTCACTATGCTGTATCAT
Source organism: Panthera uncia (assembly GCF_023721935.1). Taxonomy (NCBI): domain Eukaryota; kingdom Metazoa; phylum Chordata; class Mammalia; order Carnivora; family Felidae; genus Panthera; species Panthera uncia. Next base: position 43,972,625 of record NC_064809.1, read on the forward strand.
TCATGCGTATACAGTAAAGAACCCCAAATACAGCATCTGATCAATTGAAAGGTATCAGAGGGAGTTCTGGGAGGAAGAGGATGGGGGAAAGTAATTATTTTTAAAGTTTTTTTAACGTTTATTTATTTTTGAGAGAGAGAGAGAGAATGAGTGGGGGATGAGCAGAGAGAAAGACAGAGAATCCAAAGCAGACTCCACACTGTTAGCACAGAACCCGAAGCAGGGCTCGAACTCACGAATCATGAGACCATGAGCTAAGTCGAAATCAAGACTTGGACGCTTAACTGACTAGGTCACCCAGTGGCCCTGAAAGTAATTATTTTAATGCAAAAGAATGAACACCCTTTCTCCCGAGAAATCAAATTGAATTTGGAAAGAAGTAGAAAAGAAAGCTTTTAGGGGAAAGCTTTCCTTTTCTCTCCAGTTCAGGAAGACCCCTATTTCTTTCCTCTCTCAGTGTGATTCATAAGTTTCCATTCCAGACACCCTGATTTCCATTGCACGTGACTGAATGAACTGCTGAAGCACTCTGAACTGCACTCTGCTATAAAATGAGGATACAACCTAGGACTTTTCAACCGGCACTAAATAGAATAAAGCCTCTTTAGGACCCGAGAGCGAATAGGGCCACAGAAAACCCTCAGTAGTGATGTTTTCCCATCACCCACCCTAAACCCATCTAGCCCAAACTTATTACCTTTATGAGATCAACTCAAGCACCTAATCCACATTTTAGCTTAGCACTCCATGTGTCCAAGGCGCCGGGGCTCCACCACCTGCCCATCTCCAACTTAACACCAAGTGGATATAATTTCACCCGCTTCACTTTGCAACATTCACTGCTGGTCTTTGTCTTTTGCTCTTTCTGTTTCTGCAGAAAGACCCCCCCCACACACACACACACCATAAAAGAATTTCAGTTTCATTCTCCAACAGACCTCCCAATGGTCCACTTACCCGGGAGTATTACAGGGTAAGCCACAGCCAAGGTAAACCAGGCTGTGACTATCAGGGCCTTCCTCAGCATGGTGCCAGCGGGAGCGCAAGAGGCTGGTGGAGGTTAAGTGGAAGGAAGCAGGTCCTGAGTGTGATGGACAGAGTTCCCTTGAGCTTTTATGCAACCCTCAGCCTCACGTCCCTCAAGGCAGCTATTCCAAGTGGTTGTAGGAAAAAAAAGAAAAAAAAAAAAGACGGAAAGAAAAGAAAAAGCAAGCCACACCCCACCTGATGAGAATGCCCCTGGAGCAAAGGTGGGAAGGGAACTGGGGGCAGGGCTAAGCTAGAAGTATGGAAGATTCTGATAAGGACTGTGGCGAAATTAGGTTGCACCTTGGTGGTAATGGACCACCAACCTGTTGCTTCTCAGAGAGGCAGGGGGGAACGTCTAGCTCCTCCAGGTCCCAGAAAATACCCCCTCCTGGCCTCAGGAGGTTGCAAATTTGTCATGGAGGCTGGAGCCTAGCCCTCTACCGCCCTGGAAAGCTGTTTTGTATCAGGGTGTGGGACTAAGAACCACAGTCAGAGCCTGATGGCTACTCTGATTCTAAGGGAGAGCCCTACTGCAAAGTCTTCTCACCCTAGCGGGTCCCTTAAAGAGAATTGTCCTAGCGGGTCCCTTAGAATTGTCAAAGAGAATAATTATTGCTACTATAACCACTACATAATGACAGAAACATCTAGAATCATAAATTTTCACATGTGCTCCTATCTTATTTGATTCTCACCACGATCCTGTGTGTGAGACATTACTCTCCCCATTTTTCTGGTGAGGAAAGGAGAGGCTGAGACACTAAGTGACCCCAGATTCACTTGAAGATATTCCAGCTCTGAGGGAAGTCGCTAACATGGGATACACTTCCTGGCAGAGCAGACCTGGCTTCTGCTAGCGACTTCCTCAGTCCTCTAGGGGGCAGTAGTAAGTCGCCATGGGGTCTTGGCTGAAGCACTGACTGGAACCCTCACAGGAGATGCAAACTAGACAGGGGACAGATAAGACTGTGGAGCTGGCTCACATCAGTCAACCTGGGCTCTCTATTACAAGTCAGGACCCTTCTCTGGAAAGAAAGTTCTTTATCACAGATTCACAACTCCCATCCCAGGGCCAAACTCCCATAAGTCCTTTAGCTCTCAGTGTTCCTTACTTAAAAGATTCCAGCTGATTCCTGCTGCTCAGAAACCATAGGGTTTCTCTCAATACCGTTGAGAAGAATAATAACAGCTCACATTTATTAAGTGCTTAACTGTGTCCCACCGGCGTATGTTATTTTGTCCAATACAAACCCAAGTCAATTTTATTATTCTCCTTTCCTAGATAAAGAAACCAGGGCACAGAAAAGTTAGGGAACTTATGAAAGGTCATACAGTAAGTGTTCTAGAATCAGGAAGCAAACCTTCCGGCCGTCTGTTGCTAGGGCCTATGCTCTCCATCACGCTCTTTGTCCTCCCCACCCCCCACCCAGGTGTCACCCTGACTCTTCATGGCCAGCTTTGTCCTGCAAAGTGTGGCACTGCACAGGCTTCCCCTTAACGGGGGGGGGGGGGGGGGGAACATCCACATACGTTAGAGAACATTCTGTTCTTCTATGAACTACCTTTCTTTGGCGAGCCCTGTGCATTTTGAAGGGCAACACAAACACAATAGTCAGGAACTTGGGAAGCAAGAACTCTTGAAAAACTTGCAGGCAATGAACATGAGCAAATGATAGGACTCAGATGAGACAATAATCCAGTAAGTCATAGGTCAGTGGAAGAAGGGGGAGTTTTATCTGCATCAGCTACAATATGAGAATATTTCCTACCCGGAAACCTATAAGAATTGACTTCCAAATGTGCAAGGTAGGATCTCTGAACTCTTTGGGGAGATTTACAAGTTCAGGTATGGAAGGGGCAGAAATGACCAACTTCTTCTAGAAGCTTTGTTTTGCAGCTCAACCACCTAAAAATACAGATACTATTTTAGATATTCTTCCAAAGGTCATGGTCCATTTTTAGGTGCCGCGGTTTTCCCCAGAGGCGGTGAAAAAGCAGCTGGTGACCTCTATATTGAAAACTGGGAGGAACTTGACACGTCCTGAAGATGCGTCACTGTTTCTCACCACCTGAATATTATTAAGTAACTGATACTGTGGGTCCAAGGAGGAGCCAGGCCTCTGGTAAGGTGAGATCTAATTAAACTGTACAGTTATAGGGTCTTTTTAATTAATATGGGCTTATAATTCTGTTATGTATTATTAAATTATTGGGCTTTCGTGACTTTACATATGTTATCAAATGTTCTAGAATCATGTAATCTCATGGCTTGAAGGTATATTAAATTGTATCCAGCTCAACCAGACATTCGGTGTCTTTTTCTAATATACAAGAAATTTTTCCATACATAATACACCTGTCAAGTGGCCTGACAGCCCAAGTGATGGGGAACTCACTACCTTGAAAAGAACAGTTCATACTTGGCTACAAATTCCTTGCAATAACAACCTTGTTATTATTTCTACCTGTTGACCTCAGTTTTATTTTGGAGACCATATATATAAAATTGGGCCCTTCTTTTCTCTTTTCAGATGTCAAAAGTAGCTATCATTGTATTTTCCAATTTCTTCACCATACTAAAAAAAGTGTAAGTTTTTTCCTATCTTGTTCCGTCAAATTTCTCCAGCACTGAGCACAGTATCTGGCACATTGGAGGTGTGAAAAATATTGATTAATAAATTAAGGACCAGATAACACCTGGTCATTAGTCTCTGATCTCGTTTGTCTATGGTCTTCTAAAAAGGAAACACTAGAATTAAATGATCACAGATTTGACCTAATTAGAGCCGGGGGCGGGGGCAGGGGCGGGGTGGGGGGGAGACTATCACTGTCCTTTCTGGATAATACATGATATTAATCTGATTGTATTAAATTGATTTGTACCTTAAATGCGAAATTAAATGCTGAAAGGTAGGCCTGGCAGGATGTATGGAAAGGTTCCTGACAGCATTAAAGGACCTCAAAAGCCTTTGCATCTATTTCCTCCAGAGTGAGATCAGTTTCTGGCAAGCGGGTTGAGCTGGGAGTGATGTCCTAGGGATGTGCCTCTGTCCCTCCCCTAATTCCTACCTTCAACAGACACAGGTCCTGAAGCACCTGGGAACGAGGAGCCAGGCATTTGACCCAGGGCAAGGTGCTTCATTCATTCCACACGCCAACAGTCATTCTTCCTTAAGGAGCAGTTTCCAGAGACTAAGACTCAAGTTTCTGCCCCGGGGAACAGGGAGCCCAAAATGGGCCATTTAACCTCACAGATTAGATATGGATAAAGACTAGCCCGGTCTTCCAGGGTCAGACCAGACATTTTCCTACATCTGTGCAGTGACCCAGCAATTACACTAAGTATCTGGAACAATCCAAAAGAAGCCCCAAAATCGATTCCTTCTTTAAAGTTATAACCATGGAGTATGTAGACATATATATATATTATAATAAAGGCAGTTTACAGCAAGATACTAAGAAATCTAAAGCAGCACCAGGGATTCAAAAAAAAAAATGTTTATTTAGTTAAATGTTTACAGAGGGACTGTGAAGTACAGTGACTAAACACTAGGCAAAGAGGTCAAAATTGCAGACTCCAAGAGCCTGAGTAGCAATCCTTGCTGTGCCAGAAATAACTAGCAACCATGGCCAAGTCACCCAGTTCACAGGATGTCAGTTTTCTCTTTTACAAAATAGAGATGAACGTAGGTTTACTTCATTGGATTTTGTAAGGGTTAAATTAATCTATTCATGTTCGATGCCTGGAATAAGCAAAGCACATAATAAAAATTAGTTATTATTATTAGGTGCTGAAATGAAACAGGCCCAGGTCCCCAGTGAGTTGATAACATTGTTTTACAGCAGGAACGGGATGGGGCATTGCCCTGGAAAGTTCCAGGCGGGAGATGGAACAAGTTGAAGTAAGAGTGGCATTCGCTTGAATTCAATAAATATATCTTTGGGTCTGTCTTTGGTTTACGGAAGATAAACCAAAGGAAGAAGATAGGCAAAAAGAAGTAATAGGGTATCAGAGGAGACAACAGTGTGTACGAAAAGCAATGTTCAAAGTGTCATGGCATGTCAACTATAATAAATTTGGGAACATAGAGCAAGAATGGATCAGTAGGATGACTGAAACCGTCTTCATCGACTTTCCAATGCCTATGCCTGGAAGTGCATAGTTTCTACTCTGGTGCCCTATGCGTGGCAGTTGCCAAATAAATGATTCATGACTCATTTGTACTGAATTCTAACATGGGGAAGGTGGGAAGACATCACCAGCTGAGAAGTAGAATCATGGCGAAAAACTTGGGTTCTGGACTCAGATCATCTGGACATGAATCCAGGTCCTGGTAGAACTCGGGCTTGCCCAGGTTACTCTACCCTTCTGATTGCCTCGCCTGCAAAATGCAGATGATGACAGGAATCATGGCCTTTGTGAAAGTTAAATGAAGGAATCTGTGTAAACTGGTAACTGGCATATAGTAAATGATCAATGATTGGCAACCGCCATCATTATAACTTGGAATGGACTTTGAAGAATGAGTTGAAGCTGTAAGATTAACTACTGTCATTACAGAGAAGTTCGTGATGGGGAATATAGTGAGAGACTGAGGGTAAAGGAGAGGGTGGGAGAGGAGGTTGTGAAAGTCTGAAATGATATTTGGGACCAGACCCAAGAGAGCTCTGAAAGCTAAAGAGATAAGTCATTATTCTGCCAGCAGAATAGAGTCATTGAGGCTGTTTAATCAAGGATTGTCATAATAAAACTAACCAAATAAACCTGCACAGACCACAGACGAAAAGCAGGTCAGCTATGGCTCTGCACAGGCAAGAGCTAATGCAGATTGAGCAGGGTAGTGACCTTAGGCATGAAAAGAACATAGATATTAAAGATATTACAAAGGTGCAATTAAAGGGACTGGGTGGCTGATTGGGTGTGGGGAAGTCAGCCCCACTGTGAGATATGTATATCCTCACAAGAGTTGGCCTTCTAGGCTTTTAGTTCCTCGAGGACATGAATTTCCAGAGTCAAAACCCCTGTGTTAAAAACAATAGAGGAGAATGAAGAGAATGATAGTTCTTTCTTGCCTGATGGTAAATGAGCTATGGTACACCAAAAATGGATTTCACTGGGTTTGAATGAAGTTTTAGGGCCCATATTTTCTTTGGCACTAATATACATCCTCATGGGAAATTCTGAGACTGGAGACAATGGTTTTGTCCGTTAAATATTTTGGCTCAAGATCAGACCCTTTTAAGTCATTGGGGGGGAGCAAGGAGATTCCATCGGTGAATTGGTAAGAAATAAAACAACAAGATACACTTCACACCCATTAGAATGAACACTATCAAAAAAACACAGGGGCCCTGGGTGGTTCAGTCGGTTAAGCGTCCGACTCTTGATTTCAGCTCAGGTCATGATCTCACTGTTTGTAAGTTTGAGCCCCACATTGGGCTCTACACTGACAGTGGGGAGCCTGCTTAGGATTCTCTCTTTCTCTCTCTCTCTCTCTCTCTCTCTCGCCCTCCCCTGCTCTCATGCATGCTCTGTCTCAAATAAACAAATAAACATTAAAAAAAAAACAAATAGAAAAGACCAGTGTTCACAGGATGTGGAGACACTGGAACTCTCATATACTTGGAACATAAAATGGTGCAGCCATTAGGGAAAACAGTATAGAGGTTCCTCAAAAAATTAAAAGTAGAACTATCATATGAGCTAGCGATCTTACTCCTTGGGGATATATCCAACAGAATTCAGCACGAGGTCTCCAAGAGATATTTTCACAACCATGTTTATAGCAGCAATATTCATAATAGCTAAGAAGTGGAAACAACCCAAATGTCTGTCAACGAGTGAGTAGATAAAGAAGGTGGTATATACACATAGTGAAATATTATTCAGCCTTAAAAAAGGAAGAGAAACTCATCGCATGCCATGAACAAGGTCGTATGGATGAACCTTGAAGACACTATGCTATGTGAAACAAGCCAGTCACCAAAGAACCAATAATGCATGATTCCACTGACATGAGCTATCTGAAGTTCAAGCTCATAGAGACACAAAGTGGAATGGTGGTTGCCAGGGGCTGGAAAGAGGGAGAAAGGACAGTTGTTGTTCAGTGGGTACAGAGTTTCAGTGTTGCAATGAGAGAAACTTCTAGAATGTACTGTACATTATTGAACTATAAAGAACACTTAAAGATGGTTAAGTGGCAAATCTTACGAGTTGTTTTTTTTACAATTAAAAATGTTTAAATATTCTAACAGTTAATAATGCCTAGATGACCATTACTGTGTGCAAGGCAAATGCTAAATATTTTACAAATTGTGAGTACTTCACAAATGCCTTTCATTATAATCCTCATAACAATCCTAAAAGGCATGTAAATTGTTATCACTGCATCCAATTTAGAGATGAAGAAACTGGGGCACAAAGAATTTAAGTAACGTGCCCAAAGTTAATAACAGGTAGAGGCAGGATTCAACGCAGACAGAATGGACCAGAGTCAATTCCTAGTTTTGCTCCACCAAGATTCATCTCTACTCATTATCTCAGTGTCAAAGGTAACTATTCTGATAGTTTGGAATCAGTTCCTTCCTTATGTCGCTAACCCAACTATAATGAAAGCTTCAGAGGACAGGGACCAACCTTACATAATAACACGACATTGTGTTCCCTGACAACACTCAGGGAGGTGCTTTGCCCATTATTGTTGAACCTAGTTAGTGCATGCATTTTAATTTTTTTTAATGTTTATTTATTTTTGAGAGAGAGAGAGAGAGAGAGAGAGGGAGAGAAAATGAGTAGGGGAGGGGCAGTGAGAGGGAGACACAGAATCTGAAGCTGGCTCCAGGCTATGAGCTGTCAGCACAGAGCCTGGTGTGGGGCTCGAACTCACAAACTGCAAGATCATGACCTGAGCCAAAGTCAGATGCTTAACTGACTGAGTCACCCAGGCACCCACATATATACATTTTTAAAAACAGATATTGAAGCTGAACAGAATCCCATCCATGTAAGATTTGAACCAGGAAACTTCATCCATTCCCCCCACTGATTCATTTCTTTTTCTTTTTCCTTTTAGTTTCCTGAATGAGCAAACTATTTTTATTTTGCAGACTTTGAATGGGATATCCATCACCACATGCTGTTGGGAAAGTAACACAATTGTTTTCATTTCTTTGCCTTTTTTTTTTTTAGTTTATTTTGAGAGAGAGAGAGAGAGAGAGTCGGGGAAGGGCAGAGAGAGAGAATCCCAAGCTGGCTTTGCATTGTCAGTGAGGATCCTGATGCAGGGCTCGAACTCATGAACTACGATATCATGACCTCAGCCAAAATCAAGAGTCAGATGCTTAATCCACTGAGCCACCCAGGTGTCTTCCCTATCACATTTTGAGTTACATAGGGAAACATCAGAAGAATGTTCAAGTGTCTTTGACCTTCCAAGAGATTTCATAGAAATGCACTACAGAATTTTATTCATTACTGTTTTCTGTACAAATGAGACTCCCCTTAAATGGGAACCCTCTTGCACTGTTGGTGGGAATGCAAACTGGTGCAGCCACTCTGGAAAACAGTGTGGAGGTTCCTCAAAAAATTAAAAATAGATAAATAGATCTACCCTATGACCCAGCAATAGCACTGCTAGGAATTTACCCAAGGGATACAGGAGTGCTGATGCAGAGGGGCACTTGTACCCCAATGTTTATAGCAGCACTCTCAACAATAGCCAAATTATGGAAAGAGCCTAAATGTCCATCAACTGATGAATGGATAAAGAAATTGTGGTTTATATACACAATGGAATACTACGTGGCAATGAGAAAAAATGAAATATGGCCTTTTGTAGCAACATGGATGGAACTGGAGAGTGTGATGCTAAGTGAAATAAGTCATACAGAGAAGGACAGATACCATATGTTTTCACTCTTATGTGGATCCTGAGAAACTTAACAGAAGACCATGGGGGAGGGGAAGGAAAAAAAAAGAGAGAGAGAGAGAGAGAGAGAGAGAGAGAGGGAGCCAAACCATAAGAGACTCTTAAATACTGAGAATAAACTGAGGGTTGATGGAGGGTTGGAGGGTGGTTATGGACATTGAGGAGGGCACCTGTTGGGACAAGCACTGGGTATTGAATGGAAACCAATTTGACAATAAATTTCATATTAAAAAATGAAATGATTTCATTTGTTTCATATTAAAAAACAAAAAACAAATGAGACTCCCCTTAACCATCTGAACACTCATTTAAGTAAAGCCGAAAGGAGGATAAAGGATAAAGGATGCAAGAGTCCATTATTCAATTTGATAAATCCCTAAGGCAATCTGAAACAAAGTCCCAAAATCTTTTATATACAAAATTTCTTTTGTCTCTTCGTCACTGGAATTTCCTCAGCAATATTGTCCCTTATCTTTTCCTTTAAAAAAGCATATTAAGAGGGGTGCCTGGGTGGCTCAGTAATTAAGTGTCCAACTCCATTTCATTTCATGTCATGATCTCACAGTCCGTGGGTTCAAGTCCTACATCGGGCTCTGTGCTGACCGTGTGGAGCCTGCTTGGGATTCTCTCTCTCTCTCTCTCTCTCTCTCTCTCTCTGCCTCTCTCCTGTTAGCTCTTTCTCCCTCTCTCTCCCTCAAAAGTAAATTAAAACATTAAACAAAAATTGGAAAGCATATTAAGAGAATATTTCTTATGAGCATATTATTTTTCTCATAGGAGAAGCCTGAACGGTAGTTTCTCCCAATAGTGCTACTGTCCCTTTGACACCTTCCTTAGAAAATCACACCACCGCCTCTCCACCATCACCACCATTGGCCAAACAATTCTGTCGAAGCAACATTTAATGGGGTTAACATTAAGTCCTAGAAAATGTACTGAGGATACAGAATTGAATGGACCCTGCCTCCAAGAATCACACAATCTAGTGGGGGAAGGATGTTATAAAGGTTGTAGAGTATAATCTCAGGGGAAATTAATTATTAGTACCAACTCTAACCGCTTATGTGAGCTTTCTGGTTAACAACGTAATCTCCTCCCTACTCTAATGCTTCCTGACGTTCATTCGTTTAATGCATATGCATGGATCGTCAACGCTATGCAAAATTCTTGACTGTTCCAAGGGCTCAAAGCTAACGATACAAATAAATGTAACATAAGAGAAGCACCAGGTATTCTAGTGACCCAGAAGAGACAGGGGTTCCATTTAGCTCGTGATTGTCCCTTAAGTCAACAGTTGTTGAGCAACTCAGTGAGCCAGTAACTGTGCTAGACACGAGTGACACAAACACAAATAAGCTACTGTCACTGACTCTGAAGGTATTTTTGGCTAATAGAAGATCAGGGGACCTTTCATAAAGGATGTTGCATTTTCACTGAAAGTTAACAGATGGTTAGGATTTCATCGGGAGAAAATGGTGGGTAAAACAGAGAGGGTTATTGGAAGAAGGAAAATTCCAAGTAAATATAAGAGAGGAGAGAAGACGCATCCAGGGAACAGCAATAAGTCTAATTTGTCTTCCGTGGATATTGCCATGTGGAAATGGAACTGACTACCTTGGAATGGTACACTACAGACATTTGACACATTGATAAATAGGAACCTGTTACCGAAGGCTTTTTAGTAGGTTAAGTTGATCCGAATCATATCGTACAAAGACAGGCAGTGAAAAGAAATGTAAAGGAAAGAAAAGGAGCATCCTGATAGCACAGGCAAGACATTGAACAGGAGGACCACAGTGATGGAAGTAATGTATGTTTACATGTGTGATACGTGAAGTGACAGTCCAGGGAGAGGAAAAATGACTCCGGGTTGTAAACCAGGAATTATTCCAATGACACACACAAGGGGGGTCAAACCAGGAAACGGCTTCTGAGTAGTACTGGGATGAGTAGACAGTTGGCCAGAAGGGGATTTGCAGAAGCAGTGGGTAAGATGAGTTTGGCTAGTGGAAATTTAGGTGCTGTAAGAGAATCTTGATAGAAATATACCAGAGACAAGCAGAAAACATGAGTCTGTGAGATTTTGGTTTATGATTATAATTCTGCGCTATACATGGGGATGTGATTCACTTGCTTCAAAATAATGACTGGGACGAAACAGTGGATACGATTTCAAAGCCCTTCAGGAAGGCCCGGCAGAAACTTGGTTCCGAAAAATTCTTTCATTCAGGAGGATGGAGGAAAAGTCAGCAAAGGAAACAGAGGTAGAAAACTAGAATGTTGCATGGACACAGAAGATAGGGAGGGAGAGAATTTCAAGAAGACAATCAGCAGTATTAGATACAGCCAAGAGAGGTCGAGAAAAATGGGGAAGTAATCAGAGGGGCAAAAAGATCAAGAGAAGGTGAAGAGTTTGGGCGGTTGGGAGGTATTCTAGGTTTTAGGTGAAGGGCATTGAAAACAAGACAATGGTCCCAAAATGAAGTCACTCATACTGAGCACCCCATCAGGAAACCAAACTTAACTCAGTTACAGCTTTGGCCTCTCCCAGAAATGGAATCTTAAACTAATCAACCAGATATCACCTGATTAGCACTAATTAGGGAATCTGTCGGATTCCCTACAGAAAAACAACCTTACAATAACCAACCCACTTTCTTGCCCCATATAATATTCTCGTTCTTTCTCGCTTCCCCTATAGGAGTCTTTCATTTTGTACAGCTTCTTGGAGCTCCAATCTAAGCTCTGCTTAGATTGCATGCTGCCTGACTCGTGCATTGTTGAACAAAGCCAAAAAGATCTTTAAAAAGTTACTCGGCTGACTCATGTTTTTTAGAAGTCAACAAGAGCATAGTTTAGGCAGAGGAAAGGGAGACAAAAGAGAATAAGAGAATGACAGTGTTAGGTGGTAAAAGTGTTGGGATAAATGACAGCACAGGGTTGCAAAATATACATATTTAATAATATGTAATATTAAATATATATTATATATATGATATATAATATATATATATCATATATATATAATAATTCCTTATTTACACTTCCATTTTCTTCTACCAACATAAGCAACTTTTAGGAAAAGACCAGGAACTGTTCACATTTGTGCCCCAGACAAAGATTACTTGTTGTCCTTGAAACACATTCTCCCCTTCTCTCCCAGATGACATCTCAATATGAAGACTGCATTTCCCAGAGGACATAAGCAGAAATAATATGCACAACTTCTAAGTTTTGTCCTAACATGGAAAAGGCATACCCTTCACTTCCACCTTCCCCCTTTCTGCTATAATGGATGCGGGTGTGGTGGTAAGTCATCTTGAACCATCTGGATGAGGGCAACACTGTAGGGATGGCAGAGAAGATACAAGGAAAGGATCCTGCATTCCTCTGAAACCTCTCCCCTGTTTGAGGTACTGACATTGTAGTGTTAGTGTGGGATACACCCTCAGTATGTTCCGTGTTGTCCCAAATAATTTCACATCCCAGCACCTTGCGTAGCTCCTACTAGTTGCCTGATAAAGATGGAAGGAGAGGAAAGACAAGAATTTCTAAGGTCTATGTCAGTAAGGAGACATTTGAGATGATGCCAAGACCATAGAAAGTAAAAGAAACATCAGGTCAACCATGAGCACACCGGTTTGTTTCCCCTGTGTTTCCGTTTCTTTGTATCAAGTCAGGCTTGCTGTGATGACAATCTCCAATTTGGTCTTGCTTCACTTCGTTATTTATTTAGTGAAACACTTTGTTATTAAAAGTCTAGTCTTCAGGGGCGCCTGGGTGGCTTGGTCGGTTAAGCGTCCAACTTCGGCTCAGGTCATGATCTCACGGTTGGTGGGTTCGAGCCCCGCATTGGGCTCTGTGCTGACAGCTCAGAGCCTGGAGCCTGCTTCAGATTCTGTGTCTCCCTCTCTCTCTGCCCCTCCCCTGTTCATGCTCTGTCTCTCTCTGTCTCAAAAATAAATAAACTTTAAAAAAAAATTTAAAAAAAAGTCTAGTCTTCAATGAGGCAAGAATTCTCTTCTTTGATTTGAAGTCTTTTGTTCTGAAATGCATGAGGTTTTTTAATGTTTTAAAGGGCTTTCAAATCCAATTTTACTCCAATACTAATACTGAGAGATTGCCAGAGTTCATAGTATTAATATTATTCTGTGAGTGAGTGCTCAGCACATTGCTGCCTCCAGAAATAGTTACATATGGAGCGTTAGCCAAAAAAATAGAAATACAGGATGGTAAGTGATTTGCCAGGTCACAGCTAGTTAGTGCAATGCCATGAGTTAGAGCCTGTAGGATTCTTCCCACGTTTAATTGTAGTAGATTAGTAGATTGTAGTAGATTGAATGAACAATAACTTCCGATGAGCCTCAGTCAACTCATCAAGAATAAGTTTCTCTGGAAATAGTAAGAGGCACCCAAGTCCTCATCCTTTCTGTTTGAAACCCAAAATGTCTCACGATTGGCATTTTTTCACCATCACTTATGAGGAAAAACACAGAAGCACATTTTCTAAATTACCTAATACCAGCAATGGGAAAGACAAGGAAAAGTCTCATTCATTTCCAAGTAACTAAGATCAATACTGTAGGGGAGCAAAATTTGCCACTTCAAAATGTGTCTCTTTGTCATTGGATTTCTTCAGGCTGATTATGCTTTTTAAGAAACAGAAGACTCAGGGGGTACCTGGGTGGCTCAGTCAGTTAAGTGTCCAACTCTGGATTTTGACTCAGGTCATGATCTTAGACTTTGTGAGTTTGAGCACCACGTCAGGCTCCATCCTGACAGTGCAGAGCCTGCTTGGGATTATCTCTTTCCCTCTCTCTGCCCCGCCCCCTTGTTCTTTCTCTCTCTCTCTTAAAATAAATTAATTAACTTTAAAAAAAACACAAAATACAGAAGACTCAAAAAGGTTTCCTTTTTGCCTGTCTCCTAACTACTCCAGGTAGGGAGTTATCACCATAGATAACTACAGTAAAATATAAACTAGGTGTGGCAGACAAGGAGGAATTTAGCAAAATCTCTGTGAAAATTCCTCTCTATGTCCCATTGTTTCTGCGTGGCCCAACAAACATTTGTTTACAGAACATTTACTCTTTTTCACCTTCCTGTGAGTTGCCTTCCTTCTGGTCAAGTCCCAGATTCCTATCCCCTTCTCTTTAACTCTGGATGGCATATAAGCCTCAATTGCCTGACCGTCGGTGGGCCTCATATTCTCATAGAGCCCCTGAATGTTCTGTAATTAAATATTAAACTTGATTTTCTCCTATTAATTTGTCTCAGGCCAATTTAATCTTAAGACCAACCAAACAAATCTTGAACGGTAGAGGAAAACTTTTCCTCCACAACAATACATTCTCAACTCATTCCACTCTTTGCTTCCATGAAAAGCAGCCCATCTATGTAACAGTGAATACGTTGTTCATCTTTATTCTTCACGTTTAACTAGAAAGTACTACTGTAGACATGTAAGCTTGTAAGTTCTCTTGCTTAAAACAGAAAAGTATTTGATGATGCAGCCCATAAAAATATTTTTTAAAAACCCACAGCAAGAATCCACTGAAGCTTAAGCATGGGAAATTTTCTGAAAGGAGAACCAGACGGGCATTTTGCCTTCCAGGGATCTGTGATTATGATTAAGCTGCCTCAACTGGTTGGCCTTGTATGTGCAGTTAATATCAATGATAAGGACAACTTGTGTTGCCTTTAAGCCATCAAGGAACCTTAATATATATTGTTTCCAAATCTTAGTCCTCAAAACCTGGCCCACTTCTTCCTCTCTCCTCAAGAACTTCCCTGATCTTTCTAGTAGCTCTCTGGATACAATCCCTCTTAAACTCCCCCTTAGTCCTTCTACAGTCTCCCCTTCTCCACCATCCACAACTGTATTTGATGTTGAATGAGATGTAGATTACTAGCATCACTTGTGCTATCGGTTCATCCACACAAATATTGAGGGTCTCAATCCACTGGTCCCTCCAGGTGTTTTCTTATGTATGACTTCCATGATTACCTTTTCCTCCTCTGGGCTAGTCATAGAGCTGGATCCACCTGTTATATTCCTTTTCCCTCGGGAAGAGTAAATGGTCCTCCTCACTTCTCCTCTGCCCCAGTGGTTCTCCAAGAGCCCGACTGAACAGAGGGCAGAAGCGAAGACAAGGAGCCACAACCCTTTTAATTCTGCCAATGACTCTTCTATCCTGCTGTCTAGAAGTCACCCAGTGAGATTAATCCCTTTTCTTATGTCCCCAGCCATACTCTTCATATAATGAGAGATCAATAAAATAAATACTCATTGAATAAATAAGCCAATAAATCAAGAAGTTAATTAGATATTCTCTGTTCTCAATTCAGTGGACCATCCTAGGACAGCCGTTCTGTGTGATCCAGCAATGGGTGCCTCCAAACAAGAAAACTCTATGCACCATAAGCCCAAACATTTGGGAAGCCACAAAAAGAGCCCAGGAAGTTCAAGGATGTATCCTGTTTTTTCCATGCAAGAAACTAAAGATGGGTAATAAGGATGAGAATGAGAAGCCTGGAATCAAGCAGAATTTTAAAATCATGATGCAAGGAGCATTTTAAGTGAAATCAGGAGGGGTTTTGCCCTTCCTATACTTATTATTTTTAACTAGTTAAGGAAATGTAAGGGCAAATGTAGTGGCATGGGGCACCTGTGAACACTGCTGGCGACCAAACACCCTAGAGGTTTGTTTATGGAGGCTGTTGTGTATCTTGACCCTAGAAAACCTAGAGCCAAACTGGGGTTTCTTGCCCTGTAATTAGCACAGGCACTAATGTGGGCAGACAGAATGTCTGCCCAGGCTTCCTAAATTCAATTTGCATAGGAAACTCATGGAAAAACTGGTCCCCCAGTTTCTAAACTGGGAATCAGTGTTATAAGATGATATCAAAATTTCCTCACATTTATACAGAGCTCAACAAGTTTCAGGACAGTCCCCAAGCATTATCTTATTCGAGTCGCACAACAAACTTGTGGGGTGGGTGTTTTTCCAAGTTTATAGAATATCTTTGGGACTTGAGAGTGCTTCTTTAAAGTGAGAAAAATGGGTCAGTTCCTGCTTCCTTTGAAGAAACAGATATTGGCCCCTTTGTCTCAGTGGATGCCACCTTCATGCCCTAAAAAACAAAAACAAAAACAAAACAGTGAGTCGGAAGGAACAGCTCCTGTGGTCTTGATAAAAACAGCTGTTCGGGGCAATCACCTTCATGTTCAGGGCAATCACCTTTTCGTGATTACTGCATGAAACGAAACTTCCTGCAATTGTCATGGCGGGCTCCCCATCTGTAAGCCCTCAGAGACTCATACAGTTTAGAATAGAAATAAACTTAGAGATTATATGACCCAATACCTTCATTTTAATGAGAAGGAGACTGAGATCTAGAAAGATTAGGTAAGAGTGTCCAGGTTCCAATCCCAAGCCTGCCTCTTAGCAAATTTCTTAACATTTCTACGCCTCAGTTCTCCCGTACGCAATATGGGAATAAAAATATCTACCTCATATTGTGGTGAGGATTAGGATAATGCCTGTACCTATTAAGCACAGAGTACTTAGTAAGTAATCAATAAATAATTGATAGTGTAGTCACTGTCATCTTTTACCAAGCACAGATAGAAGAGTTGGCATTAAAATCGGGCTGTAAATTACGACTCCCCAATATTGTGTCCACTGTGGGACATGGTCAGTTTCTGTGAGAGGAGTTCTGCTCTCTTTGAGGCGCCAAAGGCATTACAAGAAAATTCTTATTTTTCACATGCAAATGCATAATAGAAACTGGATTCAGAGAAGCCCCGAGGCAAGGGGTGTCTAAGAATGCCGTATCAGGGAGACATCCACCATTGCCCTGAAGAATGGGACAATCAGTTGATCTGGAATCTTTATTAGTCCTGGAGTTGCAGAGAGATGAGCAATGGGGGGTGGGGAGCAAATGGAAACTTCCAGGATAGAATCAAAGAATGTATGTTGTCCCTCTCATTACTAGTGACTGATTTCCCAGTGTCATTTATGTGAAAAGGGAAGGGGAGGGAGTAAAACAAGAAATAAAATCAGAAAGTCTGATATTTGAGAGTTATTGCAGACAAAGAAAAATACATTTACACAGGGTTTAGAAGGACGGAAGAGGTGAAGAGGCAGAACACAGGATTTTTAAGGCAGTGAAAATACTCTATATGATACTATAATTATAAAGGGGCGCCTGGGTGGCTCAGTCAGTTAAGCATCTGACTTCGACTCAGGTCATGATCTCGCGGTTCATGAGTTCGAGCCCTGCATCCAGCTCTGTGCTGACAGCTCAGAGCCTGGAGCCTGCTTCAGTTTCTGTGTCTCCCCCTCTCTCTCTCTGTTCTTCCCCCTCTCATACTCTGTCTCTCTTTCTCTCAAAAATAAATAAATATTTTTTAAAAATTTTTAAACGTTATAATTGTAGATATATGTCATTATACATTTGTCCAAACCACAGAATATATAACACCAAGAATGAACCCTAAGGGGAACTACGGACTCTGGATAACGATGTGTCAATGTAGGCTCATCAGTTGTGACAAATGCACACTCTAGTTGGGGGGTAGGGTGGTTGTTGATAATGGGAGGGGCTAAGCATGTGTGAGAGGAGGGGTATATGGGAAATCCCAATACTTACACTGTTTGCTCAATATTACTGTTAACCTCCATCTGCTTTGAAAAAATTAAATGTATTTAGATAAATAAATAAACTTCACACGTCTAACTATAGAATCGGCTGATTCTTTCCCAAGGTGGAATGTCCCTGGAATAACACATTTAGCAAGATACAGTTATTTCACTTGAGGGGAGACAGAGCAGCCAGATCCATTACTAAGGAGATTCTCATCAGAAAAACCAGTATGGCATTCCAGAAATACTCTGCCACCGAAGCATGTGGAATGGAGTCACAGAATGGTAGAACATAAAAACCTGTAGAAGAAGGTCAGTCTAAATCCCCTTTGTCTTTCCTAGAGCCTAACCACGGGCCTGGAACAGAGTAGGTTCTCAAAGCTTGAGAAAGAACAGGAAGAAACTGAGCCAGAACATTACGAGATTAATACAGATAAGACTCCATTTGCCCCCAGTGGCATTGAAGTTCCATATGACTACATGGTCCAAGAGAAAGAAATCAGATTCTGGAACCTGGTAACCACATCCCTCTTTGATGAGTGCTCATCACCTCCACGGGCCCCCAGAGCACAGTGTCTTGTTTTCATAATGTGGGCACAGTAGCCTTTACCCAGATCCTGGGACTGTAAGAAAAAGCAGATAAAGCTCAAATTTTCCAGCTTTCCTCTAATCAGGAAGAGGCTTGATCTGGAGCAGAGTATCACCAGAGCCCGAGCCCCCAGGGAACAATGGCATGCTGTAATCCCACTAAAGGCCATAAATTCAGGGAGTCCTAAAGGCAAAATCTTAACTGGAGTTGGTGGGAAAGCCCCAGACTCCTACCACAGTATTCGAAAGAGGACTTTACTTCCCGTTTTCCTCTTGTTCATACTTTCCATTTCTTGTCCATGGAATTCCCAAACAGGCTGTTGGTCATACTCCCAGTTATAATCAGGAATGCCTTCCCAACTGTACTCCTCACCGGGTGGAATCTGAGGTGGTTCTTCTGACTGCTTCCCTTTGCCTTTTCCCTGTGGGTTCTTTTCTGGATTCTTCTCTACACGGTTCAAATGAATCTTCAGTAAATTCCCAGCTGAGGTCCTGTCCCTAAATGTCACCGAATTCTCCACTGATGTGCCTCAGTCTGTGCACTTCGCTCCATGCAGAAGACGCCAAATAAAAGGCAGTTGAGCAAATACAAACGTTGAGCATCTCAGCGTCAAACTCTGCGATGAGTCTCTCCCATTTCCTTCATGTTGACAGGGGAGGAGATAGCACATCTGTGGTTCTCAGTCATCTCTACAAGGATGGAAATACTCTCTATCTCCGTTGCCCAGTTCCATAGCCACTAGTCGCAGGTGGCTACTGAGCACTTGAATTTTTGACCTAACTTAATGTTCATCATTTTAATTTATAGGGTTAGTGGCTATGGTGTTGGACAGTCCAGCCTTGCTTGAGTGAGAGATTTCTGTAATTTTTCTCGGTTATGATACAGATACCTTTTCCCTACTCCTTGCCCAATCTGGTTTCCCTCATCTGATTCCCTTGGAATGAGAATTTTCTCGGGGGGAAAAAAAAAATAGAAAAAATTGAGAAATAACTGAGGTGTTTGGGAATTCACTAACACAAACAATAAAACTGTTCTTATGATCTTGTTCTATACACAGGCCAAACTCAATGCCATTATCCTATTATTATTATTATTATTATTATTCAGGGCCCCAAATAGCTTGGGTTTGCTGTCACTTAGAAAGCAAACAGATCCTCATAGTCTTTCCTACTGCTACTTGAATGACAGGTTTAATGGGAATATTTTCTGAGTCACCCCATGTTCTTTCAAGACTTTTTCTTTGTAACTTACCAACATGGCAGGCTTTGTGTAACCAGAATCTATGTCTAGTACATCACAGATACTCAAAACAACATTTCTTATGTGAAAGAAATGATTAACAAAGTGGGAAACAGACCATAGCTCAGCCAGACCCAGGCTAAGTGAGATTCAGGAAGACGTCCTTAAGGACTGGATGAGTGGGAAAGCCAGCAACCAGGAAATTAGGTTGTCTCTGGGGTTAATTCAAACACCTTGGAAAAATCAAAGCATCACTAAAATGTTGAAGGGTGACAAGCTGACGATGGCCAGCGGGAACAGAAAGAAGGTGGAGTTTGCAGGACCCAGAGAGCAATCCCTGGACTCCCTTGGGGCAGAGGAAGCAGGCATCAAATGGGCCAAGGTTACCCTCCTCATGGCGGGCGGTCTTCAGTCTCTGGTGGGAAATGTACTGGGAACAAAGCAGAAAAGTACATAAAGGTCAGTTGTGCCAAGGTCAAGCAAACCTCAGGCCCAGGCCCTTCCCCCACTTTACAGTCTCATTACACTAGAGAGAATTGTTTGATTCACTAAAATTCACTAGGACATGTCACCAGGGGCTGAATGAGTGGGACTCATTGCCTATAAGGGACCAAATCAAAGATTTCAGAGCAAGTCAAGAATAAAAAAAAAAAAAAAAAAAAAAAAGGAGGGGGATAAAATAAGGATGATTATAAATTGGGAGTAACTTAGAATCACATTATATGCAGCTGTCACCTTCAAATAAAAATGCATTGAGTTCCTGCTGGCTGGGAATTAAGCAGAGATGGCCAGTAGAGTAACTGAGTGGAAGGATTTGCAAGAAAAGGCAAGTACAAATCATCAGAGACCAATCCAAATCATTACGACCATGTCCTCTTCTTTGAAATGATCAAAATAAATAAAACAAAAAGAATAATAAAACTTGAAAGAACAAAACGCCCGTAGGTACAGAAAAATATGAAAAATACCCTGCAGCTGCAAATATACTCTGGAAATACCTGAGTGCTGGCAAAATCCAATTAGCCATTTAGGTCCTGCTTTGGTTTTAAAATTAGTTTTCCTCAGGGAGCCTAGGTGGATCAGTCGGTTATGCGACCCACCCTTAATTTCGGCTCAGGTCACGGTCTCAGGGTTCATGAGTTCGAGCCGCCTCACCTCTGGCTCTGTGCTGACAGTACAGAGCCTACTTGGGGTTCTCTACAGGGATTCTCCCTGCCCCTCCCCCATTCTCTCTCTCTCTCTCTCTCTCTCAATAAATGAACATTGTTTAAAAAAAGAAAATTAAAAATAAATAAATAAATAAATGAAAATGATTCCTCCAGTTTCCAATATTCCTCCAGTTTCCAATACTCCTCCAGTTTCCATATTTCCATATTCCTCCAATTTCCTCCATTGACGAAACAGAGTTAGGGGATGGAGATGGGAGGAAGACGGGCATTGCCAGTTCAAGTCACCAGAAGGAAAGGAAGAATATGATAAACAAGGTCTCAGTTGCAAGATAAGAGGATGAAAACAAGTAGCAAGCTTGAAGAAACTCTGAAAAGTTTCAAGACAAAGGAAGCCTTTGGGTCAGTGTGCAACCCAGAAAGGATGAGGAAGCTAAGGCACAGAGAGGCTAAGTAACTTGTCCAAGGACACAGAGCTAGTTAATGGCAATTTCAAGGACTAGAGAAAAATGCACAATAGCTTCAACGGACGACTTCATCAAAAGCTGATTCAAGCTTATAGACCAGACCTGAGGCCAGCACCATCCCTCCCAAAATGTTTCTTTACCACAAATTCTTCTAACCAGTACCAAGAGGACTTAAGGAGCTTCCAAGAAAGAACGAGTGAAAGAAAACCACATAAACAAGTATATGACCCTGGTGATGGAAGGCAAGGCAGTGCCCTTAATGGTTCTTCATTCCGTGTCTATAAATGTTGAGGAACGGGGAGGAGCTGGGGCAATGAAATGAAATAGAAGAAAAATGAGGATCACCAGCTTGGTCAGGGTCCTGGACCAGAAGCCTTCAGGCCCACAAGGCTAAGGCTAAATGCTGCGGTCTTATTCACTGAAAGGGAACAAGATCACGCATGTATGGAATTTTTTTTTAAAAGAAGTTGGGGAATGAGAGAAAGACTCCATCCAGCATAAGGAAATTTCAGAATCAAGTGAGGAGTCAATGTTTCTCTGAAAAAGAAACCATACCTTAAAATCGGTGTCACTTGGGATACCTGGGTGGCTCAGTCGGTTGAGCATCTGACTTCAGCTCAGGTCATGATCTCACGGTTTGTGGGTTTGAGCCCCACATCAGGCTCTGTGCTGACAGCTCAGAGCCTGGAGCCTGCTTTGGATTTTGTGTGTCTCTCTCTCTGCCTCTCCCCCACTCATGCTTCTGTCTCTCTCTCTCTCAAAAATAAATAAAAACATAGGAAAAAAATGGGTGCCACCCACTTAAATAGCAAGAGCCTCCACAGGCCCAGAGCCTGCAATAGAAAGCAGAGGAGGGACACCTCAACAGCTCATTTGGTTAAGCGTCCAACTCTTGATTTCAGCTCAGAACGTGATCACAGGGTCGTGGGTTCGAATCCCCTGTCAGGCTCTGTGCTGACAATGCAGAGCCTGCTTGAGATTCTCTCTCTGCCTCTCTCTCTCTCTCTCTCTCTCTCTCTCTGCCTCTCCCCTGCTCATGCTCTCTCTCTGTCACTCTTTCAAAATAAATAAATAAACATTTTAAAAAATTTTTTAAATCTTTATTTTTGAGAGAGAGGGATGCTGAGCGTGAGCAGGAGAGGGGCAGAGAGAGAGAGAGACAGAATCCGAAGCAGGCTCCAGGCTCTGAGCTGTCAGCCCGGAGCCCGACGCGGGCTCAAACTCACGAGCCATGAGATCGTGACCTGAGCCGAAGTCAGGTTTAACCAACTGAGTCACCCAGGTGCCCCCATCAATGAACATTTTCTAAAAATTTTCAAAAAGAAAAAAACTACAGGAGACCAGCCCCGCCCCCACAGATCCACTTGTTTGCTGCCCATGCCCTGTGTCTCCTGGGAAAAACCAGGGCCTCATCATAGTTTCCGGTGCCTGAGTCCCACCAGACAGTTCCTCCACCCCTGTGCCTCCGCTCAGATGGCTCAGTCACCTCCTTAAGGCCCCCAGAGACCTGCAAGCCTCACGTTAGCCCTGCTGCAGGGCTGCTCCACCCGCTAATGGAATCAAGGCAGCCATAGTGACCCCGGCCTCCCTTCCCACAACTTCAACCCTCCCCTCGGAGTCCATTTCTCATCGTCAGCCCGAGCTGAAGCACTCCCCAGCAGAGTTCCCAAGCCTCGCCCCAGTGTAACCTGAGCGCACACTGCTTGCCCCTGCCTGGTGGGCACAGAGCCCCCCAGCCGAGGCAGGCTGCCTCGAGGGCAGCAACAGCTCAGTTCTCTGGGCCTGGGTCCCACCGCTTCAGCTCCCACCCCGCCCCACCCCCTTGCCTCGGTCCTACATGTCAGTCAAATCCCAAGAAGCCGCTTCCCACCGGTCAAATTCACCTTCTGTTCTTCCTAGAGAATTTGCGATTTTGCCTCATGAACCTGGCTCTCACCTTGTCATTTATTTTTTTTCATTATTGCTGACGCTTTTCTTGCTAAGACTAAATACATAGCCTTCGTCTGGGCAGGGGCACACTGTTAACTCCTGTTTGCATACCCAGGGCCATAAAGAATATACTGATGTTGATAATGAGAAGGAGGAGGAGGAGGAAGATTACATGCTCCTTACGTTTTCTGGCTACATTTCCACACCATCGGCCGAGTATATATTAAGTCAGGCACCGTCCTCAGCATCAGAGGGGTGTGAGTATCCTCCTTATCCTCAATGAGCTCCTGATCAAATGGGCAAGACAAACAGGCAACGCGACGGGTCTTGAAAGTAAAATGTCTAAGAAGAGGAGGAAAGCACCCCGAGCAAGTACAGGCCAAGATTTGAGATCACGTCTGTGATGGTCTTTCAACCGTTCGTTCATTCATTCAAGAAAAATCCCCGGGGTATCATATTCCAAGCCCTGCGGTAAGCATCGAGCGTATAACGATGCATAAGACATGATCATAATCGTTGCCATTAGGGAGTTTACAATCTGGAAAGGAAGGGAAGCCAGCAGGCAGCTAATTAATTGCAGCGGCAATTCTTTAAGGGGGGGCGTGAATGTGGGCTACTCTGTCTCATCTTAGAAGGATTCAAGGAAGCCATGAAGTCTGAAATCCAAAGGACACGTGTTGCCCTGTGAAGAGGGGGGATATGGTAGGGAGAATTTCCTGGTAGAAGAAAAAGAAGGAAATCCTTCTTTCTCAGCCCCTTTTCTAGAACTATATATCTACCTCATCTCTGCCATGTGGTTTAGGGATAAAAAAAGACTGAGCCTGGGTGGCTCAGTCGGTTAAGCGCCCGACTCCAGCTCAGGTCATGATCTCACGGTCTGTGAGTTCGAGCCCCACATCGGGCTCTGTGCTGACGGCTCAGAGCCTGGAGCCTGTTTCGGATTCTGTGTCTCCCTCTCTCTCTACCCCTCCCCTGCTCATGCTCTGTCTCTCTCTGCCTGAAAAATAGATAAAAACATTAAAAAAAATTTTTTTAATAAAAAAATGTTTTAAAAAGTAAAAATTACTTCCTATGTTAGATAGTACAAATGCAAAGAAGGAAGGTGAGGCGGGGAAGACAAACGGGGACTGTGTTTGTGGGGGAAGAGCCACAGAACCTAAGGGACACGTGGCTGGTTTTCCTGGACATTGGTGCTTCGATAGGGCTTAATAGTGAAAAATAAAGATCGTAATCGCAAAACGGCAACAAAATGCGTCAACTCACGACCATGTTCCATGTTGTTCCCTCCTTTTACATGGAGCAACTGGAATGTGCTGGAGGAAACCGCTCACAGTAAGCTTAGCTTATGGAAAACATAATTAGGGGATCAGATCTGCTGGAACAACAGCTAACATCTAGTGAGCACTTGCTCTGTGCCGATCACTGTTCCAGGGGCCAGGGATGTGTCTGTGTAATTTACGTAAAGTAAAACGGGTTTTGATCTACACAGCAGCTCTGCAGCAGGTATTACGACTCCCAGTTTATGGCCACAACGAACATGAAAAGTTCAACTACATGTTTGAGGTTGCGCAGTGGGTGAAAGGCTGAACCGGGAACACGATCCCAGGGTGCCTGACATTTAGGGGCCAATTTGGAATCTCTGGAACGTACCATACTGCCTCCGCTGCCAGAACAAAGGAAACCCATACATAATGAATCTCATAGTAAGAGGATGACTCAGAATCACACGAGATTAGAACTTGAAATGACCTCAGACATCTTGTCATCCTGAGAGATCCAGGATGGATGGCCTGAAGCCATTTTTCACATAGTGGTTGCGTTAGCTGTTGTTCATGGCTCTATATCCAGATCTGGGCCATCCAGTCCTCATCTGGACTTAAGAGCACAGAAAGACAAAATTCCTCATCAGGTGTGTCTGGGCTTTAGTGCTTAGGAAGCCAGATTTTTAGGGAATGCATACTCATGAAGATCCATAGATGCTACTGTTCTCATCTGGTGGATAGCTCCTCAATTTTTCTTGGCCCCACTCTTCCCAGTTACCTTAAACATAAAGAATAAACACCTTCTGCTGGGCGAGGGGCCCAGTTCAAATACATCTATGAATGAGCAGAATCAGGCAATCAGGTCTCCAGGAGAATCAGCCTGACAATGCCTAGCACCAAAGCTGTGCGTTCGCGTGTACTGAGCACCATCCACCCAGAGGAGTTCCGTGCTTCCGTTTGCTCACAGCACAGGCATTTGCTACGAATTGCTCTGTGCATTGCTGGGCTACGTACCACGGGGGTCACAAAGAAGGGTGAGCCAATCCTCCTGGATGAAGGAGGCAGGTACATGTCAACACAAAGGACTCAGATCCAAAACAACAGACAAAAGGAAGTAGATATTCATGCCGTTATTGACTGATGTTTTCCAGAAGCATTTCTGAGTAAGCATTTTGGGGGTAAAGCTAAAGAAGACAGATCAGTGAAGATGAAGGAGAGAGCTAAACGGGCTCACAAAGGGTGCAAAGGAGCAGACAGTCAGACAAGGTTGTGAAAGAGCCTTACCAAGCAAGTAATAAAAAAGCAGCAACAAAGGTAGGAGGAAATAGGACAGAACTGGAAGAAACCATGTTCCAGAAAGATGGGAAAAGACTCAGAACATAAGCGACAATGCTGAACTTATACCATTATTCAGAAAGGTCCTGGAATCCACTCTGTTTGATGGGATTTCACGTCATATTTGCACTGGCTCACAACCAGCTTTCACTGGTAACACACTCCTTGACTTGGGAAGACTTCACACCTCTTCTGGTCAAAACAGTAATAACTAAGCCACGCATACTAACAATCCCCTGTGGTTTGAATTGGTCCAACCCAACTTCACTCAGTAATGGTCATTCCTAAGGCTGGAGCCAGGTAAATATGACATGAAATACCATTCATAATTTTGTTTCCCCAAGAGATGTTTATTGAGCATTTGTTATGTGCAAAATTAAGATGAAAAAGTAGTTTCTCCTCTTATCCTCTCTCACCCTCATTTGAGAGGAAAAATGGTGGGGGCTGGGGGGGGGGCGGGGAATGGAAAGAAGGGAAGAGTAAAGGGCCCTGGGCCTTGATTTTATAATCTAGTTTAGGAGGCAGGTATGTAATGAAGCGGAGGGAAAAAATAAATAAAACAGAAGAAAACAATGCTATGACACTTCAGAAGAACATGTGAAAGAAATTCCTGGAAGAAACCAGGAATTGAGAAGCTTGCATTGGAAAAGGTAGCATTTGGCTTGTACTTTGAAGATGGGGAAATTGGAGATGCAGAATACATTCCGAGCCCGGAGCCCTGTTCCACCAGGCTACTGATGTCAACTGCTAAGCAAAGATAAGTAATATGCCTTTGGGTGGGAGGCAGTCTGTTGAAGTTCAGGCCCTTTGCTAATTCTTCCAAAGGGATCCATTCCATTAAAAGTATAAGGAGCCCTTATTCTTCCTAGATGCCACAAGACAGAAATTCTTGACATAATTGCCCCATTTATAGAGAAAGAAGTTATGTTCTGGTTCTTCTGTCCACCATGCTGAAATGAGATTTCGTCTTTCTCGAACCACTTCTGTCTCGCTCTGGATCCAACCCCACTCCTCACATGTCAGTCATGTAATGAGCATATTCAAGATCCAACCCCCAGTCCTCACTCATCAGTCATCTAATGAGCACATATGAGATGCCACACGGTATGCCAAACAATGACCGTAAGAAGATTAAAGTTCCATGAGCTCTCCCCTTCAAGATTTCAAAAACTCCTGAAAGAGAGAGGCACGCGAAGAAATACTGGCACATAATGTAACATGAGTGAGAATGCATGTCTGAATAAAATCCACGGAGACATAATGTAAAAATTGAGTAACCCTGGGCCTGGGGAAGGGAGATCTTGAGGAGATCACAGAGAAGCGATTTGCCAACAAGGGATGGGGTGAATGAAGAAGAGTGGCAGGGGGACATTTGAAGCAGGGAAAAAGTCAAATGGGTTCACAACAAAGTGATGAGTGTGGTGCTACAGAAGCATACATTTCAGGACTGAAACATTGTTGGAAAACAAGGGGATGGGGTTCGGGTCTTGAACATCACATAAAGGAGCTTGGGTTCCATCCTAGAATCCATCTGGAAAACAATGCTTGCTTCAGCTTCGTAGGGTAAATTGCTAAAAATGGGAATTTCTGGGTCTTACTCTGGAGAGTAGGATCTAGGAATCTACATGTGTAACAGCTTCCGCAGGTGACTCAAATAAACTTTGGTAACAATGGGTAGACTAAGGAAATCTTTAAAAACTTTTAAGCCTAGGAGAAAATAAACAAATTGACATTTAAAAAATATTACATATATACATACTCTGTGTGTGTGACAGAGAGAGAGACAGAGAGAGAGATCTAACCTTTGTACTAGGTCAAGACTATTGTCCACGTGTAGGTATCTCATTTTCCCCATTAAGAGAGAAAGACCATGCTTATCCCAACATACGTCATTAACTAATGACTCCTCCTCCGACCACACCCAGTCGTGCCTCAGTGTCTTCAAGCACAAGTGTCAGGGGTACTGAAGCAGGGGGAAAGACCCTTCCTAAGAGCTGGGCTCATTCTGAGATCCATACTGTCCCCCACCCCTTCAGCACCTCCTCCAGTGTTTCAAGGTTGAATGGCTGCTACTTAAAACTGATAATCATGGCAGTCCCCGTCTTCGATGACTTCCCACTGTCTCCAGGAATTAGACCAAATGCCAAGGTAAAGCATAAAACTCCATCCCCATCCAACCCCTACCTACTTTTCCTAATTCATTTCTTACCAGTTCCACCTGTACACTTGAGGGAACAACCACATGGGAGCACTTACTATTCCTAAGTAGATGACATCCATTCCCATCTCTGGGCCTTCGGACATGTTGGATTTTGTGTGCAAGAGTCAGCTGCCTGACTCCACTCGATTCTCTGCCTGGGAAACTCCTACTCGTGCTTCAGGACCCAGCCTCGATGCCATCCCCTCTGTGAAGTCTTCCTTGATTCCCTCTGAGAAGAATACTGCAGGTACGCCACATTATTCGCTTCTTGTCTGGCCACCTCATCTCCATATGGCCTTCTTCTCTGTGTGTGTCTCTTAAAGGGACACTTGTCACTGGATTTAGGGTTTATCCTCATCTCAGATGATCTCACTTCAAGATCCTTCATTTCATTGCATTGCATTACATCTACAAAGACCCTTTTATTAAATAAGAAGGGCACATTCGTCGAATTCACAGGTTCTGGAGATTAGGATGCAGGCATTTCTTTTGGGGGACCACCATTCAGCCCTCTACAAAGATTTTCTCGCTAATAAACTACACGTCTGTAGTATTTTCATTACGTCACAAACTCTAATAAAATATTTTTGATGATCTGGAGTCGTTTAGGAAGTGCCTAGGCCATAATCTCACTAAATAGCATTTTTATAGATGGAATCAGATGCCATAGCAGGAAAATTTGGTAATTGATAATTCATTCACACTTGCCTTGGATTTTAATGTAAACTCTTGACATAAAGAAACTAGTAAGAGAGAAGCCGATACTGCAGCTGTCTCCAAAAATCTTTGGTTGCAATCACCTGGTCTCCTCGTCTGATAGATTATGTTGTCTTCTTTGGTGAATTTGAACAGTGTAATAGTTGGACATCTGGATTTCCTAGAATTAAAATGAGATGTGCCTTGTAATTACCAAAGCAGAGAACGACGACAACAACAAGTTAGTACTCGGAGCGTTATTTTTACTTCTAAAACAAAATTACATGAAAGCACACATATTGAAAACTGTACTACTTAATAACTTACATTTAATAACTTTCTACAGTTTAAATTGGGGTTTCTCAACATTATAGGAGCTCCTGTGGCCATAGGATGTAGCATTCCTGGCCTCCACTGACAATATGCCAATAACATTTCGCCAAGTTGTGACAACCAAAAATGTTGCCAGACATTGACAAAATTGAGAACCTGATTGAGAACCATGAGTTTTAATGGAAAACCCCATATTTTAAAATTTAAAATTAAAAAATTTAAAAATCAACAATTTCTATGTTGATTGGTGTAGGAGGAAAAGTGATCCTGATAGCTGTGGTATTACACATTTACTCATAGAAAACTAAAAAAGTTTTGTGAGAAGCTAAAATAGAAGGCAATTATGTGTTTCAAGCTTGTTGTTTATTTTTTCTGAATATATTTCCCCATATTAAAAGAATGGTAATACCCCTTAGAATTACAGTGAGATCAAGTAAAACTTAAAAATATAATACATATCAGAATCTAAGCACATAGCAGGTGCACAAAAAATTTGTGTTTTTTCATGTTTTCTTGTGAAGTGAAACAATTCAACAGCTAAGACTATGTGAAATAAAGGGTTTTGTATGTAGTCTAGAAAAAATTGTGTTTTTTCATTCTTAACAGACTTATGGAAGCGTTCTCTGTTTTGGTTTCTTTTGTTGTGTTATGTCTCATCTGTGTATTTGGGCATGACTTCAGTTTTGTAGGATTATATTAAGACCACGTAAAGTGAGAGTCTTGTCTAAGCCAAACTGGAATCTACATTTAGCTGTTTGTGGAACTCTTGCTTTTAATTTTAAGGGATACCTGAAGAGAGAAAAAAAGGGAGAGAAGTAGAGAGCAATAGAGGGAGGAGAGAATATCTATTTCCTGCTGCCACCCTGACACCAGTTTTTAGAGGAGTTAAAAAAAAAAAGAAGCTAGAGAGATCATGTTCAGAAAAGGCTGTGAAAGGCTCAGAGCATAAGCAATGCTAAACCAACTCCATAGATTATATTTTTCAAAAAGTTCTCACAATCCACTCCATCGGTGGAGGGCTTTCTCCGCATGCAACATTACGAAGAGTGTCGATTTCCCAGTGGAACACTACTAGCCTTCAGTGGTCACCCACTCCTGGGTGCAGTCAACTTTCATGTCTCTTCCACCCCAAATATTAATAACTAAAACATTAATAATAATTGTGTAAGGAAGAGGCACCCAGTTTGGTTCAGTAACAAGGTCATACTGTAATGGAACTTTTACATCTTTAGACGAAATCAGTCTTCAAACCCCAGATTTACATGTCCAACCACCTAACAGATTTTCTACGAGGACTTCAAATCAAATAAGTTCAAAACAGAGCTCATCTTCTCTCCCCAAAACCTGTTCCCCTCCTGTGCCTTCTAGCTCAGTGAATATTACTGATCTCTGCTATTCTCTATTGCTCATCTCTACTCAGACCCTAAAACCTGTCAAGTGTTACCTTGTCTCCTTGTCTTCCCTTAAACCCACAGATCTAAAAAACTAAATCCTGTTGATTCCATTTCTTAAAAGTAGCTTTTAAATCGGCGCCTTCTTTCCATCCCCTGGTTTACTAACAAAAACCTCCTAACTAGCATAGCCTTCAATCTTGCCCCTCCAATTTAATGAACATAGTACAGAGGGAGCCTTCCCCACCCCCCACCCCCCCCCCCCACCCCCCCACCCCCACCCCCCCCACCCCCCCCCCGCCACAAAGAGCAAATCTTTTTGCCTCTCCATCCCACATAAAACCTTTTACTAGATCCTACATTGCCTTCTGGATAAAGTCCGCAGTTTTAAAATAAAGGCCGTGGTTACTCCCCCAAGTTCATTTCTTGCCACTCTCTCTCTCCATCCCTCCAGCACCGTGAGCCCTGCAACTAAACACGCGGTCTAAACTGCAGGGACATGCACTGCTTGCAGGCCTCCAAACACCATGTTCCCTACTTCTGCTCGTCCCCATTCCCAACCTTTGGCCACCTTATGGGAACTGCTCTGTTGGTTCCTCTAGGGGAGATTTCCTTGGTCTGCCAGGAGAGGGTCACATGTCCTCCCAATGGGCTTTCATTTCCCGTTTACGTACATTCTCATGACACTGAGCTTCCTGTTTCACTCCTTCATTCCCAGCTCCTAGCCCACAGCATGCTGTTAACATTTCTTAAATGACTGAAGTACCCCCAGCAAATGAGAATAAAATTCCACTGACCTGACTGTGATCCTTATGTTTATCTCACCATCTCTCATATTACACAGTTATTTATTTGTTGAGTAAATAGGTGTCTATTTCTTCCGACACACACAGGTCTTACGGCCGATACCCAAGCCAGCTGCCTTTCTTGTCTCTGCTCAATATAGAAAACTTTCTCTTCGCTCCAGGCCCCAGCTTTTTGGTTTTGGTTTTGTTTTACCTATTAAGTTATTTTATTTTATAATTTTTTTAATGTTTATTTATTTTTGAGAGAGAGACAAGGTATGAGCAGGAGAGGGGCAGAGAGAGGGGGAGACACAGAATCCGAAGCAGGCTCCAGGCTCTGAGCTGTCAGCACAGAGCCTGACGCGGGGCTCGAACCCACGAACCGCAAGATCGTGACCTGAGCCTAAGTCAGACACTACTGAGCCACCCAGGCACCCCTCTATTAAGTTATTTTAAAGAGTCACCAAAAAATGTAGTTTGCATTTAAAATGTCCCTTTAAAATATTTGAACAGTATTTTAAAGATACCATTGATGTAATCTGATTTTTCCCCCACATATTTCTTTTTTGGAAAAATTGTGGTTAAAAAACAAAAATACACAACATTAGATTTACTATCCTAACCATTTATTATTGTTTCTTAAGGAATGTTTAATAAGGTAGATAATATATGCTTATCTAACATGCATTTCTGTATCACTGAAGCTAAAGCAAAAATCCTATTCGTTGGGTAAAAATGGCCTGTTTTATGTAGGTACACTTCAATGCAATTAGTAAAAAAAAAAAAAGAAAGAAAGCCAGAATACACTTGCTCCTTCGTATTCTGATGACACACAGCACGTAAAGATGTGTCTTCTACTCTTTTTTCCATATCAGGATGCCGTGCCCCATCATGCACAACAAGACCTCTGATTAGGCTTGTATCAGTCTCTGATTCCTGTTGCATTCCCATGATGTTGACCATGAAGAGGTTCACAGGTTCATTTTATTTTTTAATGGCCAAAGTGGAGCCCAGTTGTCAAGACGTCAGCAAGTTCAGCATGAGCACCACGTAGAGGTGTTCTGGCCACATCTATCAGTGTTTTCCTGTTCTCTTTGCTTATGTTGATTTGTTCCAAAGACAGATGTGCCTTTTCCTTTGAAGCTTCAGATCCCTATATTATTATTATTATTATTATTGGGGTGAAGACCCTAATAATAAACACACAGTTATGAAACCACCCCCATACAGGAGTTCTTCGATTAGATGCAACTATCGTTTGTGTTAAAGATAGTATTTGAAGGGGTATTCTGTATCCTGCATACCCTTTAATACAATTAAGTTAATAAAACGTGCTGACTTTCTGAATACGCTTAAAGGGATAAATAGTCCTTTCAGTGCAGAGGAAAAGAACAGACCTTGCTCTAGCAAAGGGCCAAAACCAAGGGAATATTAGGGCCCCCTAACCGTCTTAAGTGTAGAGTTCAGTAGTGTTAAGTATATTCACACTGCTGTGCTATAAATCCCTAGAACATTGCCATCCTGCAACCCTGAAACCATATACCCGTTAAACATTTATCTCCCTCCTCCCCCAGCCCTTGGCAACCACCTTTCTTTTTTGTTTCTGTCCTTTGGACTACTTTAGATACTTCGTATGAGTGGCATCATTGCAACATTTATCCTTTTGTCTCTGGCTTATTTCAGTTAGCATAACGTCCTCAAGGTTCATCCATGTTGTAGCCTGCGGGAGGACTGCCTTCCTTTCTTAAGGCTGAATAATATCCACCGAATGTGTCCACCATATTTTCTTTATCCATTCATTCTTCAAGACGTCTTGGCTTTGTGAAGAATGCTGTAATCCACATGGGTGTACACATATCTTTTGGGATCCAACTTTGAATTCTTTGGATATTGAAAAGTTCAGGACATGGCTGTTTTCCAACTTTGTGTATTTTTTTGAGCTTATTCCTCCAACGTCGCATTCTGTGTGTGAGATACAACCAAACTGTTTCCTGGAGCTTCAGATGATTCAATTTCATTGCTATATGATACTTCCTTTTATGATTTTACCCAAATGTACTCATCTATTTTAGTACGATGGGCGTATGAATTATTTCTGGTTTGGGCCTAGGACAAACAATTCTGCTACGTGCTTTTTTAGTCAACCATCTTGGTGAGCATGTGCTAGAGTTTCTCTAAGATTTATACCCCAGAGTAGCATTGCCAGGCCATAGGTGTGTATATACTCAAGTATACTAAACACTTAAAATTTCTTTTCCAAGGGGATTATACCAGTATAAATTCTTGCCACAAGCATATGAGAGTTTTCAATGCTACACATCCTGACCGATATTGGGTGTAACCCATGTTAAATTTTTACTAACTCAGAGGGTGTATGATGGTAACTTATTTTGCAATTGCCATTTTTACCTAGGAATCTCACAAGCCAAGAGAGGCCATTAGTCACTTACATTTTTCAAGGTTCATATGATATAAAAAAAAAATGCGAAAACACAAATGTAATATACTCTTATTGTGCTATTTACAAGATAATGACAATTTAAAAAAATAACCTGTGGTACATCATGAAAGGAATGAAATGCAAGTTTATTTTTTTTCAATATATGAAGTTTATTGTCAAATTGGTTTCCATACAACACCCAGTGCTCATCCCAAAAGGTGCCCTCCTCAATACCCATCCCCCACCCTCCCCTTCCTTCCACCCCCCATCAACCCTCAGTTTGTTCTCAGTTTTTAAGAATCTCTTATGCTTTGGCTCTCTTCCACTCTAACCTCTTTTTTTTTTCTTCCCCTCCCCCATGGGATTCTGTTAAGTTTCTCAGGATCCACATAAGAGTGAAACCATATGGTATGTCTTTCTCTGTATGGCTTATGAAATGCAAGTTTAAAGTCTTATGATGAACATCTTCAATCCCATTCATGTATACTTACAAATGTATGTGTAAATCTCATTGACAGGTAAACATAAAGTCTCCGATAACATGAAAAAGTTCTCCTGAAGGACCTTTTCAAATCCAAGTCCAGAGCAAAATGGTCATGTGACTCCCTCCACCTACCCCCCCTGAACTCAGCCTCCAAGACTCCACTTTCACTCTCGAGAAAACCGTCCTTAATGTCTGCCGGACCTACTGGTTTTACCCGAATTTGTTCAGGAAATACTTTAAAATGAACATTGGGGGAAAACCTCAAAAACAATTCACAAAAGGATAGTCTAGTGGGGGCATCAAGAAAAGATGAAGATACCTCCTGCCTTGACTTGTGAGAATATCTGTTTATCCAACAAGCATTGGCTGAGCACTTTCAAAATCAAGGAAGTGCGCTGAGCACTTTCGAGGAAACAAAGAAGAGTAAAACCAGGTGCCCGCCATCGCTGAAGCTCATATGCCAGTTGGGGAGCTAAGGGAAACAGAGGCAGTAAAGGGATTGAAAGAGATGGCCCTTGAGATAGAACGGAAATATGAAGAGCTGTTCACCTGGTGGTCAACAAGTATGCTTCCACTAGAATTAATAGCGTGTGTAGATGGCCAGGACGCTGGGAAAGCTCAGGGCCAGTTGGGAGAACACTTAGAAGTGCTCTGTGGACAGTCTGAAGGTCAGCCTTGGCGATAGCGATAAGGGCAATTAGTAAAATGTAAAACTGGGGCCAGATTCTCCGTGCATTGTCATGACAAATACAAACCATTAATAATAGACTATCAGCAATTTAAAAGAGAGTAGTGACATGGACCTTATTTGCATGTCCCAAAGATAATCCTTGTGGGAGTGGAAAGGATCATAGAGGAGACGACCCTCTAGTCTAGATATTAAAATAAGGACCTTCACGGAGGAACTTGGCAGGGGGCAGGGGAGGGCAGCCATTTTGTGGGCTGACCCCATCCCTGTAAGACCCAGATCTTTTCCAGTATACCACCTGCTCCTTTCCTGAGTCGCTTGACCAGTAACTGGCTGCTCTGGAACCACCAGTTAAATGGGTCTCGGAACAATCCTGTTTCCTGAGGCAGCCAGTGGGTCCTTGGGACAACCCTGGGCTATAGCCACCTGCCTAGGCCTGTTCCACAGAATGTGAGAACTGTATCGCTGAAAGGCATCCTAGACTCCAACCCGGTGCCTACATGAGGACATTTAGGTCCAGAGAAGTTAAGTAAGCCACCCAAGGCCAAACAACTAATCACTGGCTGAGTCAGTACTCCAACTGGCCCCAGGATTCTGAGGTGGCAAGTTTCCTACACAACAAAATCAGGACAGAACCAAAACTCGGTCCTGTTGTATTGTTTCTCTATGACTGAGAGTGACACCCAAATTTATTAGCAGTAGCGTTTACAAAATCATTTACACATTATCGCTGGCTTATGTTTTCAAAGCTTTCACAAAGGCCTAGCCACAGGACAGGCTCTGAAACCCACCAACTAAATACAGTTACTCTCTCCAGGCACCCTAATACCCCGGGCAGTTTGGTTAGGGCTCTCTTTTGTTTTTTTTCTGTCTACCATGACAGGAGGTCCAAGAATCTGGGGACAAGCCTTGGTGTAAGCACAACGCCAATCATGGCTGTGGAAACAAGCTCATTAAGTAACGATGCAAAAGAGAAAAACAGTGCATTGGTGGTTTTCAGAGAGGCTGAAATGACGTGATGCATTAATTAGTTCATTAATACCCATTTTTGCATGCACAGTAACACGTGAGTGCTGTGCGGTGTGTTTAAAACAAATGACGGAAAGTGCCAAGGTTGGTTTATAGAACTTTTAGCACAAACTCCATGTCTCTTGATCCCTAAGTCAGCCTGTGTATGTGAGATAACACCCTCCCCATTTTAGGACGAGAAAACTGAGGCTCAGAGCGGTTAAGTGAATAGTCTCACATCACACGGCCAGGAAATAGCAGAGCTGTGATTTTCATCTATGTCTTACAATCTCAAATACCATATTCTTTCCATTACATCCGTTCGGTATAGTAGCAGAAATCTCTAAGGCAAAGGGGGCTCACATCCCAACAAAAGGTAATAATGTCACATGTAAGGGAGTACAATGTAAATAATACATGCAGATTTTAAATAGTTTTTGAAGAAAAAACTCTTACTGTGCACGGGGATTAAGCACTGTATCTAGAATGTGCAAGCCCGACGGCTCCATATATCATGATACACCCTACATTCATTGCGTCTCAGGTCTGCCCTAGGAAGGGGGTGGGGGTTGAAAAAAAAAAAAAAGACTTAACTGAATTCAGCAAATATATTTCCCCAAACACCCCCCAAACCCACTGATCTTCTTAAGGCAGATCTAAGACAACACTGAAGAATTCCCTAATTAGGCAGGCTGGAATCCAAAACTTTCTTCTGCTTTGTAGTTTTGACACTAACTAAACATCAGCTACAAGCAGAAGAAAAACACAACTGTTCCTTAAATTTTAAACCTTCAGTCTGCATTCATTCTTTTGAAGAGACTGAGGTAATTCTTCAGTTAATTAACTAATTAATTAATCAATCTGAGCAATGTTCCTCAGGTTTCACTGGGCAGGAAAATCACCTTGACAAGTGTTGGAGTACAGATTCCAATGCTCTAGGCTTGGGGTGGGATCTGCCTCTGAAATTGTACATTTCAAGTTAGCAAAGGCCTAGAATACACTTGTACGCTCAGGTCTATACATGTTGCCAAGAGACTGTTCAGAGGGCAAATTGAGTTGAGTGCTCTTGCCCTAGGGGAGATCACTGCCTAGATTTAGTTCTAGCAGCGTCTCAAAGGCAGAGGGCAAAGTCAAGATTTTTATGACCTCTCGGGGTTTGGTATGAGGTGGGTCTTTCAATATGCGATTTAATTAGGATTTGGTAAACATTACAATATAATCATAATTCAGGATTGGTGGACAGCAAGGGTGTCAAAGAGGGTGTCAAAGGGAGTAAACAGCTGTTTGATGCCACGAACTGGAAAGTTCGACTGTCTCATTTTGCAAGTTGTTTCTGCCCGGGCAAGAGTTCCAGGGATAGCAAAGACTTGTTGGCGAAAGCAGTGAGTAGTAAAGTCGTACTGATACTAATCTGCGCGGGTGTAGACCGTTTGGGTGTTTAATACCGATGTGCACGCTCATGTATTATGACAAATCAGGAATCCACGGCTTCCTAGAAGGAGCCAGGGAGGAAGAAAAGGAGGCAGGGAGGACTTAATGAGTGACAAAGGCTTTCGTGTCGGAGAGCGCCACCTGCTGGCTTCTGTGGGTTAAAAAACAAAAAAACAAAACCCAAAACTACAAACAGAAAGACTCGGGTGCCACCTACCGACTTATTTTTGAACTTTTCAAATGGTTTCCAGAAAGATGATTCACTTTCTTTTAAAATATGTATGTTATGCACCAATCATATAAGAGATGCTAGAAACAGAACAATCGATGACACAAGATGGGAAGGCAAGTCATGGAGACAAGTGAGCACAGAGGGGAGACCAGGTGAGGGATAGAGGCATAGGTAAGAGGGGTGAAGTGTGCAGCCCAAAGGACAGACTTGCAATCAAGTGACCAGGGGTGACTGGGCCCCAGGGAGTTGGGAAAGCTTTGTGGAGGGGAGGAACCCCAACGTGTCTCTTGAATGAGAACTGACAAGCAGGTGGGAGAAGGAAGGGCTGGGAGGTGGACCTTGTGCCTGCCCAGTGATTTAGTATGGCCAAATCATGACGTACGGGGCCTAGAGACAGGCACAAAGAGAGAAAACTGGGGAGCGGTGTTGGGGCCACATCCTGCAAGGCTTCACATGCCACACTGAGGAGGTTACCCTGACCGAACGAGCTCTGCCCAAAGGATCGCCAAACAATCCCTAATGGATATCAAGCTGGGGAAATGCAGAATGAGACCTCTGCTTACAAATACCACACAGGCAGCAGGGCCCTGTCTCTGGAAGAAGGTGAAATTGGAAATCGGCGCCTCAATTTGGAATTCCGCGGTTGCAAATCGCATAAACCTGTGCCACCTGTGAGTGGCAATAAAAAGAGGGAATCTATCAGAAGGATATCAGGAGCACACCAAAATTATCAAGAGGCTGGAAGAACAGGCTTGCAGAGGGGCAGGGGCAGAGGCACAGCAACGGTCTCAGAGGCGGAACAGTTTGACCAAGGGGACTGTGCTGTGGCAGGACGCCGTTGCCACTGCTGTGTTGAACTGGGCCTGACCACCCAGTGCGAGTGCGGGATCTGTCAGCCCTCCGCCGTCTGCCGGCGCCAGGGATACTAGGTAGCTACGGGGGACTAACTGGTCCCTGACTTCATAAACACTATGAAGTTAGGGTGCATGTTTGGCTGCAGTAACAAAGATCAGAGTTCACACAACTCAAAAAAGGCTGATGTTATTGTTCCCTTGTGTTAAGCCCCAAACTAGTTTGACGGCATTCCTCCAGGAAGCCACTTTGGGCCCAACCTCCCTCCGTATTTTGACTCCACGATCCGACTTCCCAGTTTCTTTCTTTTCTTTCTTTCTTTCTTTCTTCTTTCTTTCTTTCTTTCTTTCTTTTTAATTTTTTTAAATGTTTGTTTATTATTTTTAAGAGTGAGAGAGAGAGACAGAGCATGAGCAGGGGAGGGGCAGAGAGAGAGAGAGAGAGGACGACACAGAATCTGAAGCAGGCTCCAGGCTCTGAGCTGTCAGCACCAGAGCCCAACGTGGGGCCCGAACTCACAAACTGTGAAATCGTGACCCGAGGCTGAAGTCGAGGCCTAACCCATTGAGGCCCCCAGGTGCCCCCGCCCGCCTGCTTTCTGTTTGTGGTCCAAAAGAGCTGCCCAAGTTCCCACCATCACTTTTCCATTCCAGCCACAGGAAGAAGGAAAATGAAGTGAGATGTCACGCTACTTTCTTTTCAGGGCCCAACTTGGAAGTTGCGTATCTCACTTCTCCTTACAAGCCATCTTCCGGAACACGGTGACGCAGCCACACGGCACTGAAAAAAAAAATTGACACGTGTAAGTCAGGATTCTGTGTGGCCAGATAGTTAAGATTCTGTTCCTATGGAGGAGGGGAATGCATATTGGGAGACCACCAGAAGATCCCCAAAATAGGAATCGAGGAGCTAGATTCTGGAAAGACAAAAAAAGAAAAAAAGAAAAAAGAAAAAAAGGCAAATGTCCAGCACAGGCAGGTAGATTAGGTAGAAGAGTGGCTCAGTCATCTGAGTAAGAGATAATAGCAGCCAGGAAGAAGGCCATATACTGAGGATGGAACGAAATGTTTTAAAAATACGAAGGGAGTTAGACTTTCCAGGTTTCAGAGTCTGCTTAAATATAAGGGCTAAAGAAAGGGGAGAGAGATAAATGCATCGCAATTTTCTGACGCTCGTAACAGGGTTGATCTCTGAGCCATCACTCAGATAAGGAATATGACGGCAATCACACATGGTACGCTCGGGTCTGTGGGACTTTCCCCTGGAGGTGCCAGGCCTCGGTCAGATGCATGGTTCTTGACTCAGGACGGAGTTTGATAATTGTCAGCATTTTGGTGGTAGATGAAGCTGTGGAAGAGAATCCCATCACCAGAGGAGAGTATGAAGTCGGAGACTGAGGGCAGAGGCTTAAATTAACATAGGAGCACAGACCCCAAATTAACCAAACCCATTAACCAACCCCAGGGCTACAACGAAAGCTATCAAATCACAGTGCCCATGATCAGAGCTAGTAGATGAGGCATATTCCGGACCATCCGTGTTTCTTCACCCATCTTTTGTAAGCTCTGACACTTAACAAGCATTTACTGGATGGAAACGCAAAATTTCCTGTAGGCGAGGCCTGGATAACCTGATTCAAGGCATCAGTAGGGATCCTGGTCAGGCCATTCCTCCCTCACTGAAGTGACAAGCGATCAGCAACTGGAAATTCCTTTGTGTTGAACAGTCTTTTCTTGGGGGGCCCGCTCTGTTAGAGGAAACATACCATGACACCCCCAAGGTCTCACGTTGTGCATTTTCCTATCCGAAATGAAAAGAAGACGGAGCCCTGAAGGAGAGCTGAAGGTTACAGATAAAGCGTCTCCTGTTAAGAAGTCACTGCTTTGGGGCGCCTGGGTGGCTCAGTCGGTTAAGCGTTCGACTTCAGCTCAGGTCGCGATCTCGCGGTCCGTGAGTTCGAGCCCCGCGTCGGGCTCTGGGCTGATGGCTCAGAGCCTGAAGCCTGCTTCCGATTCTGTGTCTCCCTCTCTCTCTGCCCCTCCCCCGTTCATGCTCTGTCTCTCTCTGTCTCAAAAATAAATAAACGTTAAAAAAAAAATTAAAAAAAAAAAAAAAAAGAAGTCACTGCTTTACGATTTACAATTTATTATAGCTACTTGTGTCTAGTACTCTCTGTAGAATGTGAAACAGTATATACAGTGGCCTTCACAGCCAGCTAGAACATTTCTACTTCATTTATTTAGTCAACAGTGGGTGGGACCCTCATACATTTCACCCACATGTAGGTTGTTCAACAGGTCAGACTCCTTTTCTGCGAAAACTGTTTTCAGGTTTTAATCCCAAGTATCCAGCCTGAGAATGTTTCTCATTTTTCCTTCCTGCTTCTCTTTCCTCACCAAGTAAATCTATAGCTGTGGCCTCAATGAAACACAAAAGGCAGACGTGAATAATTTGAAGCCATATGAAAAACAATTAGCACAGAAATTGTCCTAGTAAGGTTACTGGAGGATATAGAACAGCTGTGCTCGGTTCCATTTTGTTCATTATCTTTTAAAGTGAGTTTCTTGAGTTATAATTTACATACAATAACATTTACCTTTTTAAAGAGGATAGCCTGATGAGATTTTGACACTTGAATACGGGTTGTTCCAACGCCATCACAATTAAGATACAATTTGTATCACCCCAAAGAGTTCCCTTGTCTTAAAAATTAATCCCTACCCCTTACTCCCAACTCCTCGCTCCCATTATCTGATTTCTGGTGTTAGAGTTTTGCCTTTTCCAGAATGTCACATGAATGGGATCATAGTGCTTACTCTTTGGGGTCTGACCGCTCTGACTTAACAAAATGCTCTTGCGGTTTATCCATGTTGTTGCAGGGATCTGTAGTTTGCTCCTTTTTATTAGTAAAGTATGCCAGCAAATGGATGGACCACAGTTTGTCTATACTCTGA
The DNA here is from genome assembly GCF_023721935.1 of Panthera uncia. Lineage (NCBI taxonomy): Eukaryota > Metazoa > Chordata > Mammalia > Carnivora > Felidae > Panthera > Panthera uncia. Next base: position 44,013,711 of record NC_064809.1, read on the forward strand.
CCAGCTGATGGACATTTGGATTGTTCCTGGTTTGTGGCTCTTATGAACGAATGATGTCGTAAACAGTTTCATTTCCTTTGAGAATGGGGTTGATGGGTCATATGGAAGTTTTACGTTTAATTTTATAAATAACCACAAAACCATTTTTCCCAAGCGGCTCTACCATTTTGTATTCGTGCCAGAAGTTCATAAGGGCTCCAGTCCTTCCTCCTCCCCAACAGTGCTGACTACTATCTCTCTTCTTTTTTAAAAGAATTTTTTAATGTTTTTATTTATTTTTGAGACAGGGAGAGACAGAGCATGAGCAGGGAAGGGGCAGAGAGAGAGGCACAGAATCCAAAGCAGGCTCCAGGCTCTGAGCTGTCAGCACAGAGCCCGACACGGGGCTCGAACTCACGAACTGTGAGTTCGTGACCTGAGCTGAAGTCGGACGCTCAACCGACTGAGCCACCCAGGCACCCTGCTATTGTGTCTCTTCTTAATCCTTGTCACACTGGTCAGTATGTCTTGGTATTTCATTGTGGCTCAAACTTTCATTTCCTCAGTGACTAAAAATGTGGAGTGTCTTTTCATGGACTTAGTCATCACCTTTATCTCAGGGTCTGTTCAAACCTTTTCCCCATGTTTAAACTGGATTGTTTGTCTTATTATTAAGTGGTAGGCCTTGTTCCTATCTTCTGGACAGCAGCCTTTTTCATGTTTAAGACCTGTGTTTTGCAAATATTCTCTCCCCATCGGTGACTTATCTTTTCAGCTTCTTAACGTGGTGTTCAAAGGACAGAAGTTTTTATTTTGCTGAAATCCAGTTTAGCTCTTTTTTTTTCTTTTGTAGTTTCTGTGTTTCGTATCTTATTTAAAACTTGAGGGACTTAAATTTTTTGTGTTTGCTGTTAAATCAAATGAAGCTACAGTAACTGATACAGCATAATACTGACAATAAATGTAGGCATCCAGATCAATGAAACAGAATAGAGTCTATTTGATCTCTATCTCACCTAAAACATTAATAATTGCTTAGCTTCATTAAGCAGAAATGTTCACATTTCTCTGATTCTCCTAAAAGGTTACCCATTTATCTGTTTGAATTGTGATCAAAATAAGTCCCAAACTTTGTGACGAATTGATATATTTCCTAGGTCTCTTTTTATTGTTGACCCCCCCCCTTCATCTATTTTTTCTGGCTCTTATTTTTTTATTTTTTTTATTTATTTATTTTTTTAGTGTTTATTTACTTACCTTGAGAGAGGCAGAGAGAGAGAGGCAGAGAAAGAGGGAGAGAGAAGCCCAAGAAGGCTCTGTGCTACAGCCCAGAGCTTGACACAGGGCTCGAACTCACAAACTGTAAGATCCTGACCTGAGCTGAAATCAAGAGTTGGATGCTTAACCGACTGGGCCACCCAGGTGCTCCACATTACTATTGAAATTTGTACCTTTTGACCGATTTTGTCCATTTTGCCCATTCTCCTTCCCCACCGACCTTCACCCAGGCAACCATCAATCTGTTTCTATGAGTTGGGGTTCTTTTTTTTTAAGATTCCACATGTAAATGAGCTCATACGGTACTTGTCTTTCTTGGACTTCTTCCTCTTAGCATAACGCCTTCCAGATCCATCCATGTTGTCTCTTATGGCGGGATTCCCACCACCGTCTCCATTCTCGATCATGTGGGCCCTTCCAGCTCCTAGTCCCGGAAGGTCTCACCCTTCCACCTCAAACCTTCCCAGTGTGTTTGCACGTATTTTCTTTCCCTCCTATCGTTTCGAGAACAAACTCTCCAACTGCTTCTGACCCTGTCCGTTCTTCAGTCCACTGCACTCTGTTTTTCACAGAATTCCACTCTATTAAAAATACTCTGCAAACAGGTCACTGTTGACTTTCCTAATCATCTGAAAGCAGGTCAGCCAACATAGAAGCACGGTAGCCCAGGCAGCACAAAGGAAGGAAACGAAGAAAAATGGGACAGGAGATAAAAGAGGTACTCAGAGGCTGGACGTGCGGTTTTTCAAGCGAAGTCCACAGACCACACTTGCGTCAGAAGCACCTGGCGCCTTCCTAAAAGCACGGGTGCCCGTTCAAGCTGGCTTCATGAGCTTTTTCCATTTATTCATAGTTTTCGTTGTTGCTGGCTTGGTTATTGTTATTGTTTGCTTTGAATATTGCCTTATTCGGGGGCACCACGAGATGTCGTAGGCCCATCTTGTGTTTTCTCTACCTAGTCCGGGATTCGGCCAGTACTCTGCGGAGTCCTGGTGTCTTTTACATGAAAGTAGTACTTAGAAGTGAAGATCCGGACGTGAGATGGGCTCGTGGCTGCGGGACTGTTGCAGCTATCAGGCCATGTCGCTGGACAGAGCCAAGGAGCACACGTATATGCCTAGACACAAAACCAGACACATAATCACATTTACATCTCTACCTATATCTATCTAACTACTTACCTACTGAACCAGGAATTTACTGGTACCTCCAAACTCCATCTACCACCATGGATCACTGGAATGATTTCTTTTTTAAAAAAAAAAAAAAAAAAATTTTTTTTTTTTAACGTTTATTTTTGAGACAGAGAGAGACAAAGCATGAACCGGGGAGGGTCAGACAGAGGGAGACACAGAATCTGAAACAGGCTCCAGGCTCTGAGCTGTCAGCACAGAGCCCGACGCAGGGCTCGAACTCACGGACCGCAAGATCATGACCTGAGCCGAAGTCGGCCGCTTAACCGACTGAGCCACCCAGGTACCCTGGAATGATTTCACATTTCTCTCTGTATCATCATTTCCTTCTCAGATTGGTATCCAGTCTCCTTACAACATATTTACCTATTTGATCAGCCCCAGCTTTTATACTTCGTCTTCCATATTCACTGCCGCCCCTTCCTGCTCCAGCCCTGCACCCCCTTCCAGGCCACCCTGCCCTGGAGTGTCTTCCTTAGCTTGACACCCTGCATCAGGATGCACTCTTGCCCCACATGGACAGTCTGCCCCCGACACAGGCTCGGACACACACATACTGGGCCACGGAAGCTCCCCACCTCCTCCTACACAATAGGTGGCTTAGGATTGAGTTGTTCAAGAAGCCACGGGAAAGGAAGATGAAAAGAAGTGAGAGGAGGGGGAAAAGAGAAGGAAGGGGAAGAGAAATAGGAAGCAGATGCAATATCTCCTTAGTAGGGTAGCAAAAGAGATGAGGATGGGTTTAGAGGCGCTAGTTAGGAATTTTGTATTCCAAGCCTTGGATGCTGATGATCTTATAGGAGTGGGCGGTGGCGTAGAGAGAAGCAGACCAGTTAGGAAGATATTTAGGAGATAAAATGGACGGAACTTGAGGACAGGTAAAATACAAGGGATGAGAAACAGAAGGAGCGTTGTACTGAGGGTGATTCTTCATACTTGTGTGGTAAATGATGCCATTGCTGGAAAAGGACCAAATTCTACGTAGCCACACATTTTTGTACATCTCTTAAATAGCATTGACATATCTGCTTTGTATTATAGTTATTTTTAGGAATGTAAGATTTTCTCTTTTTTTTTTTTTTTAAGATTTTATTTTTTTAAGCAATCTCTATACCCAGCAAGGGGCTCAAACCCACCACCCCACGATCAAGAGTCCCACCCTCCAACTGAGCCAACCAGGCACCCCTATACACATGTAAGATTTTCAAATCAAGCTTTTCAGAGGTTGGCAAAAAAGGCCCACAGGTCAAATGAAGCCTGTTTTTATATGGTCCAGCTAAGAATGGGGTTTTTTTTTTACATTTTTTTAATGTTTATTTATTTACTTTGAGAGAGAGAGAGAGAGCAGGGGAGGTGCAGAGAGAAGAAAGAAAGAATCCCAAGCAGCGCTGAGCCTGATGTGGGGCTCGAACCCACAAACCATGAGTTCGTGATATCATGACCTGAGCCGAAACCAAGAGTCAGTTGCTTAACCTGCTGAGCCGCCCAGGTGCCCCGGTTTTTAACATTTTTAATGGTTGTTAGAAAAATAACATAAAGAGAGATGAATAAGCAACAGAGGTGGTATGGGGTGGGCAAATTTTCAAATATTTCCTCTCTGGCCCTTCATTGGAAAAATGTATAGACCTCTGCTTCATGTAGTTTCTCTTGCGTGATTAGGTAATGAATACATATTTATAAAATTGAATTTTATACTTGTAAAAACGTTCTCCAAAGAATTTAAAATTGTAAAGTAGAAATAATACATAAGGAGGCTTAAGATAGGTTTCTTACATAGAAAAATGCATATTTTGAAACTTCAGAAAAAATGGAGAATCTTCTGCTGACTTGGTCAGTCAACAAAGATTCATGAGGAAGGAGAATTTGTAAGTTGAACTTGGGAAGTTCAACTTGGCGGGTCTAACTGAAAGAATTGAAGCAGTCTTAAGTATTTATGATGAAATGAACATATTTTTAATCTTTCAAAATTTTACACTGTGGATGATAAATCATATTCTCCTAACCATCAAGCTTTATGCACATAATATCTCAGTTTCAGCCTTTACTCCCCTTATCATAACTAGGAACAAAAAAACTCTTTAAACTGATTGTTACTAGTTGACCAGTAAATGGCTCAACAATCGAGCACATGTGAAGCCACAGTCCATCATCGTGCTTACAATTGCATTTGTATAGAACCCAGTAATTTCTCCATGTGAAAGCAATTGTTTTACCTCTTCTACAGACCCCCCACCCCCACCCCTACCACCAAGGTTTACGTTGTGCCATGTTCTATAACCTTTACCTAGGATTAAGGTTTGGGTATTTTTGCAGTGGATGGTCTTTGGTAACTATTTGGTCTCGTTTTCTTAAGAGGCCGGGTCACAGGAATTGCCACGTGTCTGAATATGCAAGTTGGTAACTTGAGCTTAGCCAAGGATGTGACATTTTTAATAGGACAAGAGCCAAGTTGTTCTATTTTCCATACAGGTGGTTACAAGCAAAACATATTAGTCATGGTAAAGGAAGTAAAAATGCAAGAAAAAAAGGTAGAGATGCTGCCTTGTTCCCTTCCTCCAAGGAATTGAACTTTAAACACTCAGTTTAATGGAGACTTTCTTTCTGAAGCATTTCCTTACCCCTCCTCCGTCTGTTTTTGAAGCTAGAATTAACTGTCTTTTCTACACCCATGCCTAGTATTTTCTGTACCACTTTACACAGTTTAAGTGTCTATAAGTGCTTCTATAACAATTCAGAGCAGTTGTCCACATGTCTGCTTTGCCCGCTGGACTGCAGACTTCTCGGGGAAAGGACCTTGTCTATCTTTCTCGTTCCCTCACCTAATCAACTGCCCACCACAGAGCAGGCACTCCAAAAATGTGTGTAGATGAGTAAATGCATGAATGGCTTAGATATACTGGGTGATGACACTGCCTATAGAGGGAGTGGCCAGGACCTAATACCCATTTTCCCCCTCCCAAGATAATGGAGTCCTCAATTTTTGCCTGGTTACATAGCCGTCTGGAAAGGAAGCTTCAATTCCCAGCCTCCCTTGCAGCTAGGTATGGCCATTTGGCTGATGTCCGCCCAATGGGATGCAAGCATAAGCACAGGGTGGCAGTTTCCAGGCCCCTTCTTCACCTTTCATTCATGTTATCGGGCATGGATCAAGAGGTCAAGAGCTATATTCCGGGGATGGTGGGTCATGGGGGCCAAAGGAGCGTGGGATCCTAAAGACTTCACGGTTTGTGGCTGCCACCTCGGCCATGAGCTGCAAACCCTGGACTATTGCCTGAGGAAGAAATAAACTTCTAGTTCTGAAAACCATTACCACTTTAGGCTTTGTGTATCACTCTCAGCCAAACCTATTGCTAGGCAGTACAGGACTCAAAGTGTTGACAGCCTAGAGCGCCTAATTACCCACATATCACAGGGCTTGTGGAAACTGTCTTTAAAAACAAACAAAGCAAAGATCTAAGGATTTCACCCCCTTCTCCCCACCCACATCCAGGTTGCAGGATTTGCTGTGGAAAGCTAGGTCTGCAAAGTCAGCTATGCGGAAACTTAACTGGAAGAACAGTAGGAGAGAAATTAGGGGAGGGAGGGAGAGGGGCAGGATGGGAAAGAGACAGGACAAAACAGAGAGAGATTAATGAAATGAAAGGAAAAATTAATGGTAACTAATATCAGGCCTCTCTCAGCTTCCTCTCCTTTCCCCACAAGGCAGGAGTAGAATGCACAGAAAGGGAAGGTGAGACTTCTACCCTGACTGAGGAAAATTACAAAACATTACAGCAGAAGGGGCAACAAAGAATATAGAGGCCAATCTTGTAATTTCACAGATGAAGTGGGGTCAAGGGGAAAGAAATTACCTTATTCAGCTCACACAGCTGTGAGGATCAAAGCCAATAGCGGGTCCTAAGACAGTATAGTTGACCCTTGAACAACGTGGGAGTTAGGAGCACCAACCCCATGTGCAGTCCAAAATCTGTGAATAACTTTTGACTCCCTAATAGCCTGTTGACCAGAAACCTTACTGATAAACAGCCGATTAACACATAGCAAAACCTTGGATTGCTAGTAACGTGTTTTACAAGTGTTCCACAAGACGAGCAAGCATTTTAAATAAATTTTAACCTGATAAACGAGCGATGTCTTGCAATACGAGTAGTACATGATGCCGAATGTCACGTGATCACCACTGAACCAATGGTTCTTGAAATTCGCTTTGATATACGAGTGCTTTGGATTACAAGCATGTTTTCGGAACAAATTATGCTCGCAAACCAAGGTTTTGCTGTATTTTGTATGTTACAGGTATTAAATATTAAATTCTTACAATGAAGTAAGCTACAGGAAAAAAAAGTCATTAAAATCATAAGGAAGAGAAAATACATTTACAGTACTGTACTGTATTTATTGAAAAAAAATCACATGTAAGTAGACCTGTGTAGTTAAAACATATGTGTTCCAGGGTCTACTGTATTTACTCTTCTATATAGCATTCTCTCTGTTAATCTCAGATTGTTAAAGATGGAAAGATGTTTAGTCCAAAGTCCTCATTTTAAAAGTAAGGAAAGATGTTTTGAGAGAAGTCAACTAAATTGCCATGGTCACGCAGTTGGCTTCTTTTTTGTTTGTTTGTTTGTTTATTATTTTTGAGAGAGAGAGCAAGCAGGGAAGAGGCAGAGAGAGAGGGAGACACAGAATCGGAAGCAGGCTCCAGGCTCTGAGTGCTCAGGACAGAGCCTGAACACGGGGCTTGACCTCACAGACCAGGAGATCATGACCTGAGCTGAAGTCAGCCCCCCAACCGACTGAGCCACCCAGGCGCCCCAATTGGCTCCTTACTATCAAATCAGCTTATCTTCCCTAGTCTTTGCATTCACAAACAACAATGATGTGCTGGAAAAGCTTATATTAATCCAAAGTAAATGTGCATATTCAAAAGGGGCATGGAGATAAGCAATACCGTGTAAATGCAAATGTAAATACACCCTCCCCCCACAACGCAACGTATGTTGGTCCACGACCAGTTAACAGTTTTTAACATCTGACACTTTTCTTCCTGTCCTAACTGGCCGCCAGAGTTCTTTTGCAAAACTATGTTTCCAAGTTCCCAAGACGGATACATGGTTTAAATATATGTTTTAAACTTGCAATTGTTCTATCTTTGAACTCCTTGAGAAGTAACACTATTCATCTTCACCTTTAAACTGCTCTGTGAAGTTTGTTACCAGCTGTTTACACGTACCAGCCCTCTTTTTCTGCACAGAACCTCTCTCAGCAGGTCACCGGGCTCTTAGAACTGAACCCTTCAAATTCCTATAAATTTCCTTCTGTTGATAATACTGGCTTTCACCCTTCGCGGAAACAGGGCAGAAGGAACGAGAGCAAAGAGGAAATGAATTTGGATGGGAAGAAGCCCTCGTCACCTTGTGAATAAAATGCGCGTGAAAGCTTCAGTAACATGTGAGGGCACAAAGGGGGAGACAGGGATTCTCCAGGAGAGAGGAGAGCAGCCCCACACGGGGAGCTGGGTCAGGTGGTGTGTATCTGCACCCCTGTGCGTGAAGTGCTGCAGTGCTGAGGGCGAGGGCGTACTTACAACCAGGGTCTGCCCTGCACCAGGAAGAAGCCTTGGGGTGTTTTCACTAGTGGCTCTCCTCTGTCCAAGCAGCACCGGCTGATGTCCTTGAAAACGTTCTCATGTGCCCACTTCATTCTTAACGAGGCCAAGCGCATTAGTCATGCAACTCACGGACAAATAGGAATGTCTGTAGCTCTGGACACAGTCACGAACCCATTGTACTTTGCACAGGAAGCTCGGCTCTGCGTGCTCAAATGTCATCCTCTAAAGGTCAGCTCTAAGTCCACAGAAGCAGTCTAGGAACACTGACAGCCGAGCTGAGCACGCGGCACTTCAAACAAGAAAGCTCTGCAGTGGTTTTCGTCTCCCCGAACAGCGGCAGGTACAGGCTGGCAAGCCCGCCTTTGCCCCTGGGCAGACTGCCCTTTGGAAAGGAAAGCGGTCTCTCCAGACTTTCCTGTTGGAAACAGTGCCTGAGACTGAAAAGAGGAAAAGAGGTCCAGGGAACTCTTCCTGCTGCAACAGAACTAGTCCAGCCTGGGTCCTGAGATCCTTGACCTGCTGTGTGCATAAAGGGAAACTCAACTCCCCAGCATGCCTCTCCGCTCCCAAAATAGTCCCCTTGGCCTGGCGCATCCTCCCCATTCCGCCCGCCACCGAGGCAGCCCGGTCAGCGGTAAAGAGTTTGGATGAATTTAGAGATCACGTGCTCCAGCCCCCCCTACCTGTCCATCAAAGTCCACTTCAATTAGCACCTCCTCCATTAAGACCTTTCAGGATCCCGCTGGCTCTCAATACATTGGCCCTTTGGCACGCCCTCATGCTGTTGATCACATTAGATCAGTGGAAGTTGACTGCGTCCATATTTTTCACACCCCCTACAGGGCCAGCTTAAAACCTGCAAATTACACAATTTGTCCTAAAAATTAAACAATAACCTGTGCACTTCCTACAATTAAAGATTTTATGCTTGGGGAAGGAAACGTGTCATTTTTTTTTTTTTAAACCAAACTTGGTTTCTCTGCGTTTCCAGTTGCCCAAGTGTCTGCTCAGCATGTCTAGGGGGTGGGTGCTTGGTCCACCTCCATCCCAACCGCACCGCGGATGTGAGCACGGTCAGGACAAAGGCAGCCTTACCCCTGTATGAGCCCTGTAGGATTAAGCACGCCGTCCGGAACACAGTAAAAACACAAGAAATGAATAATGAAATGAACAGAGCTAGCATGAACTCGATGAGGGGCAAGAAGTAAGATTACACAGCCCCATCCAAGGCTTCCTAGTGCCCCACGGGGACCACACGACTCCCTTAACACAGGAAACAGCATGACTCTTGATAAGCAAGCAATACACAAAGCACAGCTTCCTACCCTTCCTCTCCCTGCAGCTCAGTGCCCTTGGCAGGGAGCCACCTGCCTCCAGCCTTGTTTGGAAAAGTATTCATGGGACAATGGCGGTAACGTTGCACAGACTAACACTTGTTTGGATGTTTGTGGGGAGCCACTGCTGCCGTTACTGCGCCCGCTGCTTCCGGAATCCAGTCAGCAAATGCCTTGGGAATGCAGCTTCTCCCGTGGCTTAGGAAGTTCTCTACTTTTGACACCTGCAACATCACTTTCCACATTCTCGGTCAGAAATCAGAAGGCACCCACCCGCATTTCCTGTGTTCATGGTAGCAATAAGTGGCAGAGAAGGGTAGGCTGCTGGGCAGCCGCCAAGTTGCAGGGAAGGGGGCTGAGTAGGGACAGAGCCGCAGAATTTGGTAAATCTGGACCCCTAACCTCCCCCCACCTCTCCCTGTTTGGTCCTTTATAGCCTTCTTACTAGTCAGGAACAGATTTCTGTCTCTTTTTTTTAAGTTTAGTTATTTATTTGGAGAGAGAGAGAGAAAGAACGGAGGAGAGACAGAGGGAGAGAGAGAGAGAGGGAGGATTCAGTCAGGCCCCCCACTGTCAGCACAGGGCTCCATGTGGGGCTCGAACCCACGAACCATGAGATGATGACCTGAGCCAAAACCAAGTGTCAGACAGTTAACTGATGAGCCACCCAGGCGCCCCCAGATTTCTGCCTCTGAAAGCAGCAGCCTGAGTTGCTAAAAGCCATTATCTGGGATTTAGGGATGAAAATGCCCACAGGAGGAAAAAAAAAAAACAAAAAAAACACCCTAAGAGGATTTAGCTGGACCAATCTTTTGGTCATTGGACTGTCTGCAAGGCCAAGGGGGAATCCATGCTGATTTCAGATCACCATTCATTCAATGACTTCAGATCTCAGGGGAATGCTGGCTGGCTAGTTTATAAATACGTTCAACCCTGGTCTCTGAACGAATTCTTTAGGAATATGAATTTATCCAGTTGCCTAAAGAGCTTCTCATCTGGGCTCACAGTTACCACATTCTCTAAAACCATGTCTAATCCCTTTCTTACACTGCTCCTAAAACACTCATTGCTGGGTGTCCGTGGCATTTCGATTCTCCTCGAAGTGCTCATTTGAAAGAAAATTCTTTTCGTAGTTTTTGATAGTATTAAATCATTGACGAGTGACTCTCAAAAACTGGTTCTCCGAGTGTCCTCTTCTGTACGAGAAGCTAGAATGGGATGATTAAGGCCATGAAGTTCTGATGGCCCTCTGGTGGCCCAGGGTAGGCCTGACGTGTGACATGAGAGAGAGAGGCACCTTGAGTGAACAGGTGCTGACCGCCACCTCCCCGTTAAAGGGTATGCATACTGGGTTGAATAGTATCTCCCAAACTTCTTGTCCACCTGGAGCCTGGGACTGAGACTTTATTTGGAAAAGGGGTCTTCACAGATATTCAAGTTACGATGAGGTCATACTGGATTATGGTGGGCCTTAAATCCAATATGACTGGCGTCTTTCCAAAGAGAGACACAGACCCAAAGGAAGAATACCTTGTGACGACGGAGGCAGAGACTGGAGTCATGCCTCTGAAAGACAAGAAAGCACCTTCCCCCTAAATTCTTCTTTGCCACATCATTTACTAAGTATCTAGCTCATGGCAGAAACCAGGCTAGATCCCAGAACTACGATGGCAGAGAAGTCTGTTCCTGCCTTCTGATTTGGTTCTCTGGTACAGGAGACGGGCATGTAAACAAATAGTGACACAGGCAATCAGAAAGGTGTATACAAGGAGCAGGACTAGCAGAAAGGAGTAGGTAACTGTTAATAAAGGTGTCGAGAAAAGTTTCTTAGAGGCAGAAACACTGAGGCAAGGTTTGTAAGAGGAAGTTCCGGAGAAGTCGCTGAATCACGGGAGCATAATGCAGAAACAGTAGTGATGGAACAGGGTATATGCAGACAACTGCACACGTTCATTTCTCCTGAAGGCACAAGGGAAGGAGAGGCAAACCTAACAAGGAAAGTGCAGATGGGGGCCGGGTCGCAGGGGGTTAAGAGGGTTTTACTCCACCCCCGGGGGCCATGAGGAGTCCTTGGAGAGTTTAAAGGAGAGGAATAACCATCGCACTGTGTTATGAAAGACCATCTGGGCTGCTCGCAGTGGGGGTGGAGCTGAGGGGAGAGATCGGACTGGGACATTATGGAAAAGAAAAAACATAATGTGCGTGTAGGAAATGGGGAAGAAGAAAGAAATCATTTCCGGTTTCACCTTCCCTTTTTCAAGGTTGCACTGCAGGGCAAGGCAGGGACAGCTGGGAGATCAGTTTCACGCAAGTAAGTAAATAGATGGAGGACAGGAGAGAGTTTCTCACTGCCGGAGAAAGATGGCACACGCACGAAAACAAGGAACTGTAGGATTGGGGGGGCGTCTGGGTGGCCCAGTCGGTTAAGCAATCGACTCTTGATTTCTGCTCAGGTCCTGATCTCATGGTTCTGGAGATCAAGCCCCGCATCAGGCTTTGTGCTGATAGTGCAGAGCCTGCTTGGGGTTCCCTCTCTCCCTCTCTCTCTCTGCCCCTTCCCCCACCTCTTTCTAATAAACTTAAAAAAAAAAAAAAGAAACTATAGGATCAGATTGGAATTGGAAGCATTGGTTTGAAGTCACGGTTTTTTAAGATAGATAACATGATGTCTAGGTAGATGGGGAGAGAGATAGATGATGAAGAAATAGGTATCAATGGATAGTTGAGTCATATTTCCTAGTTGTGTGCACTTACTTAGAAGGGCTTAGAAGCAAGGACACCCCAGTTGCAATGAGTATCCTGGCATCCAAATCTCAGTTTCTGGCTTCTTGGAGAAATGTCTGATTCCAAGGCTAAGACCGGAAAAGCACAGGATGAGTCTGGATGTCATGTGCCAGAAAGCAAAGAGGCAGTCAGGGAACTGTGAGGACATGCCCCAAGGGCACAGGACATGGCCCAACGGGGACTCCTGGCCCAGTCTGGGATGGTTTGAACATCAAAATTAATAACAATGCTGATTATAATCCATTGAAAAAAATCAAAATTCGCGAGTTCATACTGATATGAATAACATGAACAAATAAATGCAAGGAAATAGAGAAAGCTCTCCTTTATAGTAAAAGGCCAATTAAATTGAGAAGAGATGATGGAATTAGGAAATCATTAGTTGGCAACCATCACAGTAATAACTAATTTAGATAGAATTATTGGATGCCAAAACTAGTATGTGAACATTTAATGAGGATATGGACATAGTGTCAAAATAGCTTCCCCAAATATTTACCTGCTTATTAATTAATGAGTACAAAATACTTGCTAATTAGTTAGGGTGGACAAACTTAGCCAACACCATCATAATCAAATGATAAGATGTAACATTACCAGCAACAAGACAAACCCACATCAAGTTATTGCCGATCAACTGAGAAAACACAGCATCACTTCCACGAAATTCCTGCCAAAAATGCATTACTGAAATCTAATAATGAGAAAACATCAGATAAACCCAAAGTGAGGGACATACTACAGAGCAATTAGCCTGTAGTCTTTAAAAAAAAAATTTCAGAGATGTGAAAAACCAGGAAAGAATGAGGAAATGTTCCATATTGAGGGAGACTAAAAAAGACGTAATGATTAAATACAACACATGATCCTGGGTTGGGTTCTGAAAGTATAAAGAACATTATTGAAATGCCTTTTGAAATTTGAAAGGGGTCCATGGGTGTACTGGCAGATGGTAATATTACCGCAATAGTCATTTCCTGATCTTGATGGTTTCCCTCTGGTTATATAAGTGTCCTTGTTTTGAGGAAATACACACTGAAGCAATAAAAGGTAATGGGGCATTTTGTCTGCACCGCTCTCCACTAGCTCAGAAAAAAATAATAACAATAATACCTATAAGTATGTGGATAGAACGAGAAGACACATGTGGTAAAATGTTACCAACTGAGGAATCTGGATAAAGAATGTGTAGAAGTTTTCGTGCCGTTCTTACAATTTTTCTGACTTTGAAATCGTTTCTAAATAAAAAATTTTAATGTGTTAATGTTCTAGAAAATGCAACTCACCTGCAGCGACAGAAAGCAGATCACTGATTGAGCAGGGAGGGGCCAGAGGCAAGAGTTAGGATGACGAAGGGGCACCAGGAAACTTTCGGGGGGGGGGGCAATGGATACGTTCGTTATCTCGATTGTGGCAATGGCTTTCTTGGTGTAAATATATGTCAAAACTTACACTGGACACTTTATAAAACTCTATCAATAAGTAAAACAATAGAAAAAAATGATTTTGAAAATTCCTGATATCTGCCAAGGGGTTCCAACCAACCTCTTTACCATGTGGATGCTTTTTTGGCACGCATTTCCATACTCCTGAAATGCCCTATCCTAGGAACTTCCTCCACCTTACCCTCTCCTTCATGTTAGAGAAGATAATGGATTTCCATCCCCTCCGTTGACTCTCCCTGCACTGAAATCTGCTGGGTCCTTCATTAATTCAACAAATCTTACCGTTCAATTTTAAAGCACCCTACCCTTTACGATATCTATAATGGAAGTATGTAATCTTTTCTGTTGCTCTCCTTATAAGCATTTCATAGGTTCGTTTTTATGTTTCCTGCTTGTTTTTACACTACAATTGAATGTCGAGATGTTTCTATTCTTGGAGCGTAACATCTTGTCAAAGTGCATTGCACGGCGCGTACCTGGGTAACATCAGGGGAGGAGGGACAGGAAAGGGAACACAGTGAACGTGGCCGAGAGAGTGGGCTGGAGATGTGGCTCCAGTTCCACCACTAACCAGCCACGTGCCAAGAACGCTTGGCTTCACTTCTTTCCGTCTAGATTTCCGCATATGTCAAAACGTTGGATCGGATGTCCTATCACCCACCTAGAAAATGTGGTCAATCTTGGATGCTTTGAGTAGTGACCACTAGATGGAACCCGTGAGCCCACACATGTGGACTTGGGCGCTAGAAGGTGAGGCCTAGCCACACCAGAAAGCCTGGGGGGAGACGTGAGCCTGTGTTTCATGCAACAGGGCTAGTATGTAGAAAAAACTTGCAACATTTTTCCCACAGACAGTGGTGTTTTCGTGTCTTTGCCATCCGGGCCAGGAAACTAGCCATCAGAGGAAGTCAGGCCAAAGTGAAAGCTGTACACATTTTTCGTTCCCCTCTTTGCTAAATCCGAAGGGTCTTTCACATAAGACTTGCAAATCCCACATGCGTTTCTGTATTATCTGAAGTGAAACTTATTTAGGAGTTCCTCGTGTTTTTAGCCACATATGTTCAAAATGAATAGTTTTGAGAGACAGGGGATGTTAATCACTTGTGTCAAGGGTATTCGAGGGTGTTGGAGAGAAATCGTTTTTTTTAGAATTTGAAAATGAAATCGCTGTGAGATTAATTAAAATGGATACGAATTTAAAAACTATCAAGCTATAAGTGGATAGAAAAACGATTGATTTTGCGGCATTTTTGGATGCTAATAAATTAATGGTTAGCACTTGTCAACGTTTGTTAGAAATATCAAATGCTATAGTGTAACTGATTCCTTACTGTTTATAAGTCGCACATATAAGGGGTGACACGCTACCCCCTCCCTGAATAATCCTTTTCTTCTGCCACTGACCTTTCCTGCTGAATATTTTGAAACCCTTTGTAAACTTACTTCGGCATCTCTGTGGGGCATTCATTCTCTTCCCTTGCAAACCTTTAACAGTCAGAAGCTGTCTTTCTCTCTCTCAGAATAAATAAACTTAGCAAAGGAGACTGTCTTTTTTTTTTTTTTAAGTAGGCTTCATGCCGAGCACAGAGTCCAACATGGAGCTTGAACTCACAACCCTGAGATCGAGACCTGAGCTCAGATCAAGTCAGACACTTAACTGACAGAGCCACCCAGGCGCTCCAGAAACTGCCTTTGATAAGAACAAATGTAGATACTTGGAAAAGGATGATGGTAAGACTAAGAGACACTCTCATTCAGATTCAACAGCACTTAACGAGAAAGTGGTCTTTGACAGGAATTTTAATTCCTTTATTCATGCCTCACAACATCATTGTCAATAGCCATGTTAAATGACGTTTTATAAACATGAAATGAGGGGCGCCTGGGTGGCTCAATCGGTTGGGCGTCCGACTTCGGCTCAGGTCACGATCTCGCGTTCCGTGGGTTCGAACCCCGCATCAGGCTCTGTGCTGACAGCTCAGTGCCTGGAGCCTGCTGCGGATTCTGTGTCTCCCCCTCTCTCTGCCCCTCCCCTGCTCACGCTCTGTATGTCTGCCTCTCAATAATAAATTTTTTTAAATGTTAAAAAAAATTTATAAATGATGAAATGAAAACTTAGGGATGTTAAGTCATTTGTACCAATAATACAAGTGGCAAAGTCAGAATTCAAACCAAGGTCTCTTGCTTTCGAGCCTGGTTCTTCCCAATACACCAAGGTGGAGGAGATGATGAATTATCTCAGCTTTAACATAGAAGGTAGAGACCTTCTATGAGTCATCATGAAGCAATGAAACCGTTTTCTCCATCATTGTTAGAGCTGCTCTCTTTGTCTTACCCTTTTTCACAATTATTATTCTTTTTCACTCAGCAAGGAAGAATCTCGGACTTCACATTAGCACACACGGCCACTTCTTTTTTTTTAATTTTTTTGCTAATGTTTTATTTATTTTTGAGACACAGAGAGACAGAGCATGAGCAGGGGAGGGGCTGAGAGAGAGGGAGACACAGAATCCGAAGCAGGCTCCAAGCTCTGAGCTGCCAGCACAGAGCCGGATGTGGGGCTCGAACTCATGAACGGTGAGATCATGACCTGAGCCGAAGTCAGATGCTTAACCGACTGAGCCACCCAGGCGCCCTGATTGTTCTTTTTTTTTTTTTTTTTTTTTTTAATTTTTTTAATGTTTATTTATTTTTGGCAGAGAGAGAGAGAGAGAGAGACAGAGCATGAGTGGGGAAGGGGCAGAGAGAGAGGGAGACACAGAATCTGAAACAGGCTCCAGGCTCTGAGCTGTCAACACAGAGCCCCACACAGTGCCCGAACTCACACACTCTGAGATCATGACCTGAGCTGAAGTCTGACGCTTAACCGACTGAGCCACCCCAGGCACCCCACGGCCACTTCTTACCAATAGTGCAATGCTACCTAAGCTTTTGCGTGTCAACAGCACATGAGAAACAAAATCCTGTAAAAGCCTTGACAAATCGCAACACAAGGAAGGCGATACAATTGCTAAAGGGCAACCTCCATTCTCACCACCCAAACCAGAGGGAAAAGGCATCTGCAGCCCTTAGGCTGAAGGCCCCCCAACAGTATCAAAGACCTGGTTTTGTTGTTGTTGTTTTAAAGGGCTAGTGCAGACAGTGCATTCTCTGAGCTGTGTGGGGTGAGGGTTTTTAAGTGTTTTTCTACACTAGTGTCTAAGTGTTTAAGTGTTTTCCATACACTAGTGCAGGCTGCCTCATTCCAGCCAATCCTTGTGGAGGCGGTGAGATCTGAGCTCTTTCTTTCTTTCTTTCTTTCTTTATGTTTATTTATTGTTGAGACAGAGAGGGACAGAGCATGAATGGGAAGGGGCAGAGAGAGAGGGAGACGCAGAATCCGAAGCAGGCTCCAGGCTCTGAGCTGTCATCACAGAGCCCGAAGCGGGGCTCGAACTCAAGGACTGTGAGATCATGACCTGAGCTGAAGCCGGATGCTTAACCGACTGAGCCACCCAGGCGCCCCTGTTTTTATTTATTTTTGAAGGAGAGAGAGAGACAGAGCATGAGCGGGGGAGGAGCAGAGAGAGAGAGGGAGACAGAGAATTCGAAGCGGACTCCAGGCTCTGAGCTGTCCGCACAGAGCCCGATGCGGGGCTCGAACTCACAAACCGTGAGATCATGACCTGAGCCTAAGTCGGACGCTCAACCGACTCAGCCACCCAGGCACCCCAGGAATTTCCTCCTTCTCTTAAGAGAGCAAAGAGAGACACGGATGTGGAAAAGAACAGGGAAATTTTTCCGCCCAAGGCTTGATAAAGTCGACGTCTTCCTTCATTGCTTCTTGCAGTTCAGGACACAAGACTGGAGTAAAGGAGTTAGGAGTTCTGCTCTTCAGCCCCGTAACTTTCATCTCAAACTGAGGGCATTGTCCTCAAAATAGAAGCCTCTCGTGAGGAGTGGAGGAAGGCTTGGTCTATGCTCCACGTCTGCTGACCTGGAGGGAGGACAGTTGGGCTGTTATTGTCCATTTCCCTTTTCAGGGACGTCCAGCCCCGGTCAGTTCCATGCACAGCGGAGAAAGCCCGGTCTGTTAGCCCAGCCTGCTGACCAAGTCTTGGCAGGTCCTTCTATTTTGGCAAGGCTGAGCCAAAAGAGAAGTTTTGTTGTGCTGTTTACTTTCTCTCATAGTATCTCTGGCTCAGAACTATCAAAGTAGCCTGTCAGTGCAGAAGGCAGGCATTCCCCTCCCATATCCCCCCACTCCTGCCTCCCTCCCCCCACCCCGCCAGTGTTTCTGGTCTACTGGGGTTTTTTTGAGCTTGCTCAGTGGGGGAGGAAATCCCACTTGACCTCGAGTTCCTTTCTGACAATTACCATATGCCTCTAGGGACCTGGGAAGCTTCACTGTGGCTTGCGATGTCACTGTGGGGGCCATTCTTACCCCGGATAGTGCTGAAAGCTTGCCTTTTCTGTTTCTTTTCTTTTTTTTCTTTTTCATTTCATTTCTTTTTTTTTTTTTAATTATAATAAGCTACCTTGTCTCTGTGAGATTCGGTGACAGTGAATTTCAAGGGCTAATTATTCCCCCCATTAAAAAAAGTTTCCTCTACATCATTTAAAGCGTGCTGCCTTGTCCCCAGCCTGAGATGATTGGCACAGGTAGCCAGGATGAGTTTAATTAAGGGATTTTCATGTGTCAACAGCTGAGAATAAGTCTGACTTCTCTGACGCAAGGGGAGACTTTAATTAAAGTGAGAAATGGCCATTATCCCCGGGGGCACATCGTCCTCTTGCTTCCCCATCCAGATCTTCGCCTGTCTCTCTTCCCCTATGCCAGGAAGCAGGTATGGGATGGAAAGGTTACACTGCCCAAGATCGCCAGCCACCTGCAGAAGAGTAGAGGACACCTGCTCATCGAGCTAAGAACAATGGGTTCTGGGGCTTACAGAATAATTGTACAAGTCTCACGTGGTTTCCCTAAAAGCAGTGACAGCTCAAAACGTTATTTGCCCCCAGTTTCTAGAAAATATCTTTCTTTACTAAGTTACCTCCAAGGTTTTGTTTGTTGAATTTTTGTTGAATTGTTCATTTTGTGAGTAGGAAATACATGCACATGGTAAAAGGGTATGTGGTGAAAAGCAATCTTCCTCCTCCCTCAGTCCCCAGCCACCGAGCTCCAATTTTCTTGCATATGCTTCTAAAGACATGTTGCTCAGTTGTAGATTTATGTATGTGTGTGTACTCAGCTTATCTGAAATTCAGATTTAATTGGGCATCTTGTATTTTCTCTGGCAATCCTGTAGTGGGTTTCACTGTTTCTAGCTCTCTCTGGAACAGAAGTCAGATATACAGATATAAAAAATACATATAATTATGATATAACATGTAAATATATATTATAATACATACATAATATATAATATATAAATAATATATGAAAGTATATTCTCTCATGTTTCTATACATTATTTCTGTATCTTTTATCTATTGTAATATATAAAACATAAATGGATAATGGAGATACATTTATTATTTCTATCTCTATTATAATATGTAACATATATCATATAAAAATAATATATATATAAAATATATTATACACATAACTATTATTATTTCTGTATCTTTCTGTGTGAATATATATGCCATATATGCCTTACATCAATATGAACTCATATTTAACTTTAAATATATTAAAATTTGAATTAAATACATACTTTATAAATTAAAATTTATAAATTGAATGTATATTTAAATATGTATTTAAAGTTAAACATGAGTTCTTACTGTTTGCCATATATATTCATAACTTAAATATGAATATGTATGTTTAAAGTTAAATATGGGTTTATATTGGTGTCCCCGATTCTAATCTAGTACCAAAGGGTTTCTTCTATTGTCTCCCTTTTGCTTATCTATAGCTTCCCCCTCCAACAGGGGAATAACCTTGCCCCCACTATCCACCATCCATTTACTTGTTTGGCCCTGGTTACTTAGTTTACATGCAAAGCAGTTTCAGGATTAACTCGTAACCCCATGAGGAAGAAATTTACTAACTGGAAAACAGTGGTGACATTTAGCATTGTTTGCCTCTAACCTTAGGGTGGTTTCCAAAGTTACTTAGGTGACTGTCAAAGACAAAGTCTGCATTCCATCTTGGGATGCCCCAACATCCTGGTGGATTTTTTAAAGTTGTGTGCATTATGGGGCGCCTGGGTGGCTCAGTCGGTTAAGTGTCCGACTTCGGCTTAGGTCACGATCTCGCGGTCCGTGAGTTCGAGCCCCGCTGTCGGGCTCTGGGCTGATGGCTCAGAGCCTGGAGCCTGCTTCCGATTCTGTGTCTCCCTCTCTCTCTGCCCCTCCCCTGTTCGTGCTCTGTCTCTCTCTGTCTCAAAAATAAATAAAACGTCAAAAAAATTAAAAAATAAAAAATAAAAAATAAAGTTGTGTGCATTAAGGCTCACTCTTTGTGATGTATAGTTCTATGGAGTTTGACAAATTCAGAGTCATTCATCATCCATCCCAGGTACATGTTAGAACAGTTCTTTCACCCTCAAAATCCCCCCATGAATCTGCTTTGTAGTCAACTACTGCTTCCCGTCACCAACCCCTGGCATCTGTTTTTTATTCCTATAGTATTGCCTTTTCTAGAGTGATCGTGCAGTGATTTTCTGCAAAAAAATATATATGTATTTTGGTTCCATTAAAATTACTGTGCTTCTTGTATGAGAAATGTATTAATATAAGAGATAAAAGTGACATCATATCAAAAAGAAGATGGTTTTGCCATCCAAATTTCCTCCTTTTGTGAGGACACACACACACACACACACACCGTTTATCCCACCGACTGATCATTGTGAAAAGAAGTACAAAATATATTGAGAACTTAAGAAAAGAGAACTTAAAAATATTTATTAGGTGTTGGATCCTTGTTAAAAATTTATATTCTTGGCCTAATAAAGACTTTGCCACTCAGAAAGGATCAAAAAGATTGAAAAGTATTCTAATTGAAGATAAGTCGGTCTTGTAGAATCTATTAAAATAGATGAACTTAATTGTGGCAAAGTGAATTTCTCTCTATACATTCTCTCTATACATCTCTCTGCATTACCAATAATGTTAAACATGGTGGTTTTGTTTAGTATCTGTATAAACTTTCTAACTTGTATCGCCTGCCCACACATCCAGATCTACCTCTATGGGCTTTCTTGAGAACTATTTGAGCTTCCTGGTAAGGGCCTCTACAGGTCTTGCTTCACTGGTACGGTGACTTCATGTAATCATTAAGGTAATCACCACCTCACCAGAGCAGAATAGCAGGCCCTACAAAAATTGAGACTAAATTCTCAATAAATGTGGTCTCAAATTTCAGAAATCTAAAAATTTTAGTGTATCCACTAACCCGTTGATGCATTCAGTCAACCAACAAACATCCACTGAGAACATTTCAAGCACATCATGCTATCAATTGAAAATACCATGATAATAAAGCTTAGGATCTACTATCAAAGACTTACAGAGAAACCAGAGTAAGAGACTGTGAGGCATGTTAGGAGAACTGTGGCCAAGGAATGTAAACCTTGGATGGAAATCAGAGCGTGCTTCCCAAAGGAGAGGACAAGAGAGTTCAACCCTCGGTTACTCTCTTCATCTTGACTGTGACTTCCAAGAGTCAATGGTTTGGTTTCACTAAACAAGTGTTGATTTAGCAACTGTAGGCACTATTTGGACCATTAAGACAAGTGAATTATGAAACACGCCTCAGAATGTAAACTTACTTTCCTCTGTCACTATTCTTTGCTCTACTTGACAAAGTAACGAACAGATGAGAGTCATTGAAAACTAGTAATTAATGAGTATATAAACACTTGAGAATGCTGTTTAAGTGTTTAAACACCCTTAAGGGTCCATGCATAAGTCAAACATGTCGCTAGTCTTTTCATTTATACCACGAATTGACCTGGCAAACAGTTTTTCCCATGCAATTTAAAAGTAAGGTTCAAATCAGCCTATATAGAAACAACTGCAAATGAATGGTACGAAATGCCTGAAGTTGTATTTAAAACAAACAAACAAACAAACAAACAAAAAAACCCACGAAAATTCCAACAATGGTTATCTTTGGATTGTGGGTTGTGGGTCATTTTTCATTCTCTTGTATGTTTTTTATATTTCCTGAGAGCTCTCTATTGATCATGCGTTGCTCCTTTAAGAAAAACTTGAAATAAAATTACAAAATCTGTGCAGGGCTTCCAAGAACACTTCAGCATAAACTCTTTTGTGAGCAGTTCAATTTGGGCCATGTTTAACATCAATCTCTTTACTAAGCTGGCTACACGTAGCTCCTGAATCCGAGAGCCTAGTAATGCAAAACATACTGGAAGACTGTCCAGCAAGAGTAAGCAAAGGCCAATGAGATAGTGTTATAGAGAACTGACAGTCTAGAAGCTGAGTTAGACACCAGTGGAAAGAGAACTGGAAGCAGAAGGAGCAGAAACAGAGAGAAGTTCCGTCATCACAATAGCAGACCATTGCTTAGAAAGCAACAGACGTCTACTCTAAAAGGACGAGATAACAAGATTAATAGAGCTGCTTCTTATCAGAATGGCGTTTTAGTGCTCGTTGAGGCCTGTGTGTTCTGTTCTGGGCTCCGCCTTCTTATCAGAATGGCGTTTTAGTGCTCGTTGAGGCCTGTGTGTTCTGTTCTGGGCTCCGCGGCTGATGAGATTATCTTGTTCTGTGTCTGCTTTTCACGTGTTCTTACAACACAAACTGTCACCTGAGGCCACCTGAGGACGTATCTGCTCCTTGAAACCTACAAGAAGCTAACTGGAATAGACAAATATTTAGATTGTATCCAGTTTTAAAAAATCTTTTTTTCAAAACACTGTGATAAACATACTAGAAGAGAAATTTTTGTCTGTGTTTATAGTTACTTTCTTAGGACTGAGCCTTAGAATAAAAACTGATGGGTCAAAGGGTAAAGAAATTTTTTTCATTTTTTAAAGGTTTATTTATTTATTTTGAGAGAGACAGAGACAGCATGAGCAAGGAAGGGGTGGAGAGAGAGAGAGAATCCCAAATAGACTCCACACTGTCAGTGCAGAACCCATGCTGGGGGCTTGAACTCACGGAACCGTGAGTTCATGACCATGAGATCATGACTGTGAGATCATGACGTAAGCCGAAACCGAGAGGTATATGCTTAACCGACTGAGCCACCCAGGCGCCCAAGGGTAAGAACTTAAATACTGCCAAACAGCTTGTCAAAAACTGCTTTGCTTACTATTGAGGTTTATTGGTTTCGCATGACTTTTATGTCTTTTAATTTTTTATTTTGTGCATTGTCTGCTTCTATTCTGTGTCTATATGGCTGATGCTATATTTAGGCAGACCCAGTCTCTATTCGCAACATATTTCTTCCTTATTTGACTCCATTATGGAGGGGACAAAAGCTAAATTTTGATTTTCACCCTGTCTCGTTGATATGAGAAATAAATCTATAGGCACATTCTCCAAATTCTGCCTTCTTCCTGCTTGAACTGCCGGGAGACACAGCAATCATTTTGAAACCAGAAAGATAAAAGCTACCTGCTAAGAATTTGTGAGTCAAAAGGGTTAATCCTTGGACATTGGTGATGTTTGGGGACAACATATCAGCCTGGACTGATTCCCACGGGATTTCTTATTGCGGGAGTAAAACAGCCCCTTCACCTCTTCAGCCACTGTGATAGGTTTTTCTATTTCTTGTAGCTAAATGCAATTTTGACTTGCTGCACCCATTTTTTCATGACTTCATCTATGCACGATTATCTATCATGCTTGTTGCAAATATTTTCCCAGTTAGTTGTCCTTTAGTTTGTGATGTTTTCCAATGCACATATGGTTTCATGTTTATGCTGTTACATGTACCCATTTTCTCCTGTGGTTTTTTCAATTGAAAATTGGAGAAATGTAGTTGAATAATTTTGAAAGTTATTGGAGTTATAAGCAAAACAGAACACTGTCTATCAATTGTAACTGAAAACGATGAACAAAAACAAATCATATGTCTAACATATGGCAATTACGTGTACATTTATAGTAATGAAAATGGGTTGAACTTCTTAAATTCCCCTAGTAAGATACAGTGGTTCTTAGACTAGTTAAATACATATGCATGCACACCCATATACATACAATCATGCTATTTATAACACAAACTCGAGCCAAAATGACCAAAAAAGTTGTAAGCAGATAGGCAAAGATATGCCAAGGAATGAAAAGAACAAGAAAGCAGGAATATATATTGAACGAAATATGACGTAGGGCAAAAAACAATAAGGAGGCCCCACACCACCATTTTATTGATAAAGCTGCACCATGATAAGAGTCATGTGATTTTATCCATAAACACTACATAGTTTTATACAGAGCAAAACACACTAGAAGCACATGAAGAGGGGCACCTGGGTGGCTCAGTCGGTTAAGTGGCCGATTTCAGCTCAGGTCATGATCTCGTGGTCTGTGGGTTCGAGTCCCAAGTCGGGCTCTGTGCTGACAGCTCGGAGCCTGGAGCCTGCTTCTGTTTCTGTGTCTCCCTCTCTCTCTGCCCCTCCCCCATTCACACTCTATCTCTCTCTGCCTTTCAAAAATGAGTAAATGTTTAAAAAAAAAATTTAGAAACACATGAAGAAAATTCCAGAAACGCAATTTCAGTGGGACATTTTAGTGTGTTTTACTCTTTGACAGGTAGGACAAGCAATACATAATATAGAGCCGAGTGATATAATTAACATGTTTGATTTAATCAATACTTTCAAAATTATGTATGCAACAAAACAATGTGCCTTCATTTTTAGTGAAAGGGCGGGCCTATGCCGGCCGACTCCATCTTGTTCTGTGTCCTTCACCTTGACCACACCTCCTCCCCTTGAGTAACCCCCCCCTCACCTGCCTAACAGGACTCGGACCCTTCCCCAGCCAATCGGCTGAGGCCATAGCCATTACCTCACCAACTGCCCCTAGGCCCCAATAAAACCTTTGTCCTTTTGAAACTCGCTCTCTCTCCCCGGTATCTCACCGCTGCATCGGTGCAGGTAGGGGATTGAGCTCGAGCTAGCTCGAATAAAGGCTCTTTTGCTTTTACATCGGACTCGGCTCCCTGGCGGTACTTGGGAATCACGAATTCTGGGCATAACATTAGTATGCCTGAAATATAATAATTTAATATTTTGTTGGACATCGGGGAAATCATCAATTGAGCAGATTACTGCCTGTTCTTTCAGTATAAAGCAAGAGGGATTAATTTTAAAATTAAAACGTAAGCTTTTGGCTTTCAACTTGGAGGAGGTGAAGGGACAACTCTCTTTGGTGGTCCTGAGCCCAGGCTCATCTGCCACCAGCCACCTCCACCATGATGCCTAAGTTCGACCCCGGTGAACTCAAAGTCATACACCCGAGGCACACCGCTGGGTAGGTCAGTGTCCCGGCCCCCAAGATTGGCCCTCTGGGTCTGTCTCCAAAAAGGACTGGTGATGAGAGCACAAGACAACCAGTAATTGGAAGGATCTGAGGATTACAGTGAAACTGGCCATTCAGAACAGACAGGCCCAGACTGAAGCGGTACCTTCTACCTCTGCCCTGATTATCAAAGCCCTCATGGAACCCCCAAGAGACAAAAAGAAGCAGAGGTACCTGGGTGGCTCAGTCGGTTGAGTGACCAACTTCAGCTCAGGTCATGAGCTTGACGTTTGTGAGTTTGAGCCCCACATCAGGTTTGCTGCTGTCAGCCTGTCAGCGTAGAGCTGGCTTCAGATTTTCTGTCCCCCTCTCTCTGCCCCTTCCCCACTTGCACTCTCCCAAAAATAAATATATTTTTTAAAAGAGATGAAGAGAAGCAGAAAAATATCAAGCCCAGTGGAAATAACACTTTTGACGAGATTGTCAACATTTCCTGGTAGATGCGAGAGAACTCTCTGGAACTATTAAAGAGATCCTAGGGACGGCCCAGGCTGTGGGCAGCAATATTGATGGCTACCACCCTCGCAGGTGACATCACCAGTGGGGCAGTGGGAAGCCCCCCTAGTTAAGAACTAAGAAGGAAGGGGCGCCTGGGTGGCTTAGTCGGTTGAGCGACTAAGTCTTGATTTTGGCTCCGGCCATGATCTTACAGTTCATGGGATCAAGCCCTGCATCAGGGTCCGCACTGACAGCACAGAGCCTGCTTGGGATTCTCCCTACCCCCGTCCCTGCCCCTCCCCAGCTCATGAACCTGCACACGTGCTCACTCTCTCTCTCTCAAAATGAATAAACCAAAAAAACAAAACAAACAAACAAAAGAACTAAGATGGGAAACATTTCAATAAAGGATCATTTGACAGCCAAAAAGAAGTAAATTAAAAAATCGTCTAAATTCTCTTTTACCTGACAGAGGAAATCTACTGCTTGTATATACCACATTTTGTTTATCCATTTATCAGTTGGTAGATGTTTGGGTTATTTCTACTTTTTGACTACTATGAATAATGCTGCTGTGAGCATTTGCACTCAAGTTTTTGTGGGAGCACATGTTTTCAGTTATTTTGGGTGCATATCCAGGGTTGGAATGGCTGGGTCATACGGTAATTATATGTTTACTTGTTTTGAGGAACAAACAATTTTCCAAAGCAGCTGCACCATTTTAGATTCCATCCCTCAATGCATCATCCTCCCTAGCACTTGCTACTGGCCATCTTTTTTATTGTCCTGTCCCCGGAAGTAAGGGTTACATGCAGCTCCCTTGATGCTTGTCTGAAGCAGTCACGTCTTTTAGGTAAGAGGTACCTGCAAAACCCTCTGTGTGTCCACCAATAAGAGCCATCAAATGGATGTTCAGAGCAGCTTAGATGCTTGGACACATTTATCTTTTCACCGAAGACTAAACTGAGGGTGAGTATTATCTCAATATTTATGAATGTGTTCTTGGGGTAGAGAATTAAAAGAGCTGGAAAAATACCTCTTGATTGATCTCCATATCTCTGTCTCTTGAAAGTTCTGAGTCATGCTTAAGTAAAAGAATCAAAGTTTCATTTTGCTTTCTGGAATATATATATATATATATTTGTATAACATCTTCTTTAGCCATTCATCCATCAATGGACAGACAGGTTGTTTCCATATCTTGGCTATTGTTAATAACGCTGCAATGAACACGGGGGTACAGATTATCTCTTTGAGCTCTTGTCATTTCCTTTGGACGTATACACAGAAGTGGGTTGCTAGTTTATGTGGTAGTTCTATTTCAAATTTCATGAGGAAGCTCCACACTGTTTTCCATAGTGGCTGCACCAATTTACATTCCCACCAACAGCACACAAGGGTTCCCTTTTCTCCACTTCCTCACCAACACTTGTTATCTCTTGTCTTTCTGATGACGGCCATTCTAACAGGTGTGAGGTGATAGCTCATTGCGGTTTTGATTTGCATTTGTTAAGGGTCCATTTGCATTTTGTTCTATAAAGGGGAAATTGACCGAAGATGTCCCAAAAGAGTTGGACACAATAGACATCCAGACATTGTCTTACTCTTGCTCTGTTTCTTGCAAAAATCTCTGCTGTCAGTTTAAATGATAAGTATGGCCAGCTTTTCGTCTGATCGTAGTGGTGAGGTCTTAGGTTCAATGTCTGAGATAGAGTTAGAAGAGTTCTTTTAACTTGCTTTGGTCTTAGGTCAGGAAATGTCAAATATCTCTACTGTAGTCCATTGTCAAGCCCATGACAGGCATTGTTACATATCATGTCACACCACACTCTCCCACCGAGTTCTACTTCTGTCTTAGAATCCTTGGTGGTACAGAGTTTCAAGAAGCCACTGCTAATTGATTAGATTTGGAGAGTAAACTAAAGCCTATTCACCACCCTTGTCCTAAGAGCTATCCAAGTCAATCTAGTTTACCTAAGGATAGTCTTCTCGGGACTCAGACTAGCTCATCACAGTTCTGAACTGGTGTTGGAAGCTAAAGTCACAGCCCTTTAAAAAGTGTTACTTGTTTCTACTGTGTCCTCAATGCGTGTGCGTGCTTTGCTCAAATCTGAAGTAATTTAAAAACCCTACGCCTTCCCCACTTTGTCATGATGGAAAAGGCCATTGAGCACCTTGAAAAAGATAATTTTTTTCTATTACCTCAGCCAAATGTGAACTGTGGCAAATAATTCTGCCCATATGTCTCCACCTCTACGGCTCCTGTCTTCTTCGTATGCTGCCCTTCCTCTCTTGCTGAGTTTCACTTGTCTGGAGTCACTGCTTCGGGGAGCTATGGTCAGCCATGACTGTCACAAGATTTTCCAGCCTCAGTTCTCTTCAACTGAAAAAATACTAGGTCAACTAATATCCAGTCTGTCCATAAAGATTACATTCTCTTCATTTACTTATAAGATATATTATCTTATCATCTGTAAAGTTCTAAAACACTTAGCAACAGACTATTGCTACTGCTATATCTATCCCCTCACCTAGCCCCTCACCATTACCAGTTGATTTTCATTCATTCTTGGCCAGCTTTAATGAGACAGAGAGAGAGCATGAGCATGGGAGGGGCAGAGAAGAGGAGACACAGTGTCCGAAACAGGCTCCAGGCTCTGAGCTGTCAGCACAGAGCCCAATGCGGGGCTCGAACTCACAAACCGCGAGATCATGACCTGAGCCGAAGTGGGACGCTTAATCGACTGAGCCACCCAGGCGCCCCGAAGTGTGTTTTCTCTACATCAGCACTTATAACATTTTGAGCTGGGTAATTCTTTGCGGTAGACGTCTGGTCTTGTGCAGTGTAATATCTTTGGCCTCTACCTACTAGATGCCAGTTAGCAGCCCCGCTGTCACCACCCACCTCATTATGACAACTAAAAATGTCTCCAAAAATTACCAAATGTTGTTGGAGAGCAGGAGACAAAATTATCCCCGATTGAAAACCGTTGCTATAAAGGAAACCTAAGTGTTATCATGCATATAAAAGGGCTGTATATACTGTGCACTTTAGGAATTATTGTATTTTTTATTATTTTTATTTTTTTAATGTTGACTTATTTTTGAGAGAGAGGGAGAAGAGGAGAGCGAGCGCATGCAGGGCAGAGAGCTGGGGAGACAGAAGATCTGAAGCAGGCTCTGTGCTGACACCAGGGATCCTGATGCGGGGCTTGAACTCATGAGCCATGAGATTGTGACCTAAGCCAAAGTCGGATGCTTAACCAACTGAGCCATCCGAGTGCTCCGGAATGACTGTAGTTTTAAACACGTGCTTTGTCAATATGTCGGAGAAGAATGTGAGAAAAAAGTAGATGCAAAGAGTAGGGAGCTGGTTTTTAAGTGGCATTCTACGTTATTGTCTGCATGGAAGTTGTCTCGTGAGAAAAGACAGACTGTCTAAGGATGTCTTAAAAGAGGTTGTGACCCACAATCCAGGTCATCCCCTAATCTAAAAAAGGATCCACTATCTAGCTTTGATAGAAATCGACTCAGTGTCTCCAGCCACCTTAAAAACTGATGAACAGCTTCATAAGGACACATAAAGCATGAAACAAGAAAATACTTTCCATCAAGTGAGGTCAAGAGATAGATAGCATGATTAATCAGAATCTACAGTTATTGGGGCGCCTGGGTGGCTCAGTCGGTTAAGTGGCCGACTTCGGCTCAGGTCATGATCTCGCGGTCCGTGAGTTCGAGCCCCGCGTCAGGCTCTGTGCTGACAGCTCAGAGCCTGGAGCCTGCTTCAGATTCTGTGTCTCCCTCTCTCTGACCCTCCCCTGTTCATGCTCTGTCTCTCTCTGTCTCAAAAATAAATAAACGTTAAAAAAAAAATTAAAAAAAAAAAGAATTTACAGTTATTTGAGTTGCCATCAATAGCAATCTGGTTTATCTACGATTTGTCGTGACAGGGGTCTTAAAAAGTAAAATGTGCACATGGGTAAAATTTCAAACCATACAAGAGATATTCGTTGGGAAGTAAACTTCATCCTCACCCCTGACCTTTATTCTCTGTTTCCTGGAGCAACCACTGATATCAATGTCTTGGTCATCGGGAGATATTTTATGCATGTGTGTGTGCACGTGTGTGTGTGTGTGTGTGTGTGTGTGTAGGCGTCAGTGTAGGAGTTGAAATTCACACATCAATAATCCTGTAATGACAAAAACAAAATCAACCTTTAGCCCCAACAGAGGAAAAAAACACCTTGCTGGTCACTCTGAGAAAGGGAAAAACCTAAGTATTACACATTATTACCCCTCTCTGGTCTTCTTTTAATACTGTATTTGGTCAATTCTAAGATGCCCACTGTCAAATTTCAGCATGGCTGAAATTGGAAGGTGTCTTAGATTTCACCTTACATTCAGTGAAACACAGAATTGTTCTGATATTCATAATTAGATAACTGATAACCCCAGGGGGTACATCATTCTTTTATCCAGACGTTGGTGAAGTAAATTATCCTTTTAAATTTTCTGAAAGGGTGAAAGAAAAGAGCCAGACTCTGGCTCTGACGAAACAGCCAGCTTCTGGGTGCAACCCATGGAGATGTACCAGGCCCACCCTGTAGGGGGCGCTGATGGTGTCCGATTATCTTTCACTTGAGGGGTTTCAT
Organism: Panthera uncia; assembly: GCF_023721935.1. Taxonomy (NCBI): domain Eukaryota; kingdom Metazoa; phylum Chordata; class Mammalia; order Carnivora; family Felidae; genus Panthera; species Panthera uncia. The sequence goes on from NC_064809.1 coordinate 44,043,912, forward strand.
CCATTACCAATCCGCACACTCTCCTTCCTGCCCAGGTTAAATAGGCAGTGTGGTAGAATGGAAAGAATCTGGATTTTAGAGTTAGGAATGCCTGGGTTACATTTCTGGGTCTGACACTTTCTATGTGGTGCTGGGCAAGTTATCATCCTGAGCTGTAGTTTCCTCCTCTATAAAATGGACATAATGATTGCTCCTTCTCAGGCTTATGGTGATCATTAAAGCCTCCAGCAGTGTGAATGCCATGGAATTCTTCCCTTGTTTCCTTCCTTCCTTCCTTCCTTCCTTCCTTCCTTCCTTCCTTCTTTCCTTCTTCCTTCCTCTGTCCCTTCCTTTCTTCCCTCTTCCTTCTTTCCTTCCTTTCCTCCTTACTTTCTTCCTTCCTTCCTTCTTCCTTCCTTCCTTCCTTCTCTAGCTGTTATCTATCCATCAGATATCTATTGATCCATCTATCTATCCCTCCCCCAGGTGTTAGCCCTTGGAAATCCCCAAGCCCTCCAGTTTTGTAGGGTCATCTTATGCTTTAAGATTTAATAAAAATTAGGGGAACCTGGATGGTTCAGTCAGTGAAGCATCCACCTTTAGCTCGGGTCATGATCTCACAGTTCCTGGGTTTGAGCCTGGCCTTGGGCTCTGAGCTGGCAGTGCAGAGCCTGCTTGGGATTCTCTCCCTCCCTCTCTGTCTCTGCCCCTCCCCTGCTGGTGCTCTCTCTCTCTCTCTCTCTCTCTCTCAAAATAAATAAATAAACTTCAAAAAAAGATTTAATAAAAATTGACTCACAATCCAGTCCCACTTAAGATGGAACATCCCACGTCCTTCCCGATATCCCCGGGCAGCCTTTGTGGGGCCTTTTTGCTGCTTCCACTGAATTCCTTCTTTCCATCCTGCATTTTACCTCCTGGGCTATTGGTGGTTCCTTTGAAACTATGTCACTCTGACAGCACGCGAAACCCCTCGCCTCCAAAGTATGGCTGACTTAAAGCCATGTGTGAATGCTTTATTACACTCCGTGGCCCTTAAAGAGGAGCTCATACTGCAAAGCACAATAAAACAACAGATATGTTCCAACTGGATACCAGGCTTCCGTGCAGGATGACTACATAGAGAGCGTGCACTCTGCACCAGGCCACTCAGGTTCAAATTCTCGTTCTATCACTTACTAGCTACGACCTTGGTGTGGGGAGAGGCAGTTTGCCACGTGCCCCAGGAGTCCCTGCATGTCCTTGCTGAGTGTGCCAAACCACAGCCCCTCATCATCCCCTGACCCCGGCAGTTTCTGGAGCCGGTCACACAGCAATGAAGTCAGTCAAGGCGCTCATAACGCGAGTACTTCACAACTCACTTGCTATAAAAAGTGCCGACCCTTCGACCCTGGGTTCCTCAGAGGCAGCATGACCCAAGGTGTGAGTAGCTGCCATCTGGGCCCATTACTGCTTCATGGGACTTAGGGGCAGGGGAACCTGTGGCCGTGTTGATGCTCCCGCTGTTGGCTGCGCTGTGAGTCATAGACCATCTCGATCTCATCCAATCCGTCGCGTGTCCACCTCTGCACCCATGACGTGAGGGCCGACCAACGTGGTGCCGGCTCACTTGTGTCCTTACAAGCCTGTTACTCTTTGCCATTTGGGGCTTTTCCCTGATACTTTAGTAAGCTACTTAATTTCCCTGTGCCTCAGTTTCTACACTTGACTAAGGGGAGAAAAGTAACAGCGTTTAACTCCCATCGTTGTGAGACTCAAACCAGTCAACATAAGTCAAGCACTTAGAACAACACTTAGAACTGGCACATAATTATGTTTAAACTAATGCCATGCTGCTTAGCTCCGTTTTTTCTCCTATCTGCTCCTAACTTCTCGCCCTCTAAAACTCAAAATTCTTCTAAACCTTGCCTTCTAACACTCAAAGCTGTACCTTTATTTTGCAGGGAAATGTACTTTTCTTTGTCCCACTGCTAGGTCACTACAGCCATGCCTTGTGGGTTAACTTTTCCCAAACAGAATGCTTAACAAAGACAGTTTTCTTCCCTAATCAGATTTTTTCCCCCTGCAGTTCTTAAATGAGTCATGTTTGTGTGTTTCTGCTACAACAGAGGTGGTATTCAAATCGTGTAACAGGCGCTCTTGCAAGGGCACTGACCCATCAGAACTTTCTGGAAAGTAAATATAGCGGCAAAAATCAAGCCTAACTGCCGTGATCTACATACTCGGGGCCAAAACATGTTTTTTGTAATATAATAAAGTATTTTCCCCTTTCCTGCCTCTAAGAGACCGATCAGCTTCTAGCTAGGGGATGTTGTTAACCTAACTTGAGAGGAGGGGTGAATAGTGGGTGTAGACACAGAATTAAAGAAGCTTTGAGAAGTAATAGATCTATCTATGTAAAAAAAGGAGGTACGGGGGAGGAAGCACAAGATCCCAGGAGCAAAAGGAGGCAGATGAGAAAGGAGAAGTGATCTGTAGGGTAAAGCCAGGATGAGATCAGCGTTCCTGGAGAGAGGGGACAAAAATATTTGAGTTGCTCCCAAGACAAATAAAAGTTTGGGGACAGGAGGTGCCTAAGAAGGAGTTTTAGAACTTTTGACATGTGTTATGTGATGCAGTTCTCGGGTTCCTGTCTCTTTAAGAAACATTTAAATCAACACACGAGTTTCAAAGATCATTTTGGAGTGAAATTTGTGCTTCTTTGGAACTTGACACCATGCTGAGGATGGTCTTAATTTCTCTTTTTTATATTTATTTATTTTTGAGAGACAGATACAGAGCACAAGTGGGGGAAGGGCAGAGATAGAAGAAGACACAGAATCCGAAGCAGGCTTCAGGCTCCGAGCTGTCAGCACAGAGCCCCAGCCGGGGCTCGAACTCACCGACTGTGAGATCATGACCTGAACGGAAGTCGGACGCTTAACCGACTGAGCCACCCAGGCGCCCCCATGCTGAGGATGGTCTTAATGGCAGCGAGTTAACGTCCGAGTGTCTATTTATACATAATATTTACAATAGAAACAGGAATATAATTATTTGAAGGACTTATATTCGGATTATGTACAACATTCAAAATCTGCAAATGCATACACACATTATGCAATATCTGGGTATACACTGATACTACTCGAGACATGCAGCACGCAATGAGTCTTACTGCAGTTATCAAATACACGCGCGCGTGCCTGTGAGCGCACGAAAAGCATCACACCTGAAGGCAGGGCGAACGCATGCGCAACGTCACGTGGCTCGCCGAGACTCCAAGTGAAAGTGAAAAAAAACGTCTCTTGAAGGTACAATAAGTCGTTGGGTTTTTGTTGTTGTTGTTTTTTCTTTAAGCAACCCGGGAATCAGGTTTGTGGGTGACTGTGGTTCTCCGGTGGTGCTCGTTTGCAGCAGAGGAGGAAGGGCAGACCATTGCATAAAGGTAGGAAAACACAGCGCCCCCGAGTTGGGTCCAAGCGGAGATGGATACTAAAGAAGAGGGAGGAGCCAGTAAATTGCCAGAGCAACGGGGGTGGGGAACCGCGTGGGAGCAGGCTTTACTTCGCTTTCTGTCCACTTATGTTGGTTCTGTTTCGTGCTGCGTTTTGTTGCGCTCCGAGGGCAGCTCTTTCCCGTATCCACTTAGCCCAAACGTTTTTCTCCTGGATTGAGGGAATGTAGCGGAGATTTAGGAAATCACAGAACCTGCCACAATTTGCAGTGTGCGTCAACCTGCCGTCTTGCTTGCCTTCTCTCTGCCTCAGTCTCCTCTGCTCATTAACCTCCCTGCTCCCTCACTGGTGCAAACAAATTCCTTCCTTTGGCTTACGGGTAGTAGTTAGGAAACCAACTTGTGTTATAACATGTCCCTAGGATCTCCGTCTTCACCCCACGGCGGTTTAAGGGTTTTCTTCCGATCCAATTCCTCCCCGCCAGGATGGAGTTCTTGCAAATAAAAGTTTTTTTCACCACCTCCGTCATTAATTGTGCAATGAATATATTTTTTTTCTTGTGATGGGGTAATATTTGCATATTTATGTGGGTTTTTAAAAAATTCCTTTTATTTATCTGTTTTTTCCCCCACCATTCAAGGAGTGTTTGGTTTTTTAGAGCTCGAGATAAAGAGATGATACAGGGTGAACAATTAAATGCTTAACTTTTAAGCTCTTGAAAATAATTTTGTAAAGTCCATAGCAGAGCAAAAGGTCTTATAAGCTTTGACTTTCAATTACGAGCCAGGTACTTGACGAAAAAACAAAACAAAACAAAAAACAAAACATCTTAGCGTTTTTTTTTAATCCCCAAAGTCTGGCTTGAAATACCCACAGCCAAAACTTGGAGGGCCGAGTACCTGATATTTATACCATAACCACACAGAGGAGTATGTGATGTCATAAAAGGTGTCCCGCTCAGAGGATAGGGTTTGGCCAACCCATGGGAAAGCAAGGATTGTGGGGGATGTGCTAAGGGCTCAATGACTGGTGGGGCCTGGGATTTCCACTCCTTCCCAGAAGGCCAAGTCTCTGTGAGAGGCAGCATAAGCTTGAATACCTCTGAGGCATTCCAGAGCAAATAGAACCATCGCTTGACTTCGTGGACAACCTGAGTGACTCTAAACCTCAGAGGACACCTTTACATCTGCCCGAGCAGGACAAGGATCAGGGCTGGGGCTGGTTGTAAGGGTCTGAGGGACCCTGACAGAGTCTTATACCCCAGCGTGATGCAGGGGAAGGGCCTGGAATCACCAGGCCCCCCGAGAAGCTGAGTGCACAGGTGCATCTTTGTGATGAGGACAAGGAAGATAGAGAATTGAGGTGTGACAGCAGGAGCCCCAGCAGCAGCACCAGAGAGCAGTGCCCCAGGCAAGCCCAGACAGAGACATCTGTGGTCCGAACCCACACATGCCCACCCCTGATGCCACAATTTCACACAAGCGCCTCTCAAACTCAGAGGCCATCCAGGAACAAAAGGACTAGAGCAGGGTTGGAGGATTGAGTTACTCGTAAGAGACTGAGCTTTAAAGTGAGAGTAAATTAATCAGGGTACAAGTGAAAAATGGAGGCTCATGAACTAAGCTGGAATCAGTTACAGAGAAATCATGAAAATGTGTATATAAGCCATCCCGTGGTAATGCAAAGTTTGCACTCCCAAGTCTTTTGGGAGGGTTACCTGGCAACAGCTACTAAAATTAAAAATGCAGGGGCGCCTGGGTGGTTCAGTTGGATAAGCACCCATCTTTGGCTCAGGTCATGATCTCAGAGTTCATAAGTTCAAGCCCTGCGTCAGGTTTTGTGTGGACAGCTCAGAGCCTGGAGCCTGCTTTGGCTCTTTTAAAAATAAAAGAGCCGGGGCACCTGGGTGGCTCAGTCGGTTGAGAGTCCGACTTCGGCTCTGGTCATGATCTCACGGCTCATGAGTTGGAGCCCTGCGTCAGGCTCTGTGCTGATGGCTCGGAGCCTGGAGCCTGCCTTGGATTCTGTGTCTCCCTCTCTCTCTGCCCCTCGCCCACTCATGCTCTGTCTGTCTCTCTCTCTGTGAAAAATAAATAAACATAAAAAATAAGTAAATAAATAATAAAAATAAAAGAACCAGAATGGAAAGAGATGTGTATAAAGATTTTTATTTTGACAATATTTACAGTGTCAAAAGACTGGAAAAAGCTTGAAAATATCTTATCAGTGAGGATGAGGTGCATAAAAACTGCACATCCAAAGCCTGAAATACTTTGTAGCAATTAATATGTTGATATAGATTATTTTTTGAAGAGGAAGTTACAGCGGGAGTGTATGTTACCTTATTTTTGTTGAAAAATGGGGGTCCTTAGGCATGTTATTATAAAAATGTAAAAAGATACATCAAACCGTTAGCATTAGCTCTCCAATGTTTTGAATGTAGTTTTGAAGGAGAACACTTATTTTCTGTTTATATACTTCAATATTGTTTGACTTGAAGCAAAGAGCATGTTCTAATTCTGTAATATATTTTAAGCCGTAAGACAAAAATATGAAAAGAAAATATAGATATGAGAAGGGGGAAAAACCCCCAGTTTAGCACTAAATTTTAAATTATACTCTCAAAAGTGTCCAGAAAAAAGTGCATATCTTTCTGAAAGATTAGACTTTCATTTCTCTCCTGCTTGCCTTCCCTTAACTCTGCACCTCTGGTAAAAGCGATGAAATATAGTGAAAGGGGTGGGGGCGTGGGGGGAGGTACCTTAAAATAGATCATTTACATTGTGGAATATACTCAAGAATTAAGATTTGATCTTGAAAGCTTCTGAGTCCTAATTTCCAAGGCCTACATTCAGCCTGGGGAATCGAATCTCCCTTTCCCGGATAATGCCCCTTAATCTGAGAGTTACACCCATCCCTCCACCCCCCCCATAACCTGTGCCCACGCCCTTTCCTGTTTCCCACACTCCCCACATTCACATCCCTGGATCTCCTTGTCTCTGACCTAATCATTTATTTAATTTTTTTTTAAATTTTTTTTTTAATGTTTATTTATTTTTGAGACAGAGAGAGACAGAGCATGAGCAGGGGAGGGGCAGAGAGAGAGAGGGAGACACAGAATCTGAAACAGGCTCCAGGCTCTGAGCTGTCAGCACAGAGCCCGATGCGGGGCTTGAACTCACGAACTGAGAGATCATGACCTGAGCCGAAGTCGGACGCTTAACCGACTGAGCCACCCAGGCACCCCAGCCTAATCATTTCTTTTAAAAAAAGGGTTTTTTTAAATGTTTTTATTAGAGAGACAGAGAATGAGCAGGGGAGGGGCAGAGAGAGAGAGAGAGAGAGAGAGAGAGAGGGAGAATCCAAAGCAGTCTACAGGCTCCGAGCTGCCAGTACAGAGCCCAATGCAGGGCTCAAACCCACAAGCAGTGAGATCATGACCTGAGCCGAAGTCGGAAGCTGCACTGAATGAACCACCCAGGCGCTCCTGACCTAATCATTTTTTATTGCTGCCTACCTAAAAAAGAGAGAGAGAGAGAGAGAGAATGTCACATATGGACATCATAACTTCATTGTGGGAGGTACACTCTTATTGGCTGGAGCACTGGTGGGAGCACTGAGAATCCACACCAAGTTCCCCAGTAACTTTTCTCATGAAAATCACTTCATCCTCAGACATGGGATAATGGAAGGGGGCAGGGCTGGCTAGGCCCGGCGGTTCCTTAGGACAATTCAAGTAGGAAGTGTTCCAGGCTGTGTTCAAGGTGGTCCATAACCGCTAGTAAGTTTAGCAAGGAGGGAGAGGAAAGCAGCATCAGAGAAAAGATCAGAGCTGAAGGAGTTGATGGGGTGGTGTGTCAAGCTTAAAATGGAAAAGAGAAGAACCAAGAAATAGAGTATCAGCAAAGAGATTCAGCAGTTAAATTGTTTAGTATCCTGTTCACTCTGGCCTTCTTTCTCATGGTTCAGTGCATTTCACTGAGCTCCAGATATGCTCTTAAAATTTCAGAGTCAACATCTGAGGAATTTAAGCTATAAACCAGATGAACATAAGGGAAGGGAAGCAAACATAATATAAAAACAGGGAGGGGGACAAAACACAAGAGACTCTTAAGTACAGAGAACAAACTGTAGGGTTGCTGGAGGGTTTGTGGGTGAGGGGATGGGCTAAATGGTTAAGGGGCATTGGGGAGGACGCTTGCTGGGATGAGCACTGGGTGTTGTACACAGGGGATGAATCACTGGAATCTACTCCCGAACTCATTTTAATACTATATGCTAACTAACTTGGACGTAAATTAAAAAATAAATAAGGAAACAACAATTCAGAGTCAGGAAGGACAAACGTGGGGGAGTGTCCATCAGCTAGAAATAAATTTGTGTATATACACTTCAGTATATTTTCCACTTCGTGATTTAGCTTAGGGTAAAAAGTATAAAGCCTTGCATTTCTTCAAAAAAGATATTTAATTTTCCAACCGTCATTCCGATCCACTTAAATGCAGAGTCATTTTTGATGTGATGACAGGCCATGGGACAAGGTGGTCTCCATGATTCTGTGTCCAACCAAGGAGTCTAAGAATTAAGCAGATCGATGTTTTCTGGGCAAAAGAGTAGCAATCTGTAGGAAGCCCTTGGCTGGAAGCAGGGCCAGATGAGGCCGGAGGCCGTGCAGTCCCTGGTGGGCACCTTTTTAAGGAGGAAACCACCCCCGGAGGCATTTAGCTCACTTCAAGAATTGATGATGCAAAGCAAATGACCTATTTAATGCTTATTCCCCTGAGCCCTGACTTCTGCTCGGCCTTCTGAGGCAGTGCAGAGGACCTGAACCAGACTGCTCAGGAGGAAGTAAGGAAACGACCCCCACCCACCACACCACTCCCCTACACAGAAGTGAGAGTAAGTTCAAAACTGGGGGGAAGTGTTTGGTGCCAAGGCCTTTGGCCTCTTCCTGCCCGTGTTGAGCAACTCAGGCACACGCTACCCGTGTCCTGGCAAGAAACTCTAACTCCCGCAACAGCGGGAGGAAGGCCAGAGAGGACCAAAACCTTCAAACAGAAGCTCAGTAGCAGAACTGGGAGGGAGGGAGAGGAAGAAGTGAGGCAATTGCCCCGGGCATCCTGGGCTGGTGACTCAGCAGCCTGGCTAAAGACAGGAGCCTGCAATTCTGGAAGAGTTAGGGCTGGTGCCACCACGGGGGGGG